>NW_028225179.1:39686374-40090135 GCF_052327205.1 Somniosus microcephalus | reverse complement strand
CCTGACTGGCTGAGTATTTCCAGCATTTTTTGTTTCTGTTTCAGAAATATTGGATAGTTACTTTGCCTCAGTTTTTACCAACTCAACGAAAAAGGTGGACATGACATTGGAAGAAGAGATCAAGACATATAAAATAGAAAGGGTGAAATAATTAATAAACTAGCAAAAGTTAGAGGATAAAACCCCGATACTTAAATAAGCAAGGGAGAGAGAGAGCAGAGGCACCATTATATATACTTGGGAATAGTTAGTGTAATTTCCAAATTTACAGATGACACCAAATTCTGGTGTATAAATACTGAGGAGCACTGTGACAAAATAGAAGATGTTAATAAACTGGCAGGTTGGTGTGTAAATGGCAAATTAATTTCAATATAGATAGATGAGAGATGCTGCAATTTTGGTAGGAGGGATAAGGAAACATACTCCTTGTAAAGTTAGTGTCTAAATGGGGTAGAGGAGCAAAGGGATCCAGAGGGACAGATGCACAAATCATTAAAAGCAGGTTAACCAGGCCATGAAAATGCAGACAAAGCACTGGGGTTCATTTCTAGAATGATAGATATACAAAGCAGAGCAGGTATTTTAAACGTGTATAGAACCTTGGTTAGACCACACATGGAGTTCTAAAAGCTTCCCCACCACCAAGGTTAAGCTGACTGGCCTGTAATTGCCAGGTTTATCCTTCTCCTTGTTTGAACCAGGGTGTAACATTTGCAATCCTCCAGTCCTTTGGCCCCACCCCTGTAATCTAAGGAGGATTGGAAGATTGTGGTCAGCACCAACACAATTTCTACCCTTACTCCCCACAGTAACCTCGGGTGCATCCCATCCGGACCAGGTGACCTATTCACTTTAATTACCGCCAGCCTGTCTGGTACGTCCTCTTCATCTATTTTATCTCATCCAGTATCCCAGCAATCTCCTCGTTTACCATAACTTTGACAAATCCTCGTCCTTAGTTAACGCTGATGCAACGTACTCATTTAGTACCTCAGCCATGCCTTCTGCCTCCACCAGTAGTTCTCCATTTTGGTCCCTAATCGGCCCCACAACTCCTCTGATGACCCTTTTTCTGTTAATATGCCTAAAGAAGACCCTTTGGATTACCGTTATGTAATTCTGTGGTGAATTCTGAAACGACATGGGACAGCACTCGAAACAATCTTCAGCAAGGGGCTGGGTGTCAAAACTCTGACCTTTCACCCCTACCGATCTGAAGGTCTTGTGTAAAATAAATGTGGGGATTTCAAACACAGTCCTTGGTGAGAGGTCAGATTTGTGCCAAACTAGGCCGTTTGACAGTTCAAGATTTCCACTTGGCTTTGTCTGAAGACGTGCTTCCTGACCTCACCCCTGAATGGACTGTTTATAATGTAAATATTATGCCCTCTTGTTCTGGACTCCCACTAGAGGGAAGAGTTTCTCTGTCATTTTGACAAACTTGATTTGAGGCTTTTGACGAGGTAACAGAGGGTGGATGAGGGCTGTTCAGTTGATGCTGTGTATATGGACTTTAAAAAGGCGTTTGAAGAAGTACCACGTAATAGGCTTGTTGGCAAAATTGAAGCCTGTGGGATAAAAGAAGCAGTAGCAGCAGGGATACAAAATTGTCTAAGGGATAGAAAACAGAGAGTTGTGGTGGATGCTGTTTTTTGGAGTGCAGGGGGAGGTATTCAATGGTGTTCCCCGGGGATCAGTACCAGGATAACTGCCGTTTTTGATACATATTCATGACCTGGATTTGGATAAAGGGCACAATTTTGAAATTTGCAGCTGACTCAACTTGGAAGTGTTTAAGAACATAAGAAATAGGAGCAGGAGTAGGCCAATCGGCCCCTCGAGCCTGCTCCACCATTCAATAAGATCATGGCTGATCTGATCCTAACCTCAAATCTTCTATCACTCTGCATCCACCCGAACCCATGTGATCTCCCGGGAGAGGCGAAAAACCAGATAAAGACCCAATGGCCAATTTGGGAGAAAAAAATCTGGGAAATTCCTCTCCGACCCATCTAGGCGATCGAAATTCTTCCAGGAGATCACTCTGTCCCTATATTTTCTACAGTACTTACCTTCTGTAAAGGCGATCTCCACCCCAGCCAGGAACAGGAATAAAACCATCTCCTGAAATCTAACAGAATTAGAACACAGTAGGAGCAGAACAAGGCTACACGGCCCCTGGGCCCACTCCACTACCCACAGGGCCATGACCATTCCGAACCTAGACTCATGTCCAATTTCCTGCCCGCTCCCCGTAACCCTTAATTCCCTTTACTTCTAGGAAACTATCTATTTCTGTTTTAAATTTATTTAATGATGTAGCTTCCACAGCTTTCTGGGGCAGCAAATTCCACAAACCTACCACCCTCTGAGTGAAGAAGTTTCTCCTCATCTCAGTTTTGAATGAGCAGCCCCTTATTTTAAGATTATGCCCCCTAGTTCTAGTTTCACCCATCATTGGGAACATCCTCACCGCATCCACCCGATCAAGCCCCTTCACAATCTTATGTTTCAATAAGATCGCCTCATTCTTCTGAACTCCAATGAGTAGAGTCCCAATCTACTCAACCTCTCCTCATATGACCACCCCCTCATCCCCGGGATTAACCGAGTGAACCTTCTTTGTACTGACTCGAGAGCAAGTATGTCTTTTCTTAAGTATGGACAACAAAACTGTATGCACTATTAAAACAGTGAGGAAGTTAGTAATAGACTTCAAGAGGACGTAGATAGGCTGGTGGATTGGACGGACACATGGCAGATGAATTGCAACACAGAAAAGTGTGAGGTTATACAGTTTGGGAGGAAGAATGAGAAGAGACAATGCAAGCGAAATGGTACAATTTTGAAAAGGGTGCACGAACACAGACCTGGGGGGATGTTTGTGCACAAATCTTTGGTGGCAAGACAGGTTAACAAAGCAATTGTGGTTAATAAAGACAATGGGTTCCTGGGCTTTATAAATCGAGGCGTAGAGTACAAAAGCCAGGAATCGATGGTAAACCTGTATAAGACACAAGTTTGGCCTCAGCTGCAGTATTGTGTCCAATTCTGGGCACCGCACTAGGAAGGACGTGAAGGCTTTGGAGAAGAGACTTGCTAGAATGGTTTCAGGGATGAGGGATTACAGTTACTTGGATAGACGGAGAAGCTGCGATTGTTCTCCTTAGAGCAGAGAAGGCTAAGAGGAGATTTGATCGAGGTGTTCTAAAATGAAGAATTGTTTAGAGTAAATGGAACAACTTGTATTGATATAGCACCTTTAATGTAGTAAAACGTCCCAAGGTGCTTCGCAGGAGCCGCATAAGAAGATATTGGGGCAGATGACCAAAAGCTTGGTCAGAGTTTGGTTTTCAGGAGCGTTTTAAACAGGCCATGAAAATGTAAACACAGCACTGGGCTCATTTCTAGAGAGATCGAATTGCAAAGCAGCGAAGTTATGTTAAACTTGTAGATTCTGTTAGAGCCTTGGTTAGACCACACTTGGTGCACTCTGTACAGTTCTAGTCTCCTTATTATGAAAAGGATAGAGAGACACTGGAGAAGGTGAAACAAAGATTGACGAGAATGATACCAGAACTGAGAGGTTCTAAGTACCCAGAATGTCTGACCGTGCTGGGGTCTTTTCCTTAGAAAAGTGAAGTCCGAGGGGTTATTTATTAGAGATCTGTATAATTATGAAGGGCTTTGATCAGGTAGATGACGAAGATGTTGCCACTTGTGGTGAATCCAAAACTGGGGGTCAAAAACATAAGATAGTCACCAATAAATCCAGTAAGGAGCTCAGCAGAAACCTCTTTACCCAGAGAGTGGTGAGAATGTGGAACTTGCTGGTACATGGCGTAGTTGAGGTGAATAGCAGAGTGTCTTTAAGGGGAAGCTGGATAAGTACGAGGTAGAAAGTTATAGACGGATATGATGATAGGGTGAGGTGAAGTAAGGTGGGTGGAGGCTCGTGTGGAACATGAACACTGGCATGGACCTGTTGGGCTGAATGGCCTGTTTCTGTGCAGTAAATACTGTGTAATTCTATGGTGAATTCTGAAGAGACACGGTACAGCTCTCGAAACAATATTCAGCAAGGGGCTGAGGGTCACAGAGGGTCAAAACTCTGACCTTTCACCCCATCCGATCTGAAGGCCTTGTGTACAATGAATGTAGGGAGTTCAAACACCGTCCTTGGTGAGAGGTCAGATTTGTACCACACTCTGCCCTAAATCGTTAGACTGGCTGTTAGGTGCTGATCAAGTGCCTTCAAAATCCTGTTTAAAACCTCTCTCTCCATCACTGATCTCAATCCACCTACAATCTTAACCCATTCTCTCCTGCTCAGTCTGTTTGTGTCTCTACATGTCTGTGTTTCTGTGTCCCACTATACGTGTGTTTTTGTGTGTGTTTGTATATGTGGGTATGTCTGTGTAGGTGTTTCTCCATGTGTCTCTTGTGCTGATGTGTGTGTCTATAAACAGAACCCTACCTAATGAAAATATATCAATCTGAGTCTTGAGCTTTTCAATTGAGCTCCAGCATGAACAGCTTTTTTGGGGAAAGTTCCAGATTTCTACTACCCTTTGTGTGAAGAAGTGCTTCCTGACATCACACCTGAACAGCCTAGCTTTAACTTTAAGCTTTTACCCCTTGTTATGGACACTCCCACCAGATGAAATAGTATCTCTCGATCATCATAAAACCTCAATGATCGCATCCTTAATTTTCTATATTCAAGTTTATAAATTCAGGAACAGAAATGGTATGGAGCGGGGAGGGGAGCAGAGTAACAGTGGTAATGTCTAGGTAATGAAGAGGGAGCTCAGTATTTTACCTGCCTTTGAGGGCTCGATGCTGACACTATAAAGTGGAGGTAGGAACAGGAGTAGGCTATTCAGCCCCTCGAGCCTGTTCCCCCATTCAGTGAGATCATGGCTGATCTATCATAACTCCATCCACCTGCCTTGGCTCTGTATCCTTTCTCCACCCTTGCCTGGCAAAAATCTATTGATCTGGGAATTAAATTATTAATTACGTGAGCATCTACTGCTTTTTGTGGGAGAGTTCCATACTTCTACCTCCCTTTGCGTGAAGAAGTGTTTCCAAACTTCTCTCCTGAATGGCCTGGCTTTGATTTTGAGATTATGTCCCCTTGACCTCGACTCCTCAACCAGTGGAAATAATTTCTCTCTCTCTACCGTGACTTTCTTTTAATATCCTAAAATCCTCAATCAAATGAAATCGCCCCTTAACCTTCTATATTCCATGGACTACAAGCCCAGTTTATGTAATCTCTCCTCACAATCCTGGAACTCCCTCCCTAACAGCACTGTGGGAGTACCTTCACCACATGGACTGCAGCGGTTCAAGAAGGCGGCTCACCAATATCTTCTCGAGGACAATTAGAGATGGGCAATAAATGCTGGCTTTGCCAGCGATGCCCACATCCCAGAAATGAATAAAATAAATAACTTAACCCTTGGTACCCTGGTAACATTCTGGTCTATCTGTGCTGCACTCTCTCCAAGGCCAGTATATCCTTCCTGACGTGCGGTCCCAGAACTGAATGCAATTCTCCAGATGGGGTCTTTCCAGAACACTCCACAGCTGAAGCACCAACATTCCATTAGCCTCTTTAATTATTATTGTACCCGTCCACGAGCTTTTACTGATTGAAGTACTTGGACCCCTAAATCTCGCCAGTAAGAGGTGTGGGGTGTGTGTATTTTCTGTTTAAATTGGTGCATTTGATTTCATTTGATTCTGGTATTCAACAGCAACAAACAACTCCTGTAAACCCTCAGCAACTGAATCTCTATTTGGATTCGTTCACCAGTCTTGGCGACTGACCAACTCGCCCTACGTATCTCTCTGTCCCACTATCCTTCCCCGGTGGGTTCGGATGTTGCAGACCGACAGTGAAAGATCCAGTGTCTGATTCCCACCAGCCTGAGCTCTCCACGTTCTCACTGAATGAAACCTTCCTTCACGGGAAGCAGGCTCTGTTTGATTGTTTCGGTCCCGTAACCCCTGACCCTGTATTACTGCTGTCAGAATAATGGGCTGTACTCAGAAATAAAACTTACTGCATTGATCACAGCTTCACATCCGTGTCTTGTTTCTCTTTAGGATTAGTGTGCCGGAGGACAAGGTGTCCGGGGATGAAATGAGACTGGGAGAAGATTTGGGAATCGCAGGAAATGGGAAGAGGAATACTGGCACAGGGAATCTCTCCAAGTGTCCAATAACACATTCAGAAAGGTACTGAGATAAGACAGGTGTCCCAGAGTGTCAGCACTCTGACCGTTTGGGGTTTAAGCTGTTTAACTTGAAACGTTGCCTTCAGGCAGATTGAAAATGGACATCTATTGCATCAGACCCACAGATCGTTTGATGGAACAGTAGAGGGAGATTTACACTCGGTGTAACCTGTCTATCCTCTATCTTGGTTTGTTCTCTATCTGCCTCATTTAATCTCTCGCTCTCTCTTTGCCTCAACTCACTCTGCCTCACTCTCGTCTCTTTCTTTCTCAATGGCTCTATCTCTCCTCGCCTCATTTTCTCTCTCTCTCATTCACCTTTGCTCTGTCTCTCTTCTCTCTATCTCTCTCTGCCTCGCTGTGTCTCATGCTTTCTGCCTTTCTCTTCTCTGCCTCGGTCTCTCCTTCTGCCTCACTCTCAGTCCCCTTCTCTCTGCATGTATCGACTGTTGTATCCTGAAAAGTGGACCTGGTGTTGTGCCAGGTCGACACTTTCCCCCTCAGAGCGGACTAAGTGATATACAAAGTCAGCGCTTAGCTTTCGTACAGATGACAGACTTCGAGTGAAGGATGGTTCAAAACGGTCTTTATTCACAGGCCCGGGGAGAACCTTCTGGGACCCCTCTCAGATCCGACTCCACTGATTCCCTAGCAACAATCACAGTTATACAAAAATCAAACCCCTGCCCTAGGGGCGGGGATAAAGCTTATCTGCATATACAGAGTTATAGCTAAATGGCAATTATAAACCGTGACATTTCATCTTCTTACCACCCACAAATCCCACATTTCTGTTATCGGTTGGTCCCGTCACCTCCTGTGACTGAGGGCCTCATCTTAATTGCTCTACAACCCTCCATTTGCCCGTAGCCAGGTGGTTTTGCTTGTTACATGTTGTCTTAAGATAACAGTCCTCGTTAAGGCGTGCAAAGCACAGACTTTTGGTCTCGTCTCGGGTTACCTCTGCAAAGCAAGTGCATTCTGATTAGTCCCACCATACTTTGAAGAATGGAACCCTGTTGTGATTTACAACAAATGAACTCTTCGGTGTGTTATCTCGCATATGTGTTGCCTCGCCTGGCCAAACAGACATCCTCCTCAATCTTCCCATGAGTTGTTCTGCAGTTTAATCTCTCAGCATTTGAAGTCACTTAATCATGTTTTAAAACTTACCTGGGTAAATGCAATATACAGACCTCTATATCGTTTAACTCCGGGTAGGGATTAACCCATTATCTCCACCTTGTACATTGGTGCTGCATTATACATATTCTAACATAAAAACTAAGATATAATAGTAATTTGGCTACTTCAGTCCCCCCCTTATGGCCCATTGGTCATTTTGACCCAATACAGCCAATATGCTGCAGTTTAAGATTGTTTGCTACGAGTACCGTCGCCCTAGTGGTACCAAGCCAGGGTGTCTAGTACTCATACTTCCGCAATTCTAAACGCAGTCTTCATAATGATTCTCCTCACGCCCTACCCCTTGCTTGTTGGTGGTTAGCAACAGTGTTTCTTTCTCTTCTTCCTTCGTTATTCGTTTGGTTATGGCCTGTGCGAGGTTGCGGTTCTTTCGCCATCGGCAATATCCACAAAGTAAGAACAAAGGGATCATTAATACGGCGCCTTGCACAACTACCAGCACGTGTGACATGATCCTGATCCAGGGGTGTATATCGACATTTAGCCCCCAATTCCAGATCTTATTGTACCAAGGAGTTTCTGCTAATGTTGTACCAATGTCTTTTTGTTGTTGCTGTAAGTCTTCCTCTATTTTATGATAGTACTTTAAAATTTCCTTCGTTTCCTGCCGTAATTTCTTCCAACCCTCCTCTTCCTCTAACTTAGGAATTGCCTTGGGCTCTGGTATGACATAAGCTTCAACCTCTTTATTAAGTACCATACGATCAAGTGACCATGTTTTCGTTTCCTGTGGTCTTGGTGGGTGTATATATTGATGTCCTATCTGTGTAGATATCTTTGGATCAAAACAAAAGTTTGGTTGGGGAATGGGACAAATCATCTTGATATTCATATTTCTGTTCAGTTGTGGTGACAGAAAATGCCCCGTTGTTCCTTGGTGCTACCCTTGTCCGGTGTATCCCCCTTGGGTGTACCTCAAGGGTGCAATTGGTGGTTTTTGTGAATCTGCACTCGGATGTGTCTCCCTCGGTGGGGGTGCGGTGTGCATGCCCATGTCCTTCCCTTGTGGTGGCACCCGTCCATTACCACCCCACTTAAGGTTCCATTCTTCTGTTTATTATCTTCTTCCCCTTCCCAAAGTGCCTTGGCAGGGACATCATGATATTTAACCCAACTTTCCCTTTGTATCTCTCCTATGTTAATCACGTCGTATAGGGGCTGTCCCTCTTCTGGGAGTTGTGGGATGGCCAGTACAAAGCCAATCACCTTAGTCCATGGGGTTAAACAATTGCCTGCCCGGTATACTTGTCCCATTTTACGCCCCTTACGTAGGCTTTTATTTGTGTCAATCCAAGGTTCCAGATCCTCATTAGTAATCCAGTCAGGGATCTGTCCATTATTTATTTGCCTCATGTTATGCTCAGCATTTGACAATAGCCATGAGCCATACATGGCACATACTAGTTCCTTATGGGTTTGGCGAGAAGCATTGTCAAGTTGATCAATAATTGTATTGATTGTTTCTGCATGGGGGGCTACTACGTCTTCCACCCCCAACAATTGCATTATTGTTTGTTTTCCTGCCAGTGCCAGTTGCTGGCAATTTCCAGTGGCTTGTTTTAGTAACAACTTTATTTTTGCTTGTAGTTCCTCTACTCCTTCGTTTACTCATTCTATGTCCAAGTTATTAACTGTTGCTAACCCGGCCGCATACCCTGCTCCGGCCATTTCCAATACTCCCCGTTTCTTACGTCTTTGTAAGAGAGATTTTCCCTGTGGACCCTCTAATTGTTTTACCAACAGGGAGTTCCATATTTGTTTTGTATGATTGTTACACATCGCGGGCATCTCTAGAGTACTCCTATTAATGGCAACCTTAATAATTCCATGTGTTACACTAAAGAATGTTAGAACGGATTATTTTACCCTCAGTCTGGTTCAGTAAACACTGAGTCGAACAACTGGAGAATTCAAACGATTTATTATCCGCGGAGTCTTACTCTGATATATCGACACTGACTCCTGCAAGAGTCTGCGAATCCAACAGAGCAAGCAGTTTGTCCTACAGTGTGTTACATTATTATACTTGCATTTGAGAAGACATTAACACATCGTACAGTCTGCACCAATCCCGAGCTGTGCACTTATACAGTTAATTTGATTTCCTGGCCTGGCAGTTTGAAATAAAGAAGTCACATTTTACTGAATGGGTTACAGTTAAGTAAATATTCTGGTAATGGGTTCCTGATCACCTAAACATTATGGTAATGTGTTTGCAATCATGGTAATGCGTTTTCTGATCGCCTATTGTCTGTATAACTTCTGCACACTGACTTATATTGTTCCTAACAGCAAGGTGTGACATTTGTGGGCGCCAGCCATATTAGCAGCCAAAGATCAGTTTAGCCTTTTTATTTTACTTCTTGCTGCCTTCACAGTTTCTTGTTTCTATTTCCTTGACCTTGGTATTCTCAAGTACACCTCATCTTGTGTTTTCCTTGTTATTAAACCCCCGGGTGCCCCTTTTTCCATTGGTGGGCCAGTTAGTGGAGTGAGGGTATTTTTATGCTTGTTGCCTTTCCTTTGTAACCCTATCCCCTCCGTCCTTTCCCTGATTTCCATCTGTAATATTTGTCCTCGCCGGGATCCCTTTTTGCGTTCCGCATTATAACATCCTATCATTCCCCTTTGTCTTTGACCTATTTTGGGCCAATTTAGTGGATTCGAACTCTGTCCCAAATATGGGAGCCCTGTGTAATTTGGTGTAATTTCAACTGCTTTATTGAATCCGAATCATGTATCCATGAAATATCCCTTTCCTACTTGAAAGTTTGGAGTTATTTGAACATTGTCCTTAGTACATAGGCACTCTATTTTAATCCCTTCGCCCTCCGTGACCCAGACAAACAAAGTCCCGTTAGCTGTACTTTCGTATTCACAATAATCACAGTACACAGTCATATCGCATCCGTTTCCCAAAGCCGCCCCCCATTCTAATGGTGGCGTATTGTTGGTGGGCATCTTGATTCCATTCTGGATGATGATTATGTTTGAAGTCGGGTCGATACCAAAGAGCATCAGAAGTCCCATCACAGATTCAGGGCGTATATTTAACCATAAACTCCCGAGTTGTTCGCGCCTCCCACTAGACCCAGCGCTTATACTTAGCCATAGAATCCCGATGAGAGCGCGATTGATGCTCCACTTCATTTTTCTATGCATTTATCGTTCCTGTAAAGATAAATAAAGGGGGCCAGTCATCACCAGCCGATAGAATTATGCCATTCTTATCAGTTCAAACTGCTGTACATCTGGTTCATTTCCTGGTCTGTGGCTCTGTTTCCAGATATACTTGAAGATGCAAACCACGATGTATAATATTAATATCCCGCAGAGCCCTAGCATTAATATATGTAGAAACTGCCCTTCCCATTCTTTATACCTTCTAGCATACTCCTCACTCTCCTCAAAAGGCACCATCTCTGGCTTACTCATTGTTTTTGTCATATATTTTTAACTGAGTCCTGTGCTCCCATCTTCCTTTTACCTGTTCCGGACTCATCTATACAAACGCATGTGTCACTGTTCATTAAGACTTCGTAAGGCCCTGACCATCTGGGTGCCAGCCCTGGTTTGGCTGGTATTATTTTTGCCATCACCTTGCTACCTACAGCTGGGACCTCCTTCTGGTCGTCCTGTTCTAGATCCCGTATAATCTGTTGCTCTGGCCTCATGTCTGAGAGCGTGTAATTGCATACACAATTGTTTAATAAATCTCCTAATTCTATCCTTCAGGGGCCCTTCATCCTCACCCCCGGTAGCGACTCCTTCCGGCAGTGTCATTGCTCGTCCGGTCATTAGTTCGAAAGGTGTCAGCCCCGTGGTTCTATTTGGAGTTGCTCTAAGTCTCATCAGTATACTTGGGAGTAACTCTGCCCATCCCTTCCCCGTGTCTTCTACTGCTTTAGCTAAGGATAATTTCAAAGTCCGGTTCATCCTTTCCACCATCCCTGAACTGAGGGTGGTATGGTATGTGGAACCTTTGTCTGATACCTAATAATGCGCATGTTTCCTTTATAACCTTTCCTGTAAAGTGTGTTCCCTGGTCTGAATCAATTTGCAGCGGGACCCCCCATCGTGGTACAACCTCCTCTGCCATTATTTGTGCTACGGTTGTTGCCGTGCAATCTCTAGTGGTGAAAGCTTCAACCCATCTAGTAAATTGATCTATTATTACCAAACAGTACATTTTCCCCTTTGATTTCGGTAGAGGTCCAGTAAAGTCTATCTGCAACTTCTCCCATGGGCCTCTTGGTCTCGGCTGATGTCTCCACTTTACCTTGACAGGTTTCCCTATGTTATGCTGCGCACATATGGGGCAGTGTCTACAGAATCTGTCCACAGCTTGTTTCATTCTGGGCCACCACCAGCATCGCTGGAGGTTGTTTAACATATTGGATATACCTGTGTGTTGCCTACCATGGTACATTTTCATTAATTCCTGTTGTATACAGCCTGGTGCACATATCTGCTGCTCTTTCCTCCATATTCCCCCCGCCCTTTCTCCTTGTCCCCCTCGTTCCCATAGCTGTTTCTCCTCCTGGGATACTTCCTTATGTAATTTGGACATATCTATATCTTCTGGCAATGCAGTTACAGCAGCTATGTCTATCTGTGTTACTGGTTCTGTGTTGCTCTTGTTTGCTGCTGCAATCTGTTGCTCTACCACTTTTCTGGCTGCAAGGTCGGCGGCTCTGTTTCCCCTTTCTGTGGGGGAGTTCCCCCTCTGGTGGGCTTTTACCTTCACTACAGCTGTTTCAGTGGGTAACCCTGAGGCAGCTACCAATTCCTTTACTAATTCCTCATGCTGTATGGGTTTGCCACTTGAGGCAATATACCCCCTTCTACTCCAAGCTGCCATATAATCATGTACTATGCCAAAGGCATAGCGACTATCGGTATCGATATTTACCCATTTCCCTGCTGCCAATTTTAATGCTTCTGTCAATGCTGTTAGCTCGGCAACCTGTGCTGAACAACTCCCTGGTAATCTTCCTTCCCTCTGGACGGTGCCATCTCCGGTCACCACGGCCCAACCTGTTCGTGGTGTTACATAACATAAGAAATAGGAGCAGGAGTAGGCTAATCGGCCCCTCGAGCCTGCTCCACCATTAGTAAGATCATGGCTGGGCTGATCTGATCCTAACCTCAAACCTTCTATCACTCTCCATCCCACCCGAACCCATGCGATCTCCCGGGAGAGGCGAAAAACCAGATAAAAAACCCAATGGCCAATTTGGGAGAAAAAATCTGGGAAATTCCTCTCCGACCCATCTAGGCGATAGATACTTGTCCAGGAGATCACTCTGTCCCTATATTTTCTACAGTACTTACCTTCTGTAAAGGCGATCTCCACTCCAGCCAGGAACAGAAATAAAACTATCTCCTGAAATCTAACACAGAATTAGAACACAAGCAGTAGGAGCAGAACCAGGCTACAAGGCCCCTGGGCCCGCTCCACTACCCACAGGGCCATGACCATTCCGAACCTAGACTCCTGTCCAATTTCCTGCCCGCTCCCCGTAACCCTTAATTCCCTTTACTGCTAGGAAACTATCTATTTCTGTTTTTAAATTTATTTAATGATGCAGCTTCCACAGCTTTCTGGGGCAGCAAATTCCACAAACCTACCACCCTCTTGAGTGAAGAAGTTTCTCCTCATCTCAGTTTTGAAAGAGCAGCCCCTTATTCTAAGATCATGCCCCCTAGTTCTAGTTTCACCCATCATTGGGAACATCCTCACCGCATCCACCCGATCAAGCCCCTTCACAATCTTATGTTTCAATAAGATCGCCTCTCATTCTTCTGAACTCCAATGAGTAGAGTCCCAATCTACTCAACCTCTCCTCATATGACCACCCCCTCATCCCCGGGATTAACCGAGTGTACCTTCTTTGTACTGACTCAAGAGCAAGTATGTCTTTTCTTAAGTATGGACACCAAAACTGTATGCAGTATTCCAGGTGTGGTCTCACCAATACCTTGTATAACTGCAGCAATACCTCCCTGTTTTTATATTCTATCCCCCTAGCAATAAAGGCCAACATTCCATTGGCCTTCTTGATCACTTGCTGCACCTGCATACTAACTTTTTGAGTTTTGTGCACCAGGACCCCCAGATCCCTTTGTACTGCAGTACTTTCCAGTTTCTTGCCATTAAGATAATAACGTGCTGTATGATTTTTCCTGCCAAAGTGCATAACCTCACACTTTCCAGTATTGTATTCCATCTGCCAAATCTCTGCCCACTAACTTAGCCTTTCTACGTCAGTTTGCAGGTTTTTTATGTCCTCCTCGCTCACTACTTTCCCTCCCATCTTAGTATCATCTGCAAACTTTGATATGTTACACTCGGTCCCTTCCTCCAAATCGTTAATATCGATTGTAAAGAGTTGGGGTCCCAGCACTGACCCCCTGCGGAACACCACTAGTTACTGATTGCCAGTCTGAGAAGGAACCATTTATCCCAACTCTCTGCTTTCTGTTAGAGAGCCAATCCTCCACCCATGCCAGAGTATTACCCCCAATCCTGTGATTTTTTATCTTGAGCAATAATCTTTTGTGTGGCACCTTGTCAAATGCCTTTTGGAAGTCTAAATACACTACGTCCACTGGTTCTCCTTTATCCATCCTGTATGTTACTTCCTCAAAGAACTCAAGCAAATTTGTCAAACATGACTTCCCCTTCATGAAATCATGCTGAGTTTGTCCTATTAAATTATGTTTATCCAAATGTCCTGTTACTGTCTCCTTAATAATGGACTCTAACATTTTACCAACCACAGCTGTTAGGCTAACAGGTCTATAGTTTCCAGCCTTCTGCCTACTACCCTTTTTAAATAAGGGTGTTACATTAGCAGTTTTCCAATCTGCCGGGACCTTTGCTGAGTCCAGGGAGTTTTGGAAAATTATTACCAATGCATCCACAATCCCTACTGCCACTTCCCTCAAGACCCTAGGATGTAAGCCATCAGGTCCAGGGGATTTATCCGGCTTGAGTCCCATTATTTTACCAAGTACCACTTCCTTAGTGATTTTAATCGTATTTAGCTCCTCTCCCCCTAGAGCCCCCTGTTTGTCCAGTGTTGGGATATTCTTAGTGTCCTCTACCGTAAACACTGATACAAAATATTTGTTCAGCGTTTTTGCCATCTCCATGTTTCCCACCATTAATTTCCCGGTCTCATCCTCGAAGGGACCAACATTTACTTTAGCCACCCTTTTTCTTTTTATATAACTATAGAAACTTTTGCTATCTGTTTTTATATTTTTTGCTAATTTACTTTCATAATCTATCTTCCCTTTCTTAATCAATCTTTTAGTTATTTTTTGCTGTCTTTTAAAGACTTCCCAATCTTCTATCCTCCCACTTGATTTGGCTACCTTATATGCCCTTGTTTTTAGTCGGGTACTATCCTTAATTACTTTACTTAGTCACGGATGGCTATCTTTTCTTTTACACCCTTTTTTCCTCAGTGGCATATATTTTTTTTGGAAGTTGTAAAATAACTCCTTAAATGTACACCACTGATCATGTACCGTCTTACCCTTTAATCTATTTTCCCAGTCCACTCTACTCAATTCTGCTCTCATACCTTCATAGTCTCCTTTATTCAAGCTTAGCACGCTTGTTTCAGATCCAACCTTCTCACCATCTACTTGAATATGGAATTCAACCATGTTATGGTCACTCATTCCAAGGCGACCCTTTACTAGGACATTTTTAATTAATCCTGTCTCATTACACAGGACCAGATCTAAGGTTGCTTGCCCCCTGGTCGTTTCAGTTACATACTGCTCAAGAAACCCATCCCTAATACTCTCAATGAACTCACCCTCAAGGCTGCTCTGTCCAATTTGATTTGTCCAGTTAATATGATAGTTAAAATCCCCCATAATTATAGCTGTTCCCTTATTACAAGCCTCAACTATTTCCTGATTAATACTCCGTCCAACAGAGTTGCAACTGTTTGGAGGCCTATAGACTACGCCCACTAGTGTTTTTTTCCCCTTATTATTCCTTATCTCCACCCAAACTGTTTCACTATCCTGCTCCTTTGACCCAATATCATTTCTCTATTATAGTGATTCCTTCCTTTATTAACATAGCCACCCCACCTCCCCTCCCTTCCTGATTGTTAAATAACCTGGTATGTTTAATTCCCAGTCATGGTCACCCTGCAGCCATGTTTCTGTAATGGCCACAAGATCATACCCATAGCACTGTTGCCTCACAGCGCCAGGGACCCGGGTTCGAATCCGGCCTCGGGTGACTGTCTGTGTGGAGTTTGCACATTCTCCCCGTGTTTGCGTGGGTTTCCTCCGGGTGCTCCGGTTTCCTCCCACAGTCCAAAGATGTGCAGGTTAGGTTGATTGGCCATGATAAATTGACCCTTAGTGTTAGGGGGGATTAAATACGTGGGGTTACTGGGATAGGGTGGGATATGTGTTGGTGTAGGGGTTACGGGGATCGGGTGGGATATGTGTCGGTGCAGGCTCGATGGGCCGAAATGGCCTCTATCTGCACTGTGGGGTTTCTGTGATTCTGTGATATGTAGTTATTTGTGCCGTTAACTCGTTCATTTTGTTACGAATGCTACATGCATTCAGAAAGAACTTTCAAATATACTTTGTGACACTTAGTTCCTGTTTTTTCCCCTTTTACTACTTTACCTTTTACTCCATACCTTCTGTCCCTTCCTGACACGTTCTATTTTTTAATTTCCCCACTGCTACCTAAATCTATGACCTTCTCCGTTGTCATTTCTGTTATTTGCTCTCTAGAAACCTCCCCCCCACTAATTAGGTTAAAGCCCTCTCTCTACAGCCCTAGTTATATGATTCGCCAGGACTGTAGTCCCAGCACTGGCCAAGTGGAGTCCGTCCCAACGGAACAGCTCCCTCCTGTCCCAGTACTGGTGCCAGTGTCCCAAGAAGCAAAACCCATTTCTCCCACACCAGTCTTTGAGCCACGCATTTAACTCTTTAATTTTATTTATCCTAGCCAAATTCGCTCGTGGCTCAGGTAATAATCCAGAAATTATTACCCTTGAGGTTCTGTTTTTTAATTTGACCCCTAGCTGCTCATACTCCTTTAACAGAACCTTCTTCCTTGTCCTATCTACGTTGTTTGTACCAACATGGACCACGACAACTGGATCCTCCCCCTCCCACTCCAAGTTTCTTTCCAGTCCAGAAGAGATGTCCTTAACCCTGGCATCGGGCAGGCAACACAGCCTTCGGGACTCCCGCTCTTGACTGCAGAGAACCCTATCTATCCCCCTAATGATACTATCCCCTACCACTACAACATTTCTTTTTACTCCCTCCACTTGAATGGCCCCCTGTACCACGGTGCTGTGGCCAGGTTGCTCATCCTCCCTGCAGTCCCCGCTCCCGCCCTCGCAGGGAGTAAGAACCTGGATCCTGCTTGACAAGAGCAAGGGCTGCGGCTCCTTCAACACTACATCCTGGATCCCTGTACCTTCCTCACTCGTAGTCACACCGTCCTGTCCCTGACCACGGACTACATCTGCAGTAATTAATTTCATAGGTGTGACCACCTCCTGAAACAGAGTCCAGGAACTTCTCCCCCTCCCTGATGTGTCGCAGTGTCTGAAGCTCGGTCTCAAGCTCTTTAACATGGAGCTTGAGTTCCTCTAGCAGCAAACACATCGCAAATGTAATCACCGTGAGCCTCAATGGGGTCCACCAGCTCCCACATTTCGTAACAGTGACACATCACCTGTTCACCCATATCTGTGTAATTAATTAAATTTATTATTATTAGTTATGAAGACCCTCTGCCCCGATATAGATGATATTACACCACTATTTAATAGGACTTACCAACTTAAAGGTATAGAAGAGAAGGAAGAGAACCTACCAACCAGCTGATCACCAACCTCCCTCGTGAATGCTGTCTGGGGGACCTGTCCGGTTGAATTGTCTCACTGCTCCGCGTCCGCAGTGTTGGATTAGCCTGAGAGAGGGAAGCAAAACAGAGCAAAAAGCACCCCCTCACCTCCCACTTTCCCGAACTCTGCCACTTACCAAACTCTACTTCCACTCAGCGCTACCACACTAAGCCCGCCCCTTTTTATACCCGGATTCTACTTCCGGTTTAAACTCCCCAACAACTTAATTTACACTTTAAAAAAAAAAAAATTAAACTTCAAATAATTCACATTTTTACTCACTAAAATTCAGTAAATGCACTTAAAAGACTTTTTCTCCCACTTAGCAAAGTCTGTTTAAACTCAATGCGACTTATAACATATTTACGCGACCCGTCCACATATAGCTCTAGGTCTGCCTGTGTCAAAGGCAATTCCATGATCCTGTCTACATATTCTGATTCTTCTTCACTGGTGCAACAGTGTTCCTCTCCCTCCATTCCCATCATAACTGCGGGGTTCTGGCTCATATCTCTAACTATCTGTATGGATTTATCTTTAGGTAACAGGACAGCCTCCCAAGCAGCCTTCTGGCCGTTTGAGACGGTTTTTAATCGTCCGGTGTTTAACAATTCCACTAGGGTGTGTGGTGTATGTAACACAATATCCCCTGCCATTACTACAGGTTCACTCACTTTGACTGCCCACCGTGCACAATCAATCGCAGCAACGCATCATGGCATACTGGCTACTATCGGGGATATTCGTGTCGAATAGTAGGCTACAGGTCTCATGTAATCCCCATGCGTTTGTGCTACCACTGCACTGTAATGTCCCCTGTGATTGTGGCAGAAGATCTGATATGGCCTCCCCATATCGGGTAATCCTAAGGCTGGTGCGGCAGTCAGTGCCTGTTTTAATTTAGTGAAGGCTTCCGCCAGTAACACTGCCCATTCAATGGGTTCGTTTGCAACTTTTCCCCCTTTGGTCAATTCATACAGAGGTGCAGCTAGTTGTGAGAATCCTTCAATAAAATTTCTGCTATAATTAAATAGTCCCATTACTTGTCGAACTCCACTTATATTCACAGGTTTAGGCATATCGTTTATAGCCCACTTTCGATCCTCTGGCATGGCTCTCTTGCCCATGCTGATGTTATACTCCAGAAAGGTTACCTCTGATTTCCCTACTTGAGCTTTGGTTGGGTTTACTTTAAAGCCTGCATCCCGAAGAGCTTTCAGAATTTTAGACAAGGCTTTAACATGCCCCTGAGTGCTTGTGGAAGCTATCAGTAGATCGTCGACATACTGCAACACAGTGCTGCTGTCCTCCTCTAATTCTACTTCCTCCAGGGCCTTGGCCATGTGTCGGTGGAATATAGCTGGACTATTATGGAACCCTTGAGGGACCCTCGTCCAAGTATATTGTTTCCCATCTAGTGTGAAAGCAAATTTCTCTTGCGATTCTTTGTCCAATAGTATGGACCAGAATCCGTTCGCAATGTCTAATACTGTAAAAATTGTGTGTTCAGGCTTTAGTCCATTAAAAATTGTAGCAGGGCTGGCTACTATCGGGTATTCCTTTGGGGTCACCTTATTTAGTTCCGTATAATCTATTGTCAGTTGAAATGATGCATCAGGTTTCCTTACTGGCCATATCGGGGAATTAGTTTCAGATATAGTTTCTCGTAAGATTCCCTGTTTGGTTAATTCCAACACTATGTCCCTTCTGCTGCTTTGGCTTCCTCCTTTAAAGGATATTGTTGATGTGGGCGATGCATTGGTCCTGGTATTTTCACCGGGGGAGTTTGGACTAAACCACAATCTTGTTTGTGTTGCCCACACCCCAATATACTCTCTGCATGGGATTGCCCACGGTCCCTTCTTATCCCATTCTGGGTCTATAACTTTAATTGCCGCTACCCGATCTGCTGTGTTTCCCGGGGCTGCCTGTTTGTTTGACTTTTAATCTGGTGGGCAGTACACTTCATTCGCTTTAGGGTCGACTAAAGCTCCTACTTCTCGCAGTATGTCTATCCCTAGGATTGTTCCTTCAGTATTCTCGCATACCCACAACTGTGTAGGTATTATTATACATCCAATTTCTAGTAAAACTGTTTCGCTCTTATAAGCCCTGATTTTCCGTCCACCGATTCCTGTTACATTAATGGAAAGTTTCGTTCGGGGCAAGGGTAAGTCTGTCAATGAGATTGTGGCTCCTGTGTCTATTAACATTTTGCACTGCCGGCCCCCTACCAATGCGTTAACAAACATCCTTGGATCCCCCTCCCCATTCTCCCTGAGGGCCGCTACCTTTCATTTAATATTCAACTTCTTCGTTATGTTTCTCATTTGCCTCGTAGTGCATACATCGCCTTCTCCCCCGTCCTCTGAATCATACCCATGTCGCCTCTCACTTCGGGTATTTTTCCAGTTACTATATTCCCTAAGCTCCCTTTCTTCCCTATCCCTTTGTCGCGGTCTATCCCTATCTCTGTCTCTATCTCTTTCCTCCTGTTCCTCTCTTTTTTCCCCCTCATCCATCTTTTAAAATCCTCTCTTCCCCCGTCTCCTCCTGGCTGTCCACTTTGGGGTCACCCCCCTTTGGTTTGGTCCCTGGTTTTCCCTTCCTCCCCCTTCCAGCAGTCTATTCTCTTATGTCCTGGCTTGTTACAATTATAGCAAATTAGTTTTGTATCCGATGCTGATCTGGCAGCCCTTCTCTGCTTCTGTTTGCATTCTTTAATGAAATGTCCCTCCTCTCCGCAAGTATAACAGTTCGCTATCCCCACTGTTTCCTCCTGTTCCCCGAACTCCCCTGCGGCAGCTATCTTAACCTTTTGCATGTTATCCGCTTCTGTCGCCCACCTAATTAAGTCTTCATCGTTGTTCATTGTAACAACTCCTAATCATATGGCTGCCTGATGTGCGGGACCCAGTCCGGCTTTAAATGACTGCAGGAAACATTGGTTCTCTGTGGTGGGGTTTCGGATGCCGGAACATCCCACAAACCTTTCCCATTTCCGTTTACTATAGTCTGCGGCAGATTCCCCCTTCTCCTGAGTTATATTGGTTATGGCTGCCCAATTTACCGGGGCCTGTCCCATAACCTCTTCTACTGCTCGCTTGAATAACTCGTAGTTTTGGTCTGACTGTTGCGGGGTGAGATTACACTCCAGGCACCAAGTTCCGTCCCTGAAATTCACGGGCAATTGATCCAAACGGTCATCCGAAACTTTTGCTCGCACCAACTGGTTTACATCTTTATTGTGTAAACTATGACTCATCCTCAATTCCCTCATCTTTTGCCAAAATGGGTAGTTATTCCCCCGATGTTGCAGCTGGTGTAATTTATCCGCCAGCATTTGTTTCTCTGGGTTTGAAGGGCTGGTAGGTAGTTCGAATTATCTGGGGTCTTGCCGGAACTGCAGGGACCGCTGGAATTTCCGGGTTGTCTCCTACCACGGGGATCATGGCGGTACCGGGAATCTCTGGGTGTCCTGGGCTTACTTCAGTTTTTACCGGGGCCACTTTTACCGTGCGGTCCACCGGATTATAGGGTGGTGGGAAATTATTTTCTTCTGGCTAAGGCAGTGGCTCCAGCCAGTCCCACTCCTTACCATCTCCTGCTGTTTTCTCTCCTAACCCACCCCCATCTATATTACCTTTTCCCAGTAGGTTTGGGTATAGGGATGTACTGCTGGAACTGGCTGCCGCCACCAGGTGTCCCCCTCCTCCTGGTTTGGGAGTTTTAACTTCTTTCTCTTCCCTTTTCCTTCTGCTTCAACTCATTACATAGTTTCTGGTAACAAGCCAAAACTACCATTCCCCCTTTCCCCTCTTTGTCTTTGGATTGTCCTCTCCACCAAGCTCTTTGCCTCTCTGTACTATCTTCGGGATCCCATCCTTTCTTTTTCATATTTTCGCTAAGTGTTCGATTCTTGTCCGCTAAATTGCGGGTGACGGAGCCGGGATCTCCCCAAGGGGACAGTCCCTTCTCCTGTATATCTGCATTCCCTTTAGGCATTCTATATAGCTTCCGACTTACTTCTCAATGGTTCTTATATTACCCTGTCAGTCACTCTCACACACACACACTTATTTTGCGCAGACAAACTCGTCACGGGGTCACGATCCTGTGGTGTTTCGTTCCCTACACCTACTTGGTCCTGGCCGTCACGTGGGACTACGTTCTCTTATTTCGGGCTCAGGCTAGGCGTTTAGGATAGACAACCACCCTTGTCCGTGTTGGTCACCCCGTGACTCCCAAGGATCCACTATTCGTAGGAGTTACTGCCCTCTTAACCACCTCTTTACCCTAGAGACCTTGCCGTCTTAACGGCTCTGAGGATTTGGTGTGCCGCCTCCCGGCTTCCTTGTAGGTCTTTATAGCCCACTTATCTGCCTCTTTATCCTAGAGACCTTGCCGTCTTAACGGCTCTGAGGATTTGCCGTCTCCCGGCTCACCAGACCGCACCCCCTTTCTCGAGTCTGTCTCTGCCATCTTTAGTTCTTTTAATCACAGCCTTACCAGACCTCACAGTACGTTCTGAGCTTTCTAATTTATGGGTGGTAATTTAAAACGTACTCACCCTTCTTAGCTCGTCGTTCCTGTGGACCGGTCAGAGTCTGTGATCCTGTTCGTGACGCCAATTGTTGTATCCTGAAAAGTGGACCTGGTGTTGTGCCAGGTCGACACTTAACCCTTTCCCCTCAGAGCGGACTAAGTGATATGCAAAGTCGACGCTTAGCTTTGGTACAGATGACAGACTTCGAGTGAAGGATGGTTCAAAACGGTCTTTATTCACAGGCCTGGGGAGAACCTTCTGAGACCCCTCTCCGATCCGACTCCACCGATTCCCTAGCAACAATCACAATTATACTAAAATCAAACCCCCCTCCCTAGGGGCGGGGATAAAGCTTATCAGCATATACAGAGTTATAGCTAAATGGCAATTATAAACCGTGACATTTCATCTTGCCGCCCACAAATCCCACATTTCTGTTATCGGTTGGTCCCGTCACCTCCTGCGACTGTGGGGCCTCATCTTAATTGCTCTACAACCATCCATTTTCCCGTAGCCAGGTGGTTTTGCTTGTTACATGTTGTCTTAAGAAAACAGTCCTCGTTAAGGCGTGCAAAGCACAGACTTTGGCCTCGTCTCGGGCTACCTCTGCAAAGCAAGCACACTCTGATTAGTCCCACCATACTTTGAAGAATGGAACCCTGTTCTGATTTACAACAAATGAATTTTTAGGGGCGTTATCTCGCATATGTGTTGTCTCGCCTGGCCTGACATCCTCCTCAATCTTCCCATGAGTTGTTCTGCAGTTTAATCTCTCAGCATTTGAAGTCACTTAATTATGTTTTAAAACTTAGCTGGGTAAATGCAATAGACAGTCCTCTATATCGTTTAACTCAGGGTAGGGATTAACCCATTATCACCACCTTGTACATTGGTGCTGCATTATACATATTCTAACATTAAAACTAAATTATACATATTCTAACATACAAACTAAGGTACTGCCTGCCACTCGGAAAAAGACCCATTTATTCGAACACTTTGCTTTCTGTCTGCCAACCAGTTCTCTATCCAAGTCAATACCTTGCCCCCAATCCCATGTGCCTTAACTTTACACGCTAATCTCTCATGCAGGACCTTATCGAAAGCCTTCTGAAAGTCCAAATACACCACATCCACTGGTTCTTCCTTTATCTATTTTACCAGTTACATCCTCAAAAAATTCCAGTAGATTAGTGAAGCACGATTTACCTTTTGTAAATCAATGTTGACTTTTTCAGATCCTGTCACTGTTTTCCAAGTACAAGAGTGCTTGTTTTCCAAGTGCTCTGCTATTACATCATTTATAATGGACTCTAGCATTTCCTCCACTACCGATGTCAGGCTTACTGGTCTGTAATTCCCCATATTCTCTCTAGCACCTTTTTTGAATAGTGGGGTAACATTAGCCACCCTCTATTCCATGGGTACTGTTCCAGATTCCATTGAATGTTGGAAGATGATCAGCAATGCATCTATTATTTCTGGGGCCACTTCCTTAAGTACCCGAGGATGTAGATTATCAGGCCCTGGGGATTTATCGGCCTTCAATCCCATCAATTTCCCTAACACCATTTCCCTACAAATACTGATTTCTTTCAGTTCCCCCCTTTCATCAGACCCTATGTTCCCTGACATCTCTGGGAGGTTATTTGTGTCCTCCTTTGTGAAGACAGAACCAAAATATGTATTTAGTTGGTCTGCTATTTCTTTGTTCCCCATTATTAATTCCCCTGATTCTGATTGCATGGGACCTACGCTTGACTTCACCAATCTTTTTCTCTTCACATATACTTTTACAGTCAGTTTTTATGTTCCTTGCAAGCTTACTCTCTTATTCTATTTTCCCCCTTCTTAATTAATCCCTTTGTCCTCCTTTGTTGACTCCTAAACTGTTCCCAATCCTCAGGTTTACTGCTTTTTCAGGCCCATTTATATGTCCTCTCCTTGGATCTTAAGCTATCCCTAATTTCCCTTGTTAGCCATGGTTGAGTCACCTTTTTTGTTTTATTTTTATGCCAAACTGGGATGAACAAATTCTGTAGTTCACCCATGCGGTCTTTGAATGTTTGCCATTGCCTATCCACTGTCAACCCTTTGAATGACATTCCCCAATCAATCCTACCCAACTCGCGCCTCAGACCTTCGTAGTTTCCTTTATTTAAATTCAGGACCCTAGTCTCTGAGACAGAATTCTTCATTAAGATGGAGAATGAAGTAGTTATCATATTATGATCGCTCCGACCCAAGGGGCCTCGCACAAAGGATTACTTAGCAATCTTGTTCTCGTTACATAATACCCAGTCTAAGATGGCCTGAGCTCTGGTTGGCTCCTCGACATATTGGTCCAGGAAACCATCCCGTAAACACTCCAGGAATTCCTCCTCCACAGTATTGTTACTAATTTGGCTAGCCCAATCTAGATGATGGTTAAAGTCACCCATGATGACTGCTGTGCCCTTATTGCACGCTTCCCTAATTTCCCTAACTTTTCTGCCCCATGGTATTTCTCAGTTCTACCCATACAGATTCCACATCATCAGAGCAAATATCCTTCCTTACAATTGTGTTAACCCCTTCTTTAACCAGCAATGCTACCCCACCTCCCTTTCCTTTTTGCCTGTCTTTCCTGATTATTGAGTTCCCAGCATTGGCCACCCTGGAGCCATGTTTTTGTAATCCCAATCAAATCATATTTGTTTACCTCTGTTTGCACAGCTAATTCATCCACCTTATTATGAAACACACTCACTGACAGACTGTGTACATCATAATCCACCGCCAGAGACACACTGTGAACTGTAAAACACTTCTACTGACCTCAGGAATATTACCACGCTGACAGAGACCCCAGGTTAATATTATCACACTCACTGAGACACTCTGTCCTTATGTTTATACTGCCAAATGCTGACAGTAATCAATAACACACTCCCACAGACCCTTGGCTCATATTTGCAATGAGAGGGAGAGAAAACCTCGTACATATTAACACAGACCCGTTATAAATATTAACTGAATCACAGAATGCCTGGCATAAAATAAAACATTACCAAAGACAGTCTTTGTGCAATAAAATTCTGCTACAAATCCACAATAAATATTAACACACGTTTAGAGACACATTGTTCATAGTGACACTGTCATGGATTTCCTGTGGGAAAATCTTGTTCACTCTCTCTACTTTCCCCTCATTCTCTCTCACTTATTCTATTTGCAGTATGTACTGGAGCTGACACTGAGACACACACGGGCTATACAGTGCCAGACAGGAGTGAAGTGTTCCCTTTTACCCGCTGTGTGCTGTACATGTACTGGAGCTGACACTGAGACACACACGGGCGAGACAGTGCCAGACAGGAGTGAAGTGTTCCCTTTTACCCGCTGTGTGCTGTACATATACAGGAGCTGACACTGAGACACACATGGGCCATATAGTACCAGATAGGAGTGAATTGTTCCTTTTACAAGCTGTGTACTGTATATCACAGAATCTTAGAGTCCATTGGCACAGAAGGAGGCCATTCGGCCCATCGAGTCCATGCCGACTCGCTGTAGAGCAATCCAGTCAGTCCAATTGCCCCACTCTATCCCTGCATCCCTGCAAGTTTATTTCCCTCAAGTGCCTATCCAATCTCCCTTTGAAAACATTGAGTGTCTCCGCTTCCGCCACTTCCGTCGGCAGTGAATTCCAGTTCATCACCACTCACTGTGTAAAAAGATTTTTCCTCACATTCCCCCCTGTATCAAAACCTTAAATCTGTGTCCCCCTAGTCCTTGTACCATCAACCAGTGGGAACAGCCTTTCCCCGTCTAGCCTTTCCAAACCCGTCATAATCTTGTACACCTTGTACATCTCTATCAAATCACCCCTCATCCTCCTTTGCTCCAATGAAAACAAATCCAGATTCTCCAACCTGCCCTTGTAGCTAAGATCCCCCATCCCCGGAACCATTCTGGTAAATCTCCTCTGCACCCTCTCAAGGGCCTTCGCATCCTTCCTAAAGTCTGGTGACCAGAATTGGACACAATACTCCAGTTGTGGCCTAACCAGCGCTTTATAAAGTTTCAGCATTACTTCTCTACTTTTGTACTCAATACCTCTATTTATGGAGCCCAAGACCCCATATGCTCTCTCAATATGTCCTGCCACTTCAGGGACCTCTGCACATTAACTCTCATGTCCCGCTGTCCCTGAATATTCTTTAAAACTGTGCCATTAAGTGTATATTGCCTCTCCCAGTTCCTTCTGCCAAAATGCATCACCTCACACTTCTCTGTATTAAATACTGTCTGCCACTTGTCTGCCCGTTCCTTTCGCCTTCTATTTCCTGTTGCAGTCGATTGGTATCATCATCACCGTTTGCCACACCCCCAAGATTGGTGTCATCGGCAAATTTAGAAATTCTACTTTGTATTCCAATATCCAGGTCATTTATATATTTGAAAAAAAAGCAGTGGCCCCAGCACTGAGCCTCAATTTTGTTAACCAGCCTTCTATGTGGTACTTTGCCAATCGGCTTCCGAAAATCCATGTAGACAACATCCATTGTATTCCCTTCATCAATACTCTCTTACTTCATCAAAAAATTCAATTAGATTAGTCAAAAACGATCTGCCTTTTACAAATCCATGTTGGCTCTCCTTAATTAGCTTAAACCTCTCAAAGTGCCCGTTAATTTTTTCCTTTATTGTTGTTTCTAAAACTTTACCCAACGCTGCTGTTAAACTGACCTACCTGTAGTTACTAGGATTGTCCTTGCACCCTTTCTTGAACAATGGTGTCACATTCAGACTTGGGCTGACAAGTGGCAAGTAACATTCGCACCACACAAGTGCCAGGCAATGACCATCTCCCACAAGCGAGACTCTAACCACCTCCCCTTGACATTTAATGGCATTACCATCGCTGAATCCCCCACTATCCACATCCTGGGGGTTACCATTGATTAGAAACTGAACTGGACCAGCCATATAAATACTGTGGCTACAAGAGTAGGCCAGAGGCTGGGAATTCTGCGGCGTGTCTCACCTCCTGACTCCCCAAAGCCTTTCCACCATCTACAAGGCATAAGTCAGGAGTGTGATGGAATACTCTCCACTTGCCTGGATGAGTGCAGCTCCAACAACACTCAAGAAGCTCGACACCATTCAGGATAAAGCAGCCTGCTTGATTGGCACTCCATCCACCACCTTCAACATTAACTCCCTCCACCACCAGCACACTGTGGCTGCAGTGTGTACCATCTACAAGATGCACTGCAGCAACTCGCCAAAGCTCCTTCAACAGCACCTTCCAAACCCGCGACCTCTACCACTTAGAAGGACAAGGGCAGCTGACGCATGGGAACATCACCACCTACAAGTTCCCCTCCAAGCCACACACCATCCTGACTTGGACCTGTATCGCCGTTCCTTCACTGTCGCTGGGCCAAAATCCTGGAACTCCATTCCTAGCCGAATTGTGGGTGTACCTACACCATATGGACTGCAGCAGTTCAAGAAGGCAGCTCACCACCATCTTCTCGAGGGCAATTAGGGATGGGCACTAAATGCAGGCCTAGCCAGCGACGCCCACGTCCCATCAATGAATAAAATTTTTTTTTTTTTGCCACTTTCTAATCCTCAGGCACCTCCCCCGCATCTAGGGAAGATTGGAAAATTATGGCAAGCCCTTCCATTATCTGCTCCCCAATTCCCTTCACAACCTGGGATGTGTTGTATCCGTGTGTTAATGGAGACACGGAATGCAGGAGTTGGTTTCACGGGTTTACTGAACAAAGTCTGGAGGTGAACTAACAGATACAAGACACTATGCAGGCTTATATAGCCCGAGCGGCCATTACCGGCATTACAGTACACGGGGGCTCTTAAAGGCACATACACCACAATTCCTCCCCTTTTAGACAACCAGCACAGAACATTTTAGGTAATCATTAATTAACATGTTACAAGAACAATAATCTACACATTTGCTGCAGTTAATCAATTATAAGTCAGTCTCTCTGGAGGCTTCCTGACTCGGTCCGGATAACGCCTCGGTGGTGTAGTAGTTTCTGGTGGTGTAGTAGGTTCTTTTGGCAAGGTCGATTCGGCTTGAATGCCAGTGTCGGGTTCATCTGGTTCCAGTATCACCGGATCGGAGGTAGATACTATGGGTATCTCTGCTTCATCATTAGGCGTATAGAGTTGTGGTGTTGGTTGTCCCTTTTCGGATGACTATGATCTGGTCAGCATGGCGCCTTATTATGCTTTCTCCAATGTCCACGGTATACATCAGCGGTCCTAGTCGTGTGCAAATAGTTCCAGGCTGCCATTTCTCGGTATGGTAGTCCCGGGCCAAAACTTGTTGACCTATCTGGAAGGTTCTAGTTGGCCTTTCATTCATGCCTTGAAATTGCCAGTTCTCCACGTCCCTTCTGATGTTTGGCTTGATCAAATCCAGCCGGCATGTTAGGCTTCTATTGAAGAACATCATGGTGGGAGTTTGGTTTGTAACCACATGTGTTGCATTCCTGTATGCAAACAAGAAGTTATCTACCTTATGCCGTAGATTTATGTCTTCATTTCCCATGGCGTTTATGGCCTTCTTGAAAGTCTGGACAAACCTTTCAGCCAATCCATTGGTGGCGGGATGGTATGGGGCGGACGTGTAGTGCTTAACCCCATTGTTTTTTTTAAGAACTTCCTGAATTCTTCGGACACAAATTGCGGTCCATTATCAGAACAGATCTGTTCAGGCAGCCCATTCCTGGCAAATATGGTCCTTAATATTGTGATGGTTTTTTCCGTGGTGGTGGAGGACATCTTTATTACCTCCGGCCACTTGGAGTGTGCATCAACCGCGATTAAGAACATTGAGTCCATAAATGGACCAGCAAAGTCGATATGTACCCTTTGCCATGGAGATGAGGGCCACTCCCATGGATGTAGAGGGGCTTGTGGTGGGGCGTTTTGGACCTTCTGGCTTCCTAGGCAGCTCTTGGTCATTTCTTCGATGTCTCCATCGATACCTGGCCACCACACAAATGCTCGAGCTAGGTTCTTCATTTTCACTCCACTCCGATGCCCCTCGTGAAGCTCTTTTAGCACTTTATCCTGGAGTTTGGGCGGAATCACCACTCTGGATCCACACATCAAGGTTCCTCGGCACACTGACAGCTGTTCTCTTCTTTGCGAGAATGCTGGCAACAGTGGTTCGCCATTTGCTGGCCATCCTTTCACCGTTAAATCGTAGACTCGTGAGAGAGTCGGGTCATTTCTCGTTTCCTTTTCAATGGCAGAATTTGTTACTGGTAGACATTCCACTATGGTTGAGTGGAACATCTCCACTGTAGGTGCCTCTTCTACCATTGGCAATGGTAGGCGCGATAAACCGTCAGCATTCCCATGCTGTTTTGATCCTTTGTATTCTATGTCATATTGGTGTGCCCCTAGGAAAAGGGACCACCTCTGTAGCCTTTGCACTGTCATAATGGGAACACCCTTTTTAGGGTTAAATATGGAGACGAGGGGTTGATGGTCAGTCAACAAGGTAAATTTTTGTCCGTGTAGGTAATGGTTGAATTTCTTAACTCCCCATACCAGGCTGAGTGCTTCCCTGTCGATCTGGGCATAGTTACGCTCAGCTGAGTTCAATGAGCGTGACGCAAAAGCTATCGGCCGCTCCGAGCCATCAGGGAATCTATGTGATAATACCGCTCCTACGCCGTAAGGGGATGCATCGCACGCCAGTCTGATTGGCAGTGATGGGTTGTAATGAGCCAAAACTTCCTTGGACGTGATCAATCCTTTGCATTTATGGAAGGCACGTTTACAGTCTTCGCTCCATTTCCAAATTACTCCCGTTTGTAGCAGTGCGTTAAGAGGGTGCAGAACAGTTGACAAGTTCGGTAAAAATTTATGATAGTAATTTATCAATCCCAGGAACGACCTTAATTTTGAAACATTTTCAGGTGCTGGGGCTTTTATGACCGCTTTAATTTTTTCAGGTGACTTATGCAACCCTTCCTCGTTAATTATGTGGCCACAATATGATATTTGTTTCTGGAAAAATTCGCACTTGGGGTGATTTGCTCGTAGGCCCCGTTCTCTCAGCCTAGCGAGCACCTGCTCCAAATTGGCAAGGTGCTCATTGTCGTTTTCTCCTGTTACAAGGATGTCGTCTAGGTAGCATTGAGTCCCTGAAATCCCTTGGAGGACTTGCTCCATAGCTCTTTGCCAGATAGCTGGAGCTGATGCTACTTCGAAAACCAGTCGATTGTACTGGTACAGGCCTTTGTGTGTATTAATCGTGAGATACTTTTTTGAGGCCTCCTCAACCTCCATCTGTAGATATGCCTGTGCCAAGTCAATTTTGGTGAAACGTTTCCCTCCGGATAGTGAGGCGAAAATATCTTCTATCCTCGGAAGAGGATACTGTACCGTGTGAAGGACCGGGTTTACAGTCACCTTGAAGTCTCTACAGATGTGAATTTTTCTCTGTTCTTCAGATTTATCATTATTCAACGTTTTCTTCATGACTGGGACGATGGGTGTTGCCCACTCGCTCCAATCTATCTTGGATAACACGCCTGCCTTTTCCAAATTCTCCAGCTCTGCCTCGACTGCTGGACGAATTGCGTATGGCACCAGCCTTGCCCTAAAAAACTTGGGAATTGCCGCATCTTCCACTTTTATTGAGGCGGTGACGCTGTTCAAGGTTCCTAGTTCCTGTTGAAACACTTCCTTGGCGTTGGCCAAGATGTCTTTTAATCGTTCAGGTATGACGTCGTCATCATTTTTTTTCTTACTGGTCACCGTCAGTGCCTGAATGGAGTGCCAGTCTAAACGTATCTTCCTGATCCATTCACGTCCCAACAGCGGTGGACCACCATCTTGCAGAACGTATAAATACAACTTCTGTATTTCCTTGCCGTTGTATACAACAGGCACCCTTATTTTCCCCTTGGGGTATACTTTCTGCCCCATATATGTTTTCAAGATAATGGATGTGTCTTTCAGAGGTATATGCGGAAATAGCCGCTCGTAATCCCGTCGACTTATGACGGTCAGAGCTGATCCTGTATCTAGCTCCATTTTAACTGGGGACCCTGCTATCGTGAGGGTAACCCAAATGGTCTGGTAATCTTCTTTGGCATTTACATTATGTAATTTGAGACAGCTTAGTCTCTTGTTTCCGGAGTCGCTATCGCTCTTCTGGTCTTCGGAGCTACTGTCCGTCATCATTTGTACCTTTCTGTACTTTTCCTTATTGATTTTTTTTCCTGTCCATGGATTTTTTGTTTCCAGATCGGCATACACGTGCAATGTGTCCAATCTTTCCGCATTGCCTGCATGTTTTGTCCTTGAACCAGCAGTCCCTCTGGTCATGGGTGGATCTGCCGCAGCGATAACCTCTCTCGAAACCCTGTGTCATTTCATGGGTGCCGAAGTCCTGTGGCTTTTGCTGTATCTCTGCAGCTCCTCTTGCGGCTGCTTCGTATGATACAGCCACACTGAAAGCCTTGTCCAGTGTCAAATCTTTCTCGGAATGTAGCCTTTTCTGTGTTCCTTCACTTAGGAGACCGCAGACGAATTTGTCTCGAAGAGAATCTGCCAGTCCTGCTCCGCATTGGCAGTGCTTTGACAGCTTCCTTAATTCGGTGAGGTAATCAGCGTTACTTTCATTCTTGTGCTGATTCCTCCTGAAGAATTTGAATCGTTCCGCTATCAGCAGCGGTGTTGGGTTTAAGTGCTCCTGTAGGGTATCAACAATCTCCTTAAAATTCTTGTCCCTCGGTTTGGCTGGAGTGATTAAGTTTCGTAACAGCCCATATGTCCTTGCGCCCATTAGATTTAGAAGTGCTGATGCACAGCAAATGAAATAGAGGATGATAAGGCAATATACCTCCACTCTTTCCACATATGTGGTCCAATCCTCTATATCGCTATCGAAAGCAGTAATATTGCCAGTCTTGGGCACCCTGAAAAAAAAATGGCGCCTCCCGCGCTTTCCTGCCGCTGCTGACGACGCTGTTCTCCGCGGTTTTTATTTACACTTTTTGTTAATAGGTGGAGACTCGTTCCCGCCGGACTCTCTGGGACTTTTCCCCCCCTCTGCTTGGTCCGAACGCCGACCTGCGTTGCAGCGCCGGCCGTCTCCCGAGTGCTCCACCCTCTGTCTCTGTTTGCCTCCGCTTTCGCTGCTCGGCCCCGCTACAGAGCCAGCCGATGGAGCCCCAGCCCGCCGCCCAGGAAGGATTATTGCAGTACCTGCCACCAGCTCGGCTAGCTGGTGAAACCACAGTTTCTTTTTTTTTCTTGTTTTTCTTCGACTTTTGTCTGAGGAATCGATCTCCTTGAGGTGCTGCCGAATTGCAGGTAAGTCCGTTTCCAATTCGTTGCCACTGTTGTATCCGTGTGTTAATGGAGACACGGAATGCAGGAGTTGGTTTCACAGCTGTTCACTGAACAAAGTCTGGAGGTGAACTAACAGATACAAGACACTATACAGGCTTATATAGCCCGAGTGGCCATTACCGGCATTACAGTACACAGGGGCTCTTAAAGGCACATACACCACAGGATGCAAGTCATCTGGACCAGGCGACTTGTCCACTCTAGCACACCCAGCCTTTCTAGTACATCCTGCCTGTCAATTTTTACCCCTTCCTTTGCTTCTACCTTTTTACACTTCTGCCGATTTATTTTGTCAGCATCCACCTCCTCAGTAAACACCGATACAAAGTACTGATTGAGTATTCTAGCCTTGCCCTGCGCCTCTAAGCATAAATCACCTGCTTTGTCTGTAATAGGCCCCAACCCACCTCTTACTACCCGCTTACTGTTTACATGCTGGTAGAAGATTTTTGGGTTCCCTTTTATGTTAAACGCCAGTCTACTCTCATATTCTCTCTTTACCAATCTTATTTTCATCTTCACTTCCCCTCTCAGCATATTGTTTTTGATCTGAAGATACTGAAGGAAAGAGACAGGAAGAAACAGACACCGTGAGGTGTAGAAAAAATTGAGATGGAGATAGAGACAATGGGAGAGAGACAGATAAAGAGACGGGGAGATACAGAGACAAAGGGAGAGAAAGAGAGACAAGATGGAGGGACAGAAGGACAGTGAGAGAGAGAGAGAGAGAAAAAGAGACAAACAAGAGGAAGAGAAACAAAGAGACACAGACAGAAAGAGAAACAGACATTGGGCAGAGAAAGAGAGAGAGAGGCAGAGAGAGCGATGGGGCAAAGAAAGACAGAGAAAGAGATGAGTGACGGTCAGAGGAGGAGAGATAAATAGATAGAGACAGAGCGAATAAAAACAGAATGCAGGAAATACTCAGCAGATCAGGCAGCATCTGGAGAGAGAAACAGAGTTTACGTTTCAGGTCGAAGACATTTCATCAGCTGAAAAAATGTTCGAGGTGTAATAAGTGTTAGGGGGGTACAGGGGCAGGGAAAGGGGGTACAGGGGCAGGGAAAGGGGGGTACAGGGGCAGGGAAAGAACAAAAGGGAAGGTCTGTGATAGTGTGGAAGACAGGAGAGATTAAATGACAAAAGGGATGATGGTGCAAGGCAGAAGGGGATGGTAGTGGGACAAGTAAAGAAACAAAGATGGGTCTAGAGGAGGTGTAAATGGCAACAGCAGAATCATTAACAACATCTGCTGTCCGAAAAAATGGGGGCAGAGGTTATGATCAGAAATTGCTAACTCGATGCTGAGTCCAGATGGCCGTAAAATGCCTAATCAAAAGATAAGGTGCTGTTCTTTGAGCTTCATTGGAACAGAGTACGAGGCCGAGGATGCAGAGGTCAGAATGGAAGTGGAGCAGAGAATTAAAGTGACAGGCAACTGGAAGCTCGGAATCACGCTTACGGACTGAATGGAGGTGTTCTGCCAAGCAGTCACCCAATCTGCGTTTGCTCTCCCCAATGTAGAGGAGACCGCATCGTGAGCAGCGAATACAGTATACTAAATTGAAAGAAGTACAAGTAAATCGCTGTTTCACCTGAAGAGTGGGAATAAATGGGTCATTTTCGGGTTGGCAGGCTATAACTACTGGGGTGCTGCAAGGATCAGTGCTTGGGCCTCAACTATTTACAATCTATATCAATGACTTCGATGAGGGGACCAAGTATAACGTATCCAAGTTTGCTGATGACACTAAGCCAGGTGGGAAAGGAAGCTGTGAGGAGGACACAAGGAGGCTGCAAAGGGATGTAGGCAGGTTAAGTGAGTGGGCAAGAAGGTGGCAGATGGAGTATAATGTAGAAAAATGTGAAGTTATTCACTTTGGTAGGAAAAATAGAAAAGCAGAATATTTTTGAAATGGTAAGAGACTTGGAAATGATGTTTTCAGAGGAACCTGTGTGTCCATCTACAGGAATCACAAAGTTGATATGCAGGTACAGCAATTTGGTAAGCAAATGGTATGTTAGCCTGTCTATCAAATAGATTAGAGTACAACAGTAATGAATTCTTACTACAATTATACCGAGCCTTGGTAAGGCCACACCTGGTGTACTTTGTAGTTTTGGTCTCCTTACCTAAGGATGCATATACTTGCCTTAGAGGGAGTGGAACGTAGGTTCACTAGACTGGTTCCTGGGATGGTGGGGATTGTCCTATGAGGAGAGATTGAGCAGACTAGGCCTACGTTCTCTAGTTTAGAAGAACGAGAGGTGATCTCATTGAATCATAGAAAATTCTTAATTACAGGATAGATGCAGGGTGGTTGTATCCCCTGGCTGGGGACTTTAGATCTAGGGGTCACTGTCTCAGAATAAAGGGTCAGCCATTTAGGACTGAGATGAGGAGAAATTTCTTCACACAAAGGGTTGTGAATGTTTGGAATTCTCTACCCCGGGGGACTGTGGAGGTTCAGTCGTTGAGTATATTCCAGGCAGAGATCAATAGACTTTTGGTCTCTGAGGGAATCACGGGATATGGGGATAGTGCGGGAAGGTGGAGTTGAGGTAGAAGATCAGCCATGACCTTATTGAATGCCGGGTCAGGCTTAAAGGGCCAAGTGGCCTACTCCTGCTCCTATTTCTGATTTTTTAAGTCTAGGATGGGAAGCCTGAGTTCAGCAGTTATAGGATCCAGGCAGAGAACAAGGAGCAGATGGGGAGACTGATGTGGATTTCAGCACAGTGATGATGTAGGGGGAGGGAGCTTAACAGCAGCAACAACAGCAGAATCCAACCCTGCAGTCACTTGTGAACTCGCTGATGTTTCTGCAGATGGGATGATGGCGTGAATCTCGTCCCACACACGGAGCAGGTGAACAGTCTCGCCCCAGTGTGAGTGCGCCGATGCATTTCCAGCTCAGACGGGTGATTGAATCACTTCCCACTGTCTCCACATTTTCACGGTTTCTCCATGGAGCGGGTGTCTCTCCAGGATGGACGATCAGTTGAAGCCTCGTTCACACACAGAACAAGTGTACGGTTTCTCCCCGCTGTGAACGGTGCGATGATTTTCAGGCTGTGCAACTGTGTACACGGCCATCCTGTGGGGTCAGTGCCCTCCCTGCCCCTGGTGCCGGGTTACTGACGTCACACAGCCCCCGTTGCTGGGCTGCTGACGTCATAAAGCCCGCGTTGCCGTATTACATGACGTCACTGCCGCTGAGGCGGTTTAACGGCCGCGGGATTCAAATCCGGAGCAGCGCGTCCCCGCCTCCGACTGTGAAAATGGGTGGGGCGTGGGTCGCTGCGCCGGGCCCTGATTGGTGGCTGCGCTGTCAATCAGCTGTCTTCAGCCAATAGCCGGGGCGGATAACACTGATGCTGAGCGCGTTCTGAGGCCGCACTGCGCATGTCCCGGTCCCCGGATGAAGGCGGTTATTGAAGGAAAACAAAATGGCGGAAAGTGAGGCGGTGAATCCGAGAGAGTGAAGCCGGAATGGATTGGCTGGAAGATCGTCGCCGCCTGGATCCGCGGCCTCGGGGGCTGAGGGTAAGTGTGCCGAGACTGAGCCGCTGCGGGCGCAGTCGGAGAAGGGATAAGCGGGGCTCAGAGTGAGCCGGACCCTCATCCTCCCTAAAGTGCAGGGCCCAGACTCGGCCCCCAGACTCCAGCTGGGACGGAAGCAGAGTTTGATCCAAGCTCAGCACAGCGGCCGGCCTCTTGTCCCCTCTGCCCGCCCCGGGAGTGTTTGATGGGACAGTTCTGCACTGTACAGTGTACCCTCTCCCTGTCTCTCTCTCTCTGTCTCTGTCTCCCCCTGTTTCTCTCTTTCCCCCCTCTGTCTCTGTAATTGAAGCAGATTGGTTATTTCGTAAATTTATCTGACATTTTAGAGCAATTGACAAGCAATTCTTGCTGATCTGCACATATTTCCATATACAGGAAACTTTGGTTTATCCGGAGGTTAACTGTCCAGAATGCTCGATCCACCGGCAAAATTCAGGAGTCGGTTCAGTAAGTTTTTTTTCTTTTCGTTGCTTTTTTTTCCACCAGTCAGGCTCTGCAAGGTCTAGCTAAAGCTGTTGCTTAGCTACAGAGACGCTTGCAAGCTACGGCCGACTGTTTAGAAGCTGTTGCTAGATACGTATGTTTTAACATTATTGCTGGTTTGTCCGGCAGTTTTGATGGGACGGCAACAGCTCGGTCCCGTCAGTGCCGGATATCACAGTTTCCTGTATATTGTTTCCCATCCAGTGTGAAAGCAAATTTCTCTTGCGATTTTTTTTATTTTTTTTTAATTTTTTTTGTGCAATGGTATGGACCAGAATCCATTCGCAATGTCTAATACTGTAAAAATTTTGTGTTCAGGCTTTAGTCCATTAAAAATTGTAGCAGGGCTCGCTACTATCGGGTATTCCTTTGGGGTCACCTTATTTAGTTCCGTATAATCTATTGTCAGTCGAAATGATGCATCTGGTTCATTACTGGCCATACCGGGGGAATTAGTTTCAGATATAGTTTCTCGTAAGATTCCCTGTTTGGTTAATTCCAACACTATGTCCCGTACTGCTGCTTTGGCTTCCTCCTTTAAAGGATATTGTTGATGTGGGCGATGCATTGGTCCTGGTATTTTTACCGGGGGGGATTTGGACTAAACCACAAGCTTGTTTGTGTTGCCCACACCCCAATATACTCTCTGCATGGGATTGCCCACGGTCCCTTCTTATCCCATTCTGGATGTATAATCTTAATTGCACCTACACGATCTGCTTTGTTTCCCGGGGCTGCCTGTTTGTTTGACTTATAATCTGGTGGCCAGTACACTTCATTCGCTTTAGCATCGACTAAAGCGCCTACTTCTCACAGTATGTCTATCCCTAGGATTGCTCCTTCAGTATTTTCGCATACCCACAACTGTGCAGGTATTATTATACATCCAATTTCTAGTAAAACTCTTTCGCTCCTGTAAGCCCTGATTTTTCGTCCACCGATTCCTGTTACATTAATTGACAGTTTTGTTCGGGGCAAGGGTAAGTCTGTCAATGAGATTGTGGCTCCTGTGTCTATTAACATTTTGCACTGCCGGCCCCCTACCAATGTGTTAACAAACATCCTTGGATCCCCCTCCCCATTCTCCCTGAGGGCCGCTACCTTTCATTTAATATTCAACTTCTTCATGTCTCTCATTTGCCTCACAGTGCATGCGTCGCCGCCTTCCCCGTCCTCAATCATACCCATGCCGCCTCTCACTTCGGGTATTTTTCCAGTTACTATATTCCCTAAGCTCCCTTTCTTCCCTATCCCTTTGTCGTGGTCTATCCCTATCTCTGTGTCTATCCCTTTCCTCCTGTTCCTCTCTCTCTTCCCTCATCCATCTTTTAAAATCCTCTCTTCCCCCGTCTCCTCCTGGCTGTCCTCTTTGGGGTCCCCCCCTTTGGTTTGGTCCCTGGTTTTCTCTTTCTTCCAGCAGTCTATTCTCATGTCCTGGCTTGTTACAATTATTGCAAATTAGTTTTGTATCTGATGCTGATCTGGCAGCCCTTCTCTGCTTCTGTTTGCATTCTTTAACGAAATGTCCCTCCTCTCCGCAAGTATAACAGCTCGCTATCCCCACCGTTTCCTCCTGTTCCCTGAACAACTCTGCGGCAGCTATCTTAAACTTTTGCATGTTATCCACTTCTGTCGCCCACCTAATTAAGTCTTCGAGTGCGGTCGGTGTTGAGTGCAAGCGAGAGTTTGGTAAGTGAGAGTTCGGGCAAGTGGGAGGTGAGGGGGTGTTTTTGCCCTGTTTTGTTTCCCACTTTCGGGCTTAGCCAGCACTGCGGAAGCGGAGCAGCGAGGCAAATCAACCTAACAGGCCCCACAGACAGCATTCAAAAGGGAGGTAGGTGATCAGCTGGTTGGTAGGTCCTCTTCCTTCTCTTTTATACCTTTTATAAGTTGGTAAGTCCTATTAAATAGTGGTGTGATATTATCATCTATATCGGGGCAGAGTGTCTTCTTAACTAATAAGAAATTTAATTAATTATATAGAATGGGTGAGCAGGTGATGTGTTACTGCTGCGAAATGTGGGAGCCGGTGGACACCATTGATGCTCACGGTGTTTACATTAAGTGATTGATGCTGGAGTAACTCCGGCACCGTGTTGATGTGCTCGAGACCGAGCTTCAGACACTGCGACACATCAGGGAGGGGGACAAGTACCTGGACTCTGTTTCAGGAGGTGGTCACACCTATGAAATTAATTAATTCAGATGTCCGTGGTCAGGGACAGGACGGTGTGACTATGAGTAAGGCAGGTATGGGGATCCAGGAGGTAGTGTTGGAGGAGCCGCAGCCCTTGCTCTTGTCAAACAGGTTCGAGGTTCTTGCTCCCTGTGGGGGCGGGAGCAGGGACTGCAGGGAGGATGAGCAACCTGGCCACAGCACTGTGGAGCGGGGGGTCATTAAAGAGGGGGGAGTAAATAGAAATGTTGTAGTGGTGGGGGATAGATAGGGTTCTCTGCAGTAGAGAGCGGGAGTCCTGAAGGCTGTGTTGCCTGCCCGGTGCCAGGGTTAAGGACATCTCTTCAGGGCTGGAGAGAAACTTGGAGTGGCAGGGGGAGGATCCAGTTGTCGTGGTCCATGTTGGTACCAACGATGTAGATAGGACAAGGAAGAAGGTTCTGTTAAAGGAGTATGAGCAGCTAGGGGTCAAATTAAAAAACAGAACCTCAAGGTTATTACCTGAGCCACGAGCGAATTTGGCTAGGATAAATAAAATTAGAGAGTTAAATGCGTGGCTCAAACACTGGTGTGGGAGAAATGGGTTTTGCTTCTTGGGACACTGGCACCAGTACTGGGACAGGAGAGAGCTGTTCCGTTGGGACAGACTTCACTTGGCCAGTGCTGGGACAGACTTCACTTGGCCAGTGCTGGGACTGGAATCCTGGCGAATCATACAACTAGGGCTGTAGAGAGGGCTTTAAACTAATTAGTCGGGGGGAGATTTCTAGAGAGCAAATAATAAAAATGACAATGGAGAAGGTCATAGACCTAGGTAGCAGTGCGGGAATTAAAAACCAGAGTGTGTCAGGAAGGGACAGAATGTATGGAGTAAAAGGTAAAGTAGTAAAAGGGGCAAAAGCAGGAACTAAGTGTCACAAAACATATTTGAAAGTTCTTTATCTGAATGTACGTAGCATTCGTAACAAAATGGACGAGTTGAAGGCACAAATAACTGCATATGGGTATGATCTTGTGGCCATTACAGAAACATGGCTGCAGGGTGACCATGACTGGGAGTTAAACATACGAGGGTATTTAACAATCAGGAAGGACAGGCAGGAAGGAAGGGGAGGTGGGGTGGCTATGTTAATAAAGGAAGGAATCACTGCAATACAGAGAAATGATATTGGGTCAAAGGATCAGGATAATGGAACAGTTTGGGTGGAGATAAGGAATAATAAGGGGAAAAAGCACTGGTGGGCGTAGTCTATAGGCCTCCTAACAGTTGCAACTCTGTTGGACGGAGTATTAATCAGGAAATAGTTGGGGCTTGTAATAAGGTAACGGCTATAATTATGGAGGATTTTATCTTTTATATTAACTGGACAAATCAAATTGGGCAGGGCAGCCTTGAGGAAGAGTTCGTTGAGTGTATTAGGGATGGGTTTCTTGAGAAGTATGTAACTGAACTGACCAGGGGGCAAGCTACGTTAGATCTGGTCCTGTGTAATGAGACAGGATTAATTAAAAATGTCCTAGTAAAGGATCCCCTTGGAATGAGTGACCATAACATGGTTGAATTCCATATTCAATTAGAGGGTGAGAAGGTTGGATCTCAAACAAACGTACTGAGCTTGAATAAAGGAGACTATGAAGGTATGAGAGCGGAATTGAGTAGAGTGGACTGGGAAAATAGATTAAAGGGTAAGACAGTACATGATCAGTGGTGTACATTCAAGGAGTTATTTTACAACTTTCCAAAAAAATATATTCCACTGAGGGGAAAAAAGGGTGTAAAAGAAAAGACAGCCATCCGTGGCTGAGTAAAGTAATAAAGGATAGTATCTGACTTAAAAACAAGGGCATATAAGGTATCCAAATCAAGTGGGCGGATAGAAGATTGGGAAGTCTTTAAAAGACAGCAAAAAATAACTAAAAGATTGATTAAGAAAGGGAAGATAGATTATGAAAGTAAATTAGCAAAAAATATAAGAACAGTTAGCAAGAGTTTTTATAGTTATATAAAAAGAAAAAGGGTGGCTAAAGTAAATGTTGGTCCCTTCGAGGATGAGACCGGGAAATTAATGGTGGGAAACATGGAGATGGCAAAAACGCTGAACAAATATTTTGTTTCAGTCTTTACAGTAGAGGACACGAAGAATACCCCAACACTGGACAAACCGGGGGCTCTGCGGGGTGGGGGGAGCTAAATACGATAAAAAATCACTGAGGCAGTTGTACTCGGTAATATAATGGGACTTAAGGCAGATAAATCCCCTGGACCTGATGGCTTACATTCTAGGGTCTTGAGGGAAGTGGCGGTAGGGATTGTGGATGCATTGGTAATAATTTTCCAAAACTCCCTGGACTCGGCAAAGGTCCTGGCAGATTGGAAAACTGCTAATGTAATACCCTTATTTAAAAAGGGTAGTAGACAGAAGGCTGGAAACTATAGACTAGTTAACCTAACATCTGTGGTTGGTAAAATTTTAGAGTCCATTTATTAAGGAGACAGTAATTGGACATTTGGATAAACATAATTTAATAGGACAAAGTCAGCATGGTTTTACGAAGGGAAAGTCATGTTTGACAAATTTGCTTGAGTTCTTTGAGGACGTAACATACAAGGTGGATAAAGGGGAACCAGTGGACGTAGTGTATTTAGACTTGCAAAAGGCATTTGACAAGGTGCCACATAAAAGATTATTGCTCAAGATAAAAAATCACGGGATTGGGGGTAATATTCTGGCATGGGTGGAGGATTGGCTATCTAACAGAAAGCAGAGAGTTGGGATAAATGGTTCATTCTCAGGCTGGCAATCAGTAACTAGTGGTGTTCCGCAGGGGTCAGTGCTGGGACCCCAACTCTTTACAATCTATATTACCGATTTGGAGGAAGGGACCGAGTGTAACATATCAAAGTTTGCAGATGATACAAAGATGGGAGGGAAAGTAGTGAGTGAGGAGGACATAAAAAACCTGCAAAGGGACATAGACAGGCTAAGTAAGTGGGCAGAGATTTAGCAGATGGAATATAATACTGGAAAGTGTGATGTTATGCACTTTGGCAGGAAAAATCATAGAGCAAGTTATTATCTTAATGGTGATGCGCTATCAATTACTGCGAAAGACTGGAAGTGAGTAACAAACAGGCTTTTATTAGCTAAAGAACGAAGGCATGCCTCTAGTGGTCGACCGGTCCTGAATGCCTGGGGGGCTGCAGAGCAGCCGCCTTTATACCAGGGCATATGGGTGGAGCTAGGGCCGGAGCCAGCTGAGGCATGCACAGACAGGTACAACAATGGGCAAGAGTGAACAACAGTGAAGTGAACAACAGTGGTTTACCACATTCACCCCTTGCTTAAAATGAGTCCGACGGGGTGAAGTGTATTAAAAGTTCGTATAATTGAGTCTTTCTGGGGGTCTTGTATGCCGTCGTGACCGTCGTGGCGACGGCAGAGGTGGTGCAGCTTCCGACGCCGAGTCCCGCGTGGGCCGGCGCACTGGCGTGTCGTCCTCCTGGGTGTTGGGTTGGTTGGTGATCAATGGCGTGCCGTCTACAGGGGTTAGGTATGGGTCCGTTGCCGCCGGTACATTGTGGGTAGCGGTGATGTTGGTTTCAGGGGCCCCTGAGGGTGCGAGGTCTCGTATGGAGACTGTGTCCTCCCGCCCGTCCGGGTACGCAATGTAAGCGTACTGGGGGTTGGCGTGGAGGAGGTCAACCTTCTCGACTAGGGGGTCCGTTTTATGGGTCCTCGCGTGTCTTCTTAGTAGGACCGGCCCCGGGGACGTCAGCCATGGCGGTAGCGATGTCCCCGATGTGGACTTCTTTGGGAAGACAAACACTTTCTCGTGAGGGGTGGAGTTAGTGGCAGTGCAGAGCAGTGACCGAATAGAGTGAAGCGCATCGGGGAGCACATCCTGCCAGCGTGAGGTCGGAAGGCCCCTAGACTTTAAGGCTAGCAGGGCGGCCTTCCAAACTGTCGCATTCTCTCTTTCCACCTGTCCGTTCCCCCGGGGGTTGTAACTGGTGGTCCTGCTTGTGGCAATACCCCTAGCGAGCAGGTACTGGCGGAGTTCGTCGCTCATAAACGACGAGCCCCGGTCGCTATGGATATAGCTGGGGAAACCGAACAGGGTGAAGAGGTCGTTCAGACATTTAATGACCGTGGCACTGGTCATGTCCGGGCAGGGGATGGCGAACGGGAAGCGCGAGTACTCGTCAATAATGTTGAGGAAGTACACATTGCGGTCGGAGGAGGGGAGAGGCCCTTTAAAATCAACGCTAAGGGGCGAGTGGCTTTTATCAGGTGAGCCCTGTCTGGTCTATAAAAGTGCGGTTTGCACTCAGCGCAGACTTGGCAGTTCCTGGTCATGGTCCTGACCTCAATGGAGTAAGGCAGATTGCGGGCCTTGATAAAATGGAAGAACCCTGGTGACCCCCGGGTGGCAGAGGTCATTGTGGAGGGCCCGCAGTCTATCAACCTGCGCGTTGGCACAGGTGCACGCGATAGAGCATCTGGGGGCTCATTGAGTTTCCCGGGCCGGTACAAGATATCGTAATTGTAGGTGGAAAGTTCAATTCTCCACCTCCAAAATCTTGTCATTTTTGATTTTGCCCCTCTGCTTGTTATTAAACATAAAAGCAACTGAACGCTGGTCAGTGAGTAGGGTGAATCGTTTTCCGGCCAGGTAATGCCTCCAGTGTCTCACAGCTTCCACAATGGCCTGGGCCTCCTTTTCGACAGAGGAGTGTCTGATTTCGGAGCCTTGGAGGGTTCGTGAAAAGAAGGCCACGGGCTTTCCCGCCTGGTTAAGGGTAGCGGCCAGGGCAAAGTCGGACGCATCACTCTCCACCTGGAAGGGGATGGACTCGTCCACCGCGTGCATGGTGGCTTTAGCGATGTCCTCTTTGATACGGTGGAAGGCTAAGCCGGCCTCTGCTGCCAGGGGAAAAGAGGTGGACTTGATAAGTGGACGGGCTTTGTCCGCATAATTAGGGACCCACTGGGCGTAGTAGGAGAAAAACCCCAGGCATCTCTTCAGGGCCTTGAGGCAGTGAGGCAGGGGAAGGTCCATAAGAGGACGCATGCGGTCGGGGTCGGGGCCGATGACTCCGTGTTCCACGACACAGCCAAGGATAGCGAGGCAGTTCGTGCGGAATATGCACTTCTCCTTGTTATACGTAAGGTTTAGGAGTTGGGCAGTGCGGCGGAATTTGTCGAGGTTGGCGTCATGGTCCTGCAGGTCATGGCCGCAGATGGTCACATTGTCCAGGTAGGGAAAAGTGGCCTGCAACGCATTTTGGTCGACCATCCGGTCCATCTCCCTTTGGAAAACGGAGACCCTGTTGGTGACGCCGAAGGGGACCCGAAGGAAGTAGTAGAGGCGGCCGTTTGCCTCGAAGGCAGTATACTGGCGGTCCTCATAGCGGATAGGGAGTTGGTGATATGCTGACTTAAGGTCAATAGTGGAAAATACGCGGTATTGCGCGATCTGATTGACCATATCAGATATGCGGGGGAGGGGGTATGCGTTGGGTATATCGATTTATTGTTTGGCTGTAGTCAATGACCAGGCGCTGCTTCTCGCCGGTCTTGACGACTACAACCTGGGCTCGCCAGGGGCTGGTGCTAGCTTTGATAATCCCCTCCTTCAGGAGCCGCTCCACCTCAGATTTAATAAAATCTCTGTCACCAGCGCTGTATCGCCTGCTTTTGGTGGCGATTGGCTTACAGTCTGGGGCGAGGTTGGCGAACAACGGGGGGGGGGGTGACTTTAAGCGTGGAGAGGCTGCAAAAGGTGCGCGGCGGGCAGTTTGAAAACTGCTGGTTGCAGACTGTGAGTGGGGGAAGGGGTCCACCGTACGCCAAGGTGGCACTGAAAATCCAACCCCAGTAGAACGGCAGCGCAGAGATCGGGTAGGACAAGCAGTTTAAAGTTTCTGTACTCTGTACCCCTCACTGAAAGGGTCACCATGCAGTAGCCGCCGACGTCCGCTGAATGGGACTTGGAGGCCATAGAGACCCGGTGGCGCGCTGGCAGGACGGGGAGAGAGTAACGCTGCACTGTGTCGGGGTGGATAAAGCTCTTTGTGCTCCCGCAGTCGAAAAGACAGGTCGTGGCGCGGCTGTTTACCTTTATGTCCATCATGGACCTGGCTAGTTGGTGAGGTCTAGACTGGTCCAGTGTAACGGAGGCCAGCGTAGGGTCAGGCGCGTCGCTGTAGTCATCAGGTGAGGCGGTGGGTGAGTCGGGGGCCCGTTGCCCAAATGGCGGCCGGAACGGATCACACATGGTCGAGGGCGTCCAAGATGGCGGCGCCCATGATCCACACGTGGCTGGAGGCGTCCAAGATGGCGGCCCACACGCGACACTACTGGAGTTTGGTGTAGGTTTAGCCTTGCAGACGCTGGCGTAGTGCCCTTTCTTCCCACAACCAGAGCAGGTAGCGTTTTTCGCCGGGCAGCGCGCTCTGGGGTGTTTGGCTTGGCCACAGAAGTAACACTTCGGGCCACGGGACATCGCTGCAGAAGTTGGGCCGTTGGCGGGATGTGGCGCGGTGCCGGGTGGCGGTCCTACCGTGTCCCAGGATGGCGGCGCTCGCGCCATCCACGATGCGGCCGTGCGGTCAGGTGAGTAGGCGTCCATATTCCGTTGGGCCACGTCTAGCGAAAGTGCGAGGGCCGTGGCCTTCTTCAGGTCAAATTCGCCCTGCTCTAACAGCCTCTGCCGGGTGTAGTTGGACCTGAGGCCCGCGACGAAGGCATCCCGGACAAGTTCCTCAGTGTACAGCGCAGCCGACACCTCTTTACATTTGCAGGCCCGGCCGAGCACCTTCAGCGCCCGTAGGTATACCTCCAATGATTCCCCGGGTTGCTGTTTGCGGGACCCCAGGAGGTGTCTGGCGTAAACTTCATTTACCGGGCGTGCGTACTGTTCTTTAAGAGGTCGAGGGCACCCTCATAGGTAGTCGCATCTTGGATGAGCGAATAAGCTTGGTGGTTCACCTTGGAGGTCAGAATTTTTAGTTTGTCGCCATCGTTTTGAACAGAATCAACGGAGGCTTCAAGGAAAAGTTCAAAGCATCGCAGCCAGTGTGCGAACTTGGTAGATGCATCCGCCTCTTGAGGGTCTAGTTCCAGGCGTGCTGGTTTGAGGATTTGCTCCATCGGAAAAAACTTTAGCTAATAAAATTGATGCGCTATCAATTGCTGCGAAAGACTGGAAGTGAGTAACAAACAGGCTTTTATTAGCTAAAGAACGAAGGCATGCCTCTAGTGGTCGACCGGTCCTGAATGCCTGGGGGACTGCAGAGCAGCCGCCTTTATACCAGGGCATATGGGTGGAGCCAGGGGCGGAGCCAGCTGAGGCATGCACAGACAGGTACAACAATCGGCAAGAGTGAACAACAGTGAAGTGAACAACAGTGGTTTACAACAAATGGCAAGAAACTGGAAAGTACTGCAGTACAAAGGGTCCTGGTGCACGAAATGCAAAAAGTTAGTACGCAGGTGCAGCAGGTGATCAAGAAGGCCAATGGAATGTTGGCTTTTATTGCTAGGGGGATGGAATATAAGAACGGAGGTATTGCTGCAGTTGTACAAGGTATTTGTGAGACCACACCTGGAATACTGCATACAGTTTTGGTGTCCATACTTAAGAAAAGACATACTTGCTCTCGAGGCAGTACAAAGAAGGTTCACTCGATTAATCCCGGGGATGAGGGGATGGACATATGAGGAGAGGTTGAGTAGATTGGGACTCTACTCATTGGAGTTCAGAAGAATGAGAGGCGATCTTATTGAAACATATAAGATTGTGAAGGGGCTTGATCGGGTGGATGCGGTGAGGATTTCCCAATGATGGGTGAAACTAGAACTAGGGGGCATAATCTTAGAATAAGGGGCTGCCCTTTCAAAACTGAGATGAGGAAAACGTCTTCACTCAGAGGGTGGTAGGTCTGTGGAATTTGCTGCCCCAGAGAGCTGTGGAAGCTACATCATTAAATAAATTTAAAACAGAAATAGACAGTTTCCTAGAAGTAAGGGGAATTAGGGGTTACGGGGAGCGGGTAGGAAATCGGACATGAGTCTAGTTTCGGATCGGTCATGGCCCTGTGGGTGGCGGCGCGGGCCCAGGGGCCGTGTAGCCTGGTCTTGCTCCTACTTCTTGTGTTCTAATTCTGTGTTAGATTTCAGGAGATGCTTCTATTTCAGGAGATGGTTCTAATCACAGGGATTAGTGGAGACCTCAGGAACAGGCTGCCAGCTAGGAGTCCTTCAAGAATAAATTGGGCCTGTTCCTGGCTGGGGTGGAGATCACCTCTTACAGAAGGTAAGTACTGCAGGAAATACAGGGACAGAGTGGTCTCCTGGACGAGTTTCGATCGCCTAGATGGGTCGGAGAGGAATTTCCCAGATTTTTTTCTCCCAAATTGGCCATTGGGTTTTTTATCTGGTTTTTCACCTCTCCCGGGAGATCACATGGATTCGGGTGGGATGGAGAGTGAAAGTAGATTTGAGGTTAGGATCAGATCAGCCATGATCTTATTGAATGGCGGAGCAGGCTCGAGGGGCCGATTGGCCTACTCCTGCTCCTATTTCTTATGTTATGTTCATTGTAACAACTCCTAATCATATGGCTGCCTGATGTGCGGGACCCAGTCCGGCTTTAAATGACTGCAGGAAACATTGGTTCTCTGTGGTGGGGTTTCGGATGCCGGAACATCCCACAAACCTTTCCCATTTCCATTTACTATAGTCTACGGCAGATTCCCCCTTCTCCTGAGTTATATTGGTTATGGCTGCCCAATTGACCGGGGCCTGTCCCATAACCTCTTCCACTGCTCGCTTGAATAACTCGTAGTTTTGGTCTGACTGTTGCGGGGTGAGATTACACTCCAGGCACCAAGTTCCGTCCCTGAAATTCATGGGCAATTGGCCCCAACGGTCATCCGAAATTTTTGCTCGCACCAACTGGTTTACATCTTTATTGTATAAACTTTGACTGATCCTCAATTCTCTCATCTTTTGCCAAAATGGGCAGTTATTCCCCCGATGTTGCAGCTGGGGTAATTTATCCACCAGCATTTGTTTTTCTGGGTTTGAAGGGCTGGTAGGTAGTTCGAATTATCTGGGGTCTTGCTGGAACTGCATGGACCGCTGGAATTTCCGGGTTGTCTCCTACCACGGGGATCATGGCGGTACTGGGAATCTCTGGGTGTCCTGGGATTACTTCAGTTTTTACCGGGGCCACTTTTACCGTGCGGTCCAGCGGATTATAGGGTGGTGGGAAATTATTATCTTCTGGCCAAGGCAGTGGCTCCAGCCAGTCCCTTTCCTTACTATCTCCTGCTGTTTTCTCTCCTAACCCACCCCCATCTATATTACCTTTTCCCAGTGGGTTTGAGTTTCGGGACGTACTGCTGGAACTGGCTGCCGCCACCAGGTGTCCCCCTCCTCCTGGTTTGGGAGTTATAACTTCTTTCTGTTCCCTTTCTCCCTTTTCCTTCTGTTTCAACTCATTACATAGTTTCTGGTAACAAGCCAAAACTACCATTCCCCCTTTCCCCTCTTTGTCTTTGGATTGTCCTCTCCACCAAGCTCTTTGCCTCTCTGTACCATCTTCACGATCCCATCCTTTTTCATATTTTCGCTAAGTGCTCGATTCTTGTCCGCTAAATAGCGGGTGACGGAGCCGGGATCTCCCCAAGGGGACGGTCCCTTCTCCTGTATCTCTGCATTCCCGTTTGGCATTCTAGATAGCTTCCGACTTACTTCTCGATGGTTCTTATATTACCCTGTCACTCACTCACTCACACACACTTATTTTGCGCACACTCACTCATCACTGGGTCACGATCCTGTGGTGTTTTGTTCCCTACACCTACTTGGTCCTGGCCGTCACGTGGGACTACGTCCTCTTAATTCGGGCTCAGGCTAGGCGTTTAGGATAGACAACCACCCTTGTCCGTTTTGGTCACCCCGTGACTCCCAAGGATCCACTATTCGTAGGAGTTACCGCCCACTTAACCACCCCTTTACCCTAGAGGCCTTGCTGTCTTAACGGCTCTGAGGATTCGCCGCCTCCAGGCTCACTAGACCGCACCCCCTTTCTCGAGTCTGTCTCTGCCAACTTTAGTTCTTTTAATCACAGCCTTACCAGATCTCACAGTACGTTCTGAGCTTTCTAATTTATGGGTGGTAATTTAAAACGTACTCACCCTTCTTAGCTCGTCGTTGCTGTGGACCGGTCAGAGTCTGTGATCCTGTTCGTGACGCCAATTGTTGTATCCTGAAAAGTGGACCTGGTGTTGTGCCAGGTCGACACTTAACCCTTTCCCCCTCAGCGGACTAAGTGATATACAAAGTCGACGCTTAGCTTTGGTACAGATGACAGACTTTGAGTGAAGGATGGTTCAAAACGGTCTTTATTCACAGGCCTGGGGAGAACCTTCTGAGACCCCTCTCCGATCCGACTCCACCGATTCCCTAGCAACAATCACAGTGATACAAAAATCAAACCCCCTCCCTAGGGGCGGGGATAAAGCTTATCAGCATATACAGAGTTATAGCTAAATGGCAATTATAAACAGTGACATTTCATCTTCTTGCCACCCACAAATCCCACATTTCTGTTATCGGTTGGTCCCGTCACCACCTGCGACTGTGGGGTCTCATCTTAATTGCTCTACAACCATCCATTTGCCCGTAGCCAGGTGGTTTTGCTTGTTACATGTTTTCTTAAGATAACAGTCCTCATTAAGGCGTGGAAAGCACAGACTTTGGCCTCATCTCGGGTTACCTCTGCAAAGCAAGCACACTCTGATTAGTCCCACCATGCTTTGAAGAATGGAACCCTGTTGTGATTTACAACAAATGAATTCTTGGGTGCATTATCTCGCGTATGTGTTGTCTCGCCTGGCCAAACAGACATCCTCCTCAATCTTCCCATGAGTTGTTCTGCAGTTTAATCTCTCAGCATTTGAAGTCACTTAATTATGTTTTAAAACTTAGCTGGGTAATTGCAATATACAGTCCGCGATATCGTTTAACTCAGTGTAGGGATTAACCCATTATCTCCACCTTGTGCGTTGGTGCTGCATTATACATATTCTAACATTAAAACTAAATTATACATATTCTAACATACAAACTAAGATACTGCCTGCCAATCTGAAAAAGACCGTTTATTCCAACACTTTGCTTTCTGTCTGCCAACCGGTTCTCTATCCAAGTCAATACCATGCCCCCAATCCCATGTGCCTTAACTTTACACGCTAATCTCTTATGCGGGACCTTATCGAAAGCCTTCTGAAAGTCCAAATACACCACATCCACTGGTTCTTCCTTATCTATTTTACCAGTTACATCCTCAAAAAATTCCAGTAGATTAGTCGAGCACAATTTACCTTTTGTAAATCAATGTTGACTTTGTCCGATCCTGTCACTGTTTTCCAAGTGCTCTGCTATTACATCATTTATAATGGACTCTAGCGTTTCCCCCACTACTGATGTCAGGCTTACTGGTCTGTAATTCCCCATTTTCTCTGTAGCACCTTTTTTGAATAGCGGGGTATCATTAGCTATCCTCCATTCCATGGGTACTGTTCCAGATTCCATTGAATGTTGGAAGATGATCAGCAATGCATCTATTATTTCTGGGGCCACTTCCTTAAGTACCCTAGGATGTAGATTATCAGGCCCTGGAGATTTATCGGCCTTCAATCCCATCAATTTCCCTAACACCATTTCCCTACAAATACTGATTTCTTTCAGTTCCTCCCTTTCATCAGACCCTATGTTCCCCGACATCTCTGGGAGGTTATTTGTGTCCTCCTTTGTGAAGACAGAAACAAAATATGTGTTTAATTGGTCTGCCATTTCTTTGTTCCCCATTATTAATTCCCCTGATTCTGATTGCATGGGACCTACGCTTGACTTCAATCTTTTTCTCTTCCCATATCTATAAAAGCTTTTACAGTCAGCTTTTATGTTCCCTGCAAGCTTACTCTCGTATTCTATTTTCCCCTTCTTAATTTATCCCTTTGTCCTCCTTTGTTGAATCCTAAACTGCTCCCAATCCTCAGGTTTACTGCTTTTTCTGGCCAATTTATATGCCCTCTCCTTGGATCTTATGCTATCCCCTAATTTCCCTTGTTAGCCACGGTTGAGTCACCTTTTTTGTTTCATTTTTATGCCAAACTGGAATGAACAAATTCTGTATTTCACGCATGCGGTCTTTGAATGTTTGCCATTGCCTATCCACCGTCAACCCTTTGAGTGACATTCCCCAATCAATCCTACGCAACTCGCGCATCAGACCTTCGTAGTTTCCTTTATTTAAGTTCAGGACCCCAGTCTCTGAGACAACTACTTCATTCTCCGTCATATTATGATTGCTCCAACCCAAGGGGCCTCGTACAACAAGATTGCTAATTTATCCTTTCTCGTTACATAATACCCAGTCTAAGATGGCCTGATCTCTGGTTGGTTCCTCGACATATTGGTCCAGGAAACCATCCCGTAAACACTCCAGGAATTCCTCCTCCACAGTCTTGTTACTAATTTGGTTAGCCCAATCTAGATGTAGATTAAAGTCACCCATGATGACTGCTGTGCCCTTATTGCACGCTTCTCTAATTTCCCTTTTAATGCCATCCACAACCTCCGCATTACTGTATGGAGGTCTATACACCACTCCCACTAACGTTTTCTGCCCCTTGGTATTTGTCAGTTCTACCCATACAGATTCCACATCATCAGAGCAAATATCCTTCCTTACAATTGTGTAAATCCCTCTTTAACCAGCAATGCTACCCCACCTCACTTTCCTTTTTGCCTAGCTTTCCTGAATATTGAATACCCCTGGATGTTGTGTTCCCAGCATTGGCCACCCTGTAGCCATGTTTTTGTAATCCCAATCAAATCATATTCGTTTACCTCTATTTGCACAGCAAATTCATCCACCTTATTATGAAACTCACTGACAGACTGAGTACATCATAATCCACCGCCAGAGACACTGTGAACTGTAAAACGCTCCCACTGACCTCAGGAATATTAATACTCTGACAGAGACCACAGGTTAATATTAAGACACTCACTGAGACACTATGTACATCATAATCTACCATCAGAGACACATAGTGAACTGTAAAACACTCCCATTGACCTCAGGGATATTAACACGCTGACAGAGACCCCAGGTTAATATCACATTCACTGACACACTCTGTCCTTATGTTTATACTGCCAAATGCTGACAGTAATCAATAACACACTCTCACAGACCCTTGGCTCATATTTGCAATGAGAGGGAGAGAAAACCTCATACATATTAACACAGTCCCGGTATAAATATTAACTGAATCACAGAATGCCTGGCATAAAATAAAACATTACTAAAGACAGTCTTTGTGCAATAAAATTCTGCTACAAATCCACAATAAATATTAACACACGTTTAGAGACACATTGTTCATAGTGACTCTGTCATGGATTCCCTGTGGGAAAATCTTGTTCACTCTCTCTACTTTCCCCTCATTCTCTCTCACTTATTCTATTTGCAGTATGTACTGGAGCTGACACTGAGACACACACGGGCTATACAGTGCCAGACAGGAGTGAAGTGTTCCCTTTTACCCGCTGTGTGCTGTACATGTACTGGAGCTGACACTGAGACACACATCTGCCGTACAGTACCAGACGGGTGTGAATTGTTCCCTTTTATCTGCTGTGTACTGTACATATACTGGAGCTGACACTGAGACACACACGGGCCGTACAGTGCCAGACGGGAGTGAAGCGTTCCTTTACCTGCTGTGTACTGTACATGTACAGGAGCTGACACTGAGACACACACGGGCCGTACAGTACCAGACAGGAGTGAAGCGTTCCCTTTTATCTGCTGTTTGCTGTACATATACAGGAGCTGATACTGAGACACACATGGGCCATATAGTACCAGATAGGAGTGAATTGTTCCTTTTACAAGCTGTGTACTGTATATCATAGAGTCCATCGGCACAGAAGGAGGCCATTCGGCCCATCGAGTCCATGCCGACTCGCTGTAGAGCAATCCAGTCAGTCCAATTGCCCCACTCTATCCCTGCAGCCCTGCAAGTTTATTTCCCTCAAGTGCTTATCCAACCTCCCTTTGAAAACATTGAGTGTCTCCGCTTCCACCACTTCCGTCGGCAGTGAATTCCAGTTCATCACCACTCACTGTGTAAAAAGATTTTTCCTCACATTTCCCCCTGTATCAAAAGCTTAAATCTGTGTCCCCCTCGTCCTTGTACCATCAACCAGTGGGAACAGCCTTTCCCCGTCTAGCCTTTCCAAACCCGTCATAATCTTGTACACCTTGTACATCTCTATCAAATCACCACAAGGGAAGAAGATGTTACCATGTGTGGCGAGTCCAAAACTAGGGGTGATCAGTGTTATCCGCCCCTGCTATTGGCTGAAGACAGCTGATTGACAGCGCAGCCACCAATCGGGGCCCGGCGCAGCGACCCACGCCCCACCCATTTTCGCAGTCGGAGGCGGGGTCGCGCTGCTCTGGATTTGAATCCCGCGGCCGTTAAACCGCCTCAGCGGTAGTGACGTCATGTAACCTGGCAACGCGGGCTTTGTGACGTCAGCAGCCCAGCAACGGGGGCCCTCCCTACCCCTGGTGCCAGGTTACTGACGTCACACAGTCCCCGTTGCCGGGTTATTGAGGTCAGATTTGTACTACACTAGGCCGTAAATCGGTAGACTGCCTGTTATGTCCCGAGCAAGTGCCTTCAAAAGCCTCTTGAACCCTTTCTCTCCGTCACTGATTTCAATCCACCTACAACCTTAACCCGTGTGTGTGTGTGTTTCACCGTGTCTGTCCCTCAATATACAGACACACAAAACCCTGCCTATCAATCTGAGTCTTGAATTTTTCCAGCTCCAGCCTCAACAGCTTTTTGGGGAGAGAATTCCCGATTTCTACTGCCCTTTGTGTGAGGAAGTGCTTCCTGATATCACACCTGATCGGCCTAGCTTTAATTTTAAGGTTTTGCCCCTTGTTCTGGACTCTCCCACCGGATGAAATAGTATTTCTCGATCATCTTAAACACCTCAGTGATATCACCCTTAATTTTCTATATTCAAGGAAGTAAAAGACTAGTCTATGCCACCTGTCCTCATCATTTAACCCTTTCAGCCCGGGTATCATTGTGGTGAATCTGTGCCGAACCCCCGCCAAAGCTAATACATCATTCTTGAGGTACGAGGTCCGGAATGCAATGGGTTCTTCCCTTGCATGTTTTAGTATACTCTGATGTAATTCATCCGGTCCTGAGGATTTATCATCTCTAAGTATTACTAGTTTATAAATTCAGGAACAGAAATGGTATGGAGTGGGATGGGGGACAGAGTAACAGTGGCAAAGCAGAGGGAGCTCTGTATTGTACCTGCCCTTGCAGTGCTCGATGCTCCAGGGTGGATAAAGGGGAACCAGTAGATGTAATGTATTTGGATTTCCAGAAGGCATTCGATAAAGAGCCGCATAAAAGGTTACTACACAAGATAAGAGCTCACGGTGTTGTGGGTACAGGAAACTTTTTTTTATCCGGGACCGACGTGGTGCCGGTTCATCAAAAATTCCGGATAACCGAGAGCTATAGTAAAAGATACGGAGAGCTGAGAGCTCCGTATAAAGCAACAAACCCTGTTGCTTAGCAACAGGTGCAGAACAATGGCCACAAGTTCCAAGCATCTCTGTAGCTTAGCAACAGCTGCAGCCACACCCAATTGCACAGCAACAGATCGAGGAAGGCAAGTAATATGAAGTAAAACTTACCTGAACCTGCTCCAGAATTTTGCCGGTTAACCGAGATTTCCGGTTATTTAGGTGCCGGTAAATCAAAAGTTTCCTGTAATATATTAGATTGGATAGGGGATTGTTTTCTGTTCGTTAACCAGAGTCGGAATAAATTGGTCATTTTCAGGTTGGCAAACTGTAACTAGTGGGGTGCCACAGGGATCAGTGCTGGGGCCTCAACTATTTACAATCTATTAATGACTTGGATGTACTGTAGCCAAATTTGCTGACAATACAAAGATAGGTGGGAAAGCAAGTTGTGAGGAGTACACAGAGTCTGCAAAGGGATATAGATAGGTTAAGTGAGTGGGCAAAAATTTGGCAGATGGAGTATAATGTGAGAAAATGTGAGGTTATTCACTTTGGTAGGAAGAGTAAAAGAGCAAAATCTTATTTAAGTGGAGAGACTATAGAATGCTGCGGTACAGAGGGATCTGGGAGTCCTCGTCCATGAAACACAAAAAGTTAGCATGTAGGTACAGCAAGTAATTAGGAAGGCAAATGGAATATTGGCCTTTATTGCAGGGGGATGAGTATAAAAGTAGGGAAGTTTTGCTACAACTGTACAGGGCGTTGGTGAGACCACACCTGGAGTACTGCGAACAGTTTGGGTCACCTTATTTAAGGAAGGATATACTTGCATTGGAGGCAGTTCAGAGACGGTTCAGGAGGTTGATTCTGGAGATGAAGGGGTTGTCTTATGAAGAAAGGTCGAGCAGGTTGGGCCTATACTCATTGGAGTTTAGGAGAATGAGAGGTGATCTGATTGAAACATAATATTCTGAGGGAGCTTGACAGGGTAGATGCAGGGAGGATGTTTCCTCTCATGGGGGAATCCAGAAATAGGGGGCATAGTTTCACAATAAGGGGTTGCCCATTTAAAACGGAGATGAGGAGAAATTTCTTCTCAGGGTTGTGAATCTTTGGAATTCTCTACCCCAGAGAGAGCTGTGGAGACTGTCATTGAATATATTCAAGGCGGAGATAGACAGATTTTTGAAAAACAGGGGAATCGAGGGTTATGGGGAAACGGCCGGAAAGTGGAGTTGAGGCCAAAATCAGATCAGCCATGATCTTGTTGAATGGCGGAGCAGGTTCGAGGGGCCGAATGGCCAACTCCTGCTCCTATTTCTTATGCTGGTACTCTATAAAGTGGAAGTAGAAACAGGAGAAGGCATTCCGCTCCTCGAGCATGTTTCCCCCATTCAATGAGATCATGGCAGTTCTGTATCTTAACTGCATCCACCTGCCTTGGCTCAGTATCCTTTTATACCCTTGCCTGGCAAAAATCTACCACTCTCAGAATTAAAATTATTAATTGCGCTTGTATTTGCTTTTTGTTTGAGAGAATTCCACACTTCTACCACCCTTTGTGTGAAGAAGTGTTTCCTAACTTCTCCTGAATGGCCTGGATTTGATTTTAAGACTATGTCCCCTTGTCCCAGACTCCTCCACCAGTGGAAATAGTTTCTCTCTATCTACCTTAACAATTCCTTTCAACATCCTAAAAACCTGCATCAAATTAAATCACCCCTTAACCTTCTATATTCTAGGGAATATGTAATCTCTCCCATAATGTAACCCTTGGAGCCCTGGTAACATTCTGGTCTATCTGTGCTGCACTCCCTCCAAGGCCAGTATATCCTTCCTGAGGTGCGGTCCCAGAACTGAATGCAATTCTCCAGATGGGGTCTTTCCAGAACTCTCTACAGCTGAAGCACCAACATTCCATTAGCCTCTTTAATTATTTTTGTACCCGTCCACGAGCTTTTACTGATTTAAGTACTTGGAGCCCTAAATCTCTCTGCTCATCCACAGCTCCCAGCTTCTCGCCAGTTAGAGAGGTGTATGTGTCTGTGTGTGTGTCAATCTGTGTGGCTGTGTATGCGGTTGTCTGCATATATTGTGATCTATATGTGTACATGCTTGTGTATGTGCTTCTGTGGGCATGTCTCTACATGAGTGTGTCTGCATGTCTGTGGATGTGTGTCTATGTACATGTGGGTCTACGTTTGTGTCTGTGATGTTGTCTGAGCCACCATCCCTTTGCTCTGTTTCTTTCTAAATACGGTTCCATACCAATGTGTTTGGGCCATTCACCTCCACAGAAAGTGCAGAATTTTTTGTTTCAATTGGTGCATTCTCATTAATTTGATTCTGGTATTTAACAACAACAAACAACTCCTGCAAACGCACAGCAACTGAATCTCTATTTGGAATAGTTCACCAGTCACGGCGACTGCTCCAGAGCAACATAGGAACAGGATTAGGCAATTGAGCCCCTCGAACCTGTTCCGCAATTCAATGAGATCATGGCTGATCTGCACGTTGGCCCATATCCTTTAATACCTTTAGTTAACAAAAAGCTATCAATCTCTGATTTTAAATTAACAATTGATCTAGCATCACTTGCCATTTGCAGATGAAAGTTCCAAACTTCTACCTCCCATTGTGTGTAAAAGTGTTTCCTAATTTCACTCCTGAAAGGTCTGGCTCAAATTTTTAGACTATGCCCCCTAGTCCTAGAATTCCCAACCAGTGGAAATAGTTTCTCTCTCTCTACCCTATCTAGTCCCCATAATATCTTGAAAACTTCAATCAGATCACCCCATAAACTTCTAAATTCTAGGGATTATAACCCTAGTTTGTGTAATCTCTCCTCGGAACAACCCCTGTAGTCCGGGTATCATTCTGGTAAACCTACGCTGCACTCCCTCCAAGGCCAGTATATCCATCCTAAGGTGTGGTGCCCAGAACTGCTCACTGTACTCCAGGTGTGGTCTAACCGGGGTTTTGTATAGCTGCAGCATAACCTCTACCCCTCTGTACTCTGGTCCACTAGACATAAAAGCCAGCATTCCATTAGCCTTTTTGATTATTTTCTGCACCTGTTCATGACATTTTAATGATCTATGTACCTGGACCCCCAAGTCTCTTTGGACCGCCACTATTTTTGAGCTTTTCACAATTTAGAACGTACCCTGTTGTATCCTTTTTAGGTCCAAAGTGGATGACTTCACATTTGCCTACATTGAAATCCATTTGCCACAGTTTTACCCATTCACATAATCTATCAATATCACTTTGTAATGTTATGCTTTCATCTACACTGCCTACAATGCAGCCTATCTTTGTGTCATCGCAAATTTAGATATATGACTTTCTATGCCATCATCTAAGTCGTTACTAAATACTGTGAATAGTTGAGGCCCCAACACAGATCCCTGTGGGACACCACAGTCACATCCTGCCAATTTGAGTACGTATCCATTATCCCTACTCTCTGCCTCCTGCAGCTCAGCTAATTTCCTAACTAGGTCAATAATTTGCAATGAATTCCTACTATCACCAAATTCTTCCACTCTGCTTGTGTGAAAGATCCAGTGATGGATTCCCACCAGCCCGAGCTCTCCACGTTCTCACTGAATGAAACCTTCCTTCACGGGAAGCAGGCTCTGTTTGATTGTTTAGGTCCCGTAACCCCTGACCCTGTCTTACTGCTGTCAGAATAATGGGCTGTACTCAGAAATAAAACTTACTGCATTGATCACCGCTTCACATCCGTGTCTTGTTTCTCTTTAGGATCAGTGTGTCCGAGGACAAGGTGTTCGGGGTGGATTGAGGCTGGGTGTAGATTTGGAAATCGCAGGAAATGGGAGGGGGAAACCGCTGCAGGGAATCTCTGCAAGTGCCTAAACACATTCAGGAAGGTACTGAGATAAAACGGGTGTCCCAGAGTTTCAGCACTCTGACCGATTGGATTCAGGATATCTCACTTACAGAATCATAGAATGATCCAGCACAGAAGGAAGCCCTTCGGCCGATTGACGCTGCACCGGCTCTTTCACAGAGTAATCCAGTTAGTCCCCCTCCCCCGCTCTGTCCCCATATCACGACAATTATTTCTCCTTCACGTATTTAGCCAATTCCATTTTGATGGCTATTCCTGAATCTGTATCCAGCACCCTATCAGTCAGTCATTGCAAATTATAACCACTCGTTGCATAAACACATTTTTCCTCATGTCACCTCTGATTCTATTGACAATCACATTAAATCTCTCGTTATCGACGCTTCAGCCATTAGAGAGAGATTCTCATTATTGACTCTCTGAACCCTTCATGATTTTAAACTCCTATCAAATCTCTACTTGGCCTTCCCCTCTCCAAGGAGAAAACCCCATCTTCTCCAGTCTATCCATGTAACAGTAATCCCTCATCCCTGAAACCATTCTAGTAAATCTCTTCTGTACCCTCTCCAAAACATTCTCATCCATCCTAAAGTGTAGAGCCCAGAATTGGACACAACACTCCAGCTGGGACCGCACTAGTGTTTTATATCGGTTTAACACATTGTTCTGACTGTTGTTAACCTGTCCTCCCCCCAAAAGTTTGTGCACAAACAACCCCAGGTCTCGTTCTCGCACCCCCTTTAAAATTGGAACATTCAGATTGTGTTGTCTCTCCTCATTCCTCCGACCAATCTGTATCACCTCACACTTTCTGTGTTGAACTTCGTCCACTATTCCAGCCTGTCTATGTTGTCTTGAAGTTTATTACCATCTTCCTCACTCTTTACTGCACTTCCACATTTCGTGTCATCTGTACATTTCTAAATTCTGCTCTGTATCCCCAAGTTCATGGGTTTCCTCAGGCAGACTGAAATGAGACATAATCTACATTAGACCCACAGACACTATCTAACCCGTGCTGTACCTGCCCAGGGAATTTTCGATGGGACATTGTAGAAGGAGCTTTAGTCTTCGGCTAACCAGTGCTGTACCTGCCCTGAGAGTGTTTGATGGGACAGTGTAGAGGGAGCAATACTCTGCATCTAACCTGAGCTGTACCTGCCCTGAGCGTGTTTAATGGGACAGTGTAGACTGAGCTTTACTCTGTTTCTGTCCTGCACTGCACCTGCGCTGGGAGTGTTTGATGGGACAATGTCGAGGGAGCTTTACTCTCTATATAACCCGTGCTGTAACTTCCCTGAGAGTGTTTGATGGGGAAGGTATAGAGGGAGCTTTACTCTGTATCTAACCTGTGCTTTACCTGCCCTGGGAGGTTTTGATAGGGACAGTGTAGAGTGAGCTTTATTCTGTATCTAACCCGTGCCGTACTTGCCCTGAGTGATTAATGGGACAGTGTCGACTGAGTTTTACTCTGTTTCTGTCCTGTGCTTTACATGCCCTGGGAGTGTTTGATGGGACAGTGTAGAGGGAGCCTTACCCTGTAACTAACCCAAGTAGTGCCTGCCCTGAGAGTTTTTGATAGGGACAGTGTAGAGGGAACATTACTCTGTATCTAACCCGTGCTGTACCTACCCTGGGAGTGTTTGATGGGATGCTGCAGAGGGGGCTTTACTCTGTATCTAACCTGTGCTGTACCTGCCCTGGGAGAGTTTGATGGGACAGTGTAGAGTGAGCTTTACTCTGTATCTAACCCGTGCTGTACCTGTCCTGGGAGTGTTTGATGGGACAGTGCAGAGGGAGCTATTCTGTGCAACTAACCCGTGCTGTACCTGCCCTGAGAGTTTTTGATAGGGACAGTGAAGACTGAGCTTTACTCTGTTTCTGTCCTGCACTGCACCTGCCTTGGGAGTGTTTGATGGGACAGTGTAGAGGAAGCTTTACTCTGTATCTAACCCATGCTGTACCTACCCTGGGAGTGTTTGATGGGGACAGTGTAGAGGGCACATTACTTTGTAGCTAACCTGTGCTGTACCTACCCTGGGAGTGTTTGATGGGATGCTGCAGAGTGAGCTTTACTCTGTATCTTATCCGTGCTGAACCTGCCCTGAATTTTTTTGATGGGGCAGTTTGAGTGATCTTTACTCAGTTTCTGTCTTGTGCTGTACCTCCACTGGGAGTGATTGATGTGACAATGTAGAGTCAACTTTACTCTCTATATCTGTCCTGTGCTGTACCTGCCCTGGGAGTGTTTGATGGGGACCGTGTCGAGGGAGATTTACTCTGTATCTCTCCCGTGCTGTACCTGCCCTGGGAGTGTTTGATGGGGCAGTGTAAATGGAGTTTGACCGGGGACCCATGTGAAGCTGGCAGTATAACTCAGATCTGCTGGATAACCCTGCTCTGATGTCAGTGCCTGTCTCAAAACCTGTACTGACTGAACAAAATCTCATTGCTTTAAAGTTAGTGATTATAACCTGACATCGATATGATATGATAGAGTAAGAAAACTTCGAGAAATATTAAACTGAACAGAGAAGGAGCGATTAAAAAAAAAAAAATCTCTTTCCGTCTCTCTGCCTCTTTCTCTCTTACTATGCCTCATTCCGGCGCGCTCTCGCGCTCTCTCATCTTTCTCTCTGCCTCGCTGTCCTTTATTCTTTCAGCCTTTCTCTTCACTTCCGCTTGGCCCCTCTTTTTGCCTCTCTCTGTCTCCCTTCCCTTCTCTGTCTCCCTTCCCCTCTCTCCCTACCCCCTCACTCTCCCTCCCCTCTCTCTCCCTCAGACCCCCCTCCCCTCCCGTCTGTCAGTTTCTACCTTCTCAGTCAAGATTCCTCACCTAACTGCGCTCTCTGAACACAACCACTTTATCACTGAGCCCAGCCTGTGCTCTGAACAGATTGCATGAGCTGGTCACAGCTTCTTCACCCCCCAGTTTTAAAATGTGCTTTCCAGGATGTGTCCGGTCCCAGCAGGGGCTTGGAGTCCTGCAAGATTTCGCTGTTAATCTAGAGGGAAGCTTGCTTTTTATTCTAACCTCTGCTGCACCTCTTCCGCCACATCTCATTCATCCCCATTCCTGAATTCATTTTTTTACATTTCATCGTCCACTGACATCTCCGCCCACATATGTACACATTGCCTCCGATGTGCTCCTCTCTGTAAATCTACTGGGCCTTGTTTTTCAAGATTTTTGTCAGCCTGCCTTTGTAATTGAAGCAGTTTGGTCATTTTGTAAGTTTATCTGCAATGTTTCAATAATTGGCAAGCGATTTCTGCTGATGATCTGAGCGTAGTTCCATAGGACACAGATGCCTCAGGAGAGCAGGGATCCAAACCAGGTTAACATGACACTGAAAATGTTATTCTACAGTCCAGCTAACAGTGGAAGGGAATTGGAGGGAAAAAATGTCAGTATATCTATAAAATAAGTCAAATACAAATCCTAATCATGGGAGATTTCAACAACACCAAATAATCTGGCAAGGAGAGGTAGGGAAAGGGGAAAAGGGAATGGAGAATTTACAGTGTGTTCAGGACTCCTTTCTTACCCAGTACGTAAGAAGCCCAACAAGAGAGGAATCAGTGATGGATCTATAATGGGAAATGAACCAGAGCAGATAAGAGACAGACAGAGAGATAGAACAGCAGTGGGAAATACTTACAAAGGTGATCAATTGAGTTCAGGAGGAAGATATTCCACTAAAATAAACAAGAATAAACTAGCCAATAATGAAACACCATGGATAAGGGCAAAATTTAAACAAAAGGAAAGGCAGACACTGAGTACAGTGACAATAAAGGAGAGGATGAGAAAAGGAGTAGGGCGAGGTTGGGAAAGAAGCAAAAAAACAATTAGGAAGGCGAAAAGGAACTGCGACATTAAATTATCAAGTAATATGCCAAGAAATAGTAAAAAGTAATCTACAGACCCACAAAAGAAAAGGTAAAACAAGATAGGGTCATGGCCACTAAAGGATGCAGAAGATAAACTCGCAGGTAATGACAGCAAAATGGCAGAAATATTGGAGAATTACTTTGCCTCAGTTTTTAACCAGGTCGACTAACAAGGTGGATATGACATTGCAAGAGGAGATCAAAAAAGATACCAAGACCTTTAAAATTGAAAGGGGAAAATAACTGATAAACTAGTAAAAGTTAGAGAGGATAAAGCGGCGGGTCTGGATGTGTTAATTCACACATACTAAACGAAGCAAGGAAGAGATAGCAGCGGCACTAATATATTTACTCAGAATTGTTGGTACAATATCAAAATTTGTGGATGACACCAAATTTGGGATTGTAATCAATACTGAGGAGGATTGTGACAATACAAGATGTTAATAAACTTGGGTGATGGGCGTGTGAAGGGCAAATTAATTTCAATACAGATAGGTGTGAGGTGGTGCATTTCCTTGGAAAGTAAGTGTCTAAATGGGGTAGAGGAGCAAAGGGATCTGGAGGAACAGCAGTACAAATCGTTAAAAGCAAGCTAATAAGGCCATGGAAATGCAAACAAAGCATTGGAGTTCATTTCTAGAGTAAGAGAATTGCAAAGCAGAGAAGTTATGTTAAACTTATATAGAACCTTGGTTAGACCCCACTTGGAGTACTGTGTACAGTTCTGGTCTCCATATTACAGTAAGGGTATAGAGTCACTGGAGAAGGTGCAAAAAAGATTTTCAAGCATTATACCGTAACTGAGAGGTTCTTAGTATTCTGAATGACTGAATAGGCTGGGGCTCTTTCTCTAGAAAAGGGAAGGCTGAGCGATGATCTAATAGAGACCTTTATAATTCTGAAGGGGTTTGATGGGGTAGATATAGAGATGTTACTACTTGTGGGGAGTCCAAAATCAGGGGTCATAAATATAAGATAGTTACTAATAAATCCAATAAGAAATTCAGGAGAAACTTCTTCACCCAGAGAGTGGTTAGAATGTAGAGCTTGCTGGCACATGGAGTAGTTGAGGTGAATAGCAGAGTGTCTTTAAGGGGAAGCTAGATAAGTACACGAGAGAGAAAGGTATAGAAGGATATGATAGGGTGAGGTGAAGTAAGGTGGGTGGAGACTCGTGTGGAACATAAACACCGGCATGGACCTGGTGGACTGAATGGCCTGTTTCTGTGCTGTAAATTCTATGTAATTCTGTAGTGAATTCTGAACAGACACGGTACAACACTCGAAACAATCATCAGCAAGGCCTGGGTGTCACAGAGAGCCAAAGCTCTGACCTTTCACCCCTACCGATCTGAAGGTCTTGTGTAACATGAATGTGGGGAGTTCAAACACTGTCCTTGGTGAGAGGTCAGATTTGTACCACACTCGGCCCTAAGTTGGCAGACTGGCTGTTTCATGCCAAACACGTCCCTTCAGAAGCCTGTTTAAAACCTCTCACTCCGTCACTGATTTCAATCCACCTACAACCTTAACCCTCTCCCTCCTGCTCAGTCTGTGTGTGTGCCTATCTGGACGTGCGTGTGTTCTGTCTGTCTGTACGTGTATGCATGTCAGTGTCTGTTCATGTTTTTGTGTGTGTGTTTCTTGGCACCATGTGCAGATCCCGCATCTATATTACCCTCTACATTCCGCACAGTGCCAGTTTCTGAGCTGGTGTCTGAGTGTCTGATGCAGTGACGTGTGGTGGGCCATCTTCTTCTTCTCCACTTTCCTCCATTATTTCGGGGACAGGCTACGTGGGTGGCAGATCTTGGTCATCTGAAAGCAGAAAGGCACAAGTGTCAGGTTATGATGAGGGGAGGGGGGAAAGCAAGATATCCATGCATGTAGCATCAGCAGCTTGTAAGTGAGAAGAGCTTGTGGGATGAGGGGATGTGGGATATGAGAAGGAGGATTAGGAATGAGCAGAGCGTTATTGCCCCCAAGGGCTTCAACTTCCCCGTTTTCGCGGCTTCGGTGACTGCCCCTCCAACCATGTCGAGCACTGTCTCCTCCAGTTGGCAAAGGTCTGTAAAGCGGTTTGGCCGCTTCCCGTCTGCCGTTGCTCGCGGCGGTTGTGAGCTACCTTGGCCTGCAAGAAAAAGGGAAGTGTGTCAGTGAGTGCAGTGAGTGTTTGGGTGATGTGCCTGCCTTAGTTGAATAGCTCTTAGTATGTGCAAGGTGTGAGATGTGGCTGTGAGTGTTGCAGCAGTGGTAAGGTTGTGAGGGTGAAAGGAAGCTATGATTGTGAGGTCTGTGTGGTGAAAGGTAGGTGAATGATTGGGGTGTGGTATATTGAGCAGTGTCTGAGGCTTGTGGTGCAGATGCTGGGATATGACATTTGCTGAAGCCTTCACTCACCTTGACCTGCCGTGTGAGGTCGTTAAACTTCTTGCGGCACTGGATCCATGTCCGCGGGACGACACTAATGACCGTGACATGATACTGTTGGCCGTGATGTACCAGCTATCTCCTGCCACAGCCTTCTCGAAGTGTGCACTGATGGCTTCCTCATGGATCTATAAAGGGTGATGAACCAGAGCAGATAAGAGAAGTGAGCTTCGGTGAAAATCTAGACAATATCAATCTCAACATAATAAGGTTTATGATTTGAGAAAGACAAAAATAATCATTTGGAAAAAGCTGATTGAGGTGATGTAAATGGAGCTAGTGAAGATAAATTGGAACGGAAGAGACAGAAAAAGAGAGAGAGCAGCAGTGGGAAATATATAAAAGGGTGATCAGTAGAGTTCAGGAGGAATATATTCCACTAAAATAAACAATAAACTAGCCAATAATGAAGCACCATGGATGAATAAAGAGATGAGGGCAAAATTGAAACTAAAGAAAAAGGCAGAGACTGAGTACAGTGACAATAAAGGAAAGGATGACAAAAGGGAATAGGAAGAGATTGGGAAAGAAGTAAAAAAAAAACAATTAGGAAGGCGAAAAGGAATTGCGACATTAAATTATCAAGTAATATAAAAAGAAATAGTAAATAGTAAAATCTACAGACACAAAACAAAAGGTAAAACAGGATAGGGACAGAGCCACTAAAGGATGCACAAGATAAACTCGCAGGTAATGACAGCGAAATGGCAGAAAATGCCTCAGTTTTTAAACTGGCTGACTAACGAGGTGGATATGACCTTGCAAGAGGAGATCAAAAAAGATATCAAGACCGTTAAAATTGAAAGGGGAAAATAACTGATAAACTAGCAAAAGTTAGAGAGGATAAAATCGCAGGTCTGGATGTGTTAATTCACACAGACTAAATGGAGCAAGGGAAGAGATAGCAGAGGCACTAATATATTTACTCGGAATTGTTGGTACAGTTTCAAAATTTGTGGATGATGTCAAATTTGGGATTTTAATCAATATTGAAGAGGATTGTGACAATACAAGATGTTAAACTTGGATGATGGGTGTGTAAATGGCAAATTAATTTCAATATAGATCGGTATGAGGTGGTGAATTTTGGTAGGAGGAGTAAGGAGGCTACGAGCTCCTTGGATAGCAAGTGTCTAAATGTGGTAGAGGAGCAAAGGGATCTAGGGGAACAGATGTACAAATCATTAAAAGCAGGTTAACAAGGCCATGAAAATGCAAACCAAGCACTGGGGTTCATTTCTAGAGTAAGAGAATTGCAAAGCAGAGAAGTTATATTAAACGTGTACAGACTTTGGTTAGACCACACTTGGAGCACTGTGTACAGTTCTGGTCTCCAAATTACGAAAAGTATATCGAGACACTGGAGAAGGTGCAAAATAGGATTGACGAGAATTATACCAGAACTGAGAGGTTCTAAGTATCCAGAATGACTGAACATGTTGGGGCTCTTTCTCTAGAAAAGAGAAGGCTGAGCAATGTCTAATAGAGATCTTTATATTTATGAAGGGCTTTGATGGGGTAGATGTAGAGAAGATGATCCCACTTTAGGGAGTCCCAAACTAGGGATCATAAACATAAGATGGTCATTAATAATTGCAATAATGAACTCGGGAGAAATCTCTTTACCCAGAGAGTGGTTAGAATGTAAAGCTTGCTGGCAAATGGAGTAGTTGAGGTGAATAGCAGACTGCCTTTAAGGGGCAACCAGATAGGTATATGATGGAGAAAGGAATAGAAGGATATGATGGTAGGATGAGGTGAAGTAAGGGGGGAGGAGGTTGGTGTGGAGCATAAACACCGGCATGGACCTGTTGGACTGAATGGCCTGTTTCTGCGCTGTAAATACTATGTAATTCTATCGTGAATTCTGAATAGACACAGTACAGCTCTCGAAACAAACTTCAGCGAGAGGCTAGGTGTCACAGAGGGTCAAAACTCTGACCTTTCTCCCCTACCGATCTGAAGGTTTTGTGTAAAATGAATGTAGGGAGTTCAAACACAGTCCTTGGTGAGCGGTCAGATTTGTACCACACTGGGCCCTAAATCGACAGACTGGCTGTTACGTGCCGAGCAAGTGTCTTTAAAAGCCTGTTTAAAACCTCTCTCTCCGTCACTGATCTCAATCCACCTACAACCGTAACCCTTTCCCTCCTGCTCTGTGTGTGTGTCTGTATGTATGTGCGTGTTATCAGTCTGTCTACGTGTATGCATGGCAGTGTCTGTGTGTGTGTTTCTTGGCACCATGTGCAGATCCCGCATCTATATTACCCTCTACAGTGCCAGTTTCTGAGCTGCTGTCTGAGTGTCGGATGCAGTGACGTGTGGTGGGCCATCTTCTTCATCTCCACTTTCCTCCATTATTTCGGGGACAGGCTATGCGGGTGGCAGATATTGGTCATCTGAAAGCGGAAAGGCACAAGAGTCAGGTTATGATGAGGGGAGGGGGGAAAGCAAGATATCCATGTATATAGCATCAGCAGCTTGTAAGTGAGAAGAGGTTGTGGGATGAGGGGATGTGGGATATGAGAAGAAGGATTAGGAATGAGCATTATTGACCCCCAGGGTTGCAACTTCCCCGTTGTTGCGGCCTCGGTGACTTCCCCTCCAATCATGTCGAGCACTGTCTCCTCCAGTTGGCAAAGGCCTGTACAGCGGTTTGGCCGCCTCCCGTCTGCCGCTGCTCACGGTGGTTGTGAGCCACCTTGGCCTGCAAGAGAAAGGGAAGTGTGTCAGTGAGTGCAGTGAGTGTTTGGAAGATGTGTCTGTCAAAGTTGAATAGCTGTCGGTGTGTGCAAAGTGTGAGATGTGGCTGTGAGTGCAGTGAGTGTTTGTGTGATGTGTCTGTCAAAGTTGAATAGCTGTCGGTGTGTGCAAGGTGTGAGATGTGTCAGTGAGTGCAGTGAGTGTTTGTGTGATGTGTCTGTCAAAGTTGAATAGCTGTCAGTGTGTGCAAGGTGTGAGATGTGTCAGTGAGTGTTGCAGCAATGGTAAGGTTGTGAGGGTGAAATGAAGCTATGATTGTGAGGTCTGAGTGGTGAAAGGTCGGTCAGAGATGGGGGTGTGATGCATTGAGCAGTGTCCGAGGCTTGTGGTGCAGATGCTGGGATATGACATTTGCTGAAGCCTTCACTCACCTTGACCTGCCGTGTGAGGTCGCTAAACTTCTTGCAGCACTGTATCCATGTCCGCGGGACAACACTATTGACCGTGACATGATACTGTTGACCGTGATGTAGCTAATGTTACCCCACTATTCAAAAAAGGTGGTAGAGAAAAAGCGGGGGATTATAGCCTGACATCGGTAGTGGGGAAAATGCTAGCGTCCATTATAAAAGATGTAATAGCAGAGCACTTGGAAAGCAGTGACGGGATCGGACAAAGTCAACATGGATTTACAAAAGGTAAATCATGCTTGACTAATCTCCTGGAATTTTTGGAGGATGTAACTGGTAAAATAGATAAGGGAGAACCAGTGGATGTGGTATACTTGGACTTTCAGAAGGCTTTCGATAAGGTCCCACATAAGAAATTAGCGTGCAAAATTAAGGCACATGGGATTGGGGGCAAGGTATTGACTTGGATAGAGAACTGGTTGGCAGACAGAAAGCAAAGAGTTGGAATAAACGGGTCGTTTTCCGAGTGGCAGGGAGTGACTAGTGGGGTACCGCAAGGATCGGTCCTAGGACCCCAGCTGTTCACAATATATATTAATGATCTGGACGAGGGAATTGGATGTAATATTTCCAAATTTGCAGATGACACAAAGCTGGGTGGGAGGCTATGCTGTGAGGAGGATGTCGTGAAACTCCAGTACGATTTGGACAGGTTGGGTGATTGGGCAGACACATGGCAAATGCACTATAATGTGGATAAATGTGAGGTTATCCACTTTGGTGGCAAAAACAGGACGGCAGATTATTATTTGAATGGCAATAGATTGGGAGAAGGGCAAGTGCAAAGAGACCTGGGTGTCCTTGTGCACCAGTCGCTGAAGGTAAGCATGCAGGTGCAGCAGGCGGTTAAGAAGGCAAATGGTATGTTGGCCTTCGTAGCACGAGGGTTCGAGTACAGGAAAAAGGATGTCTTGCTACAGTTGTACAGGGCCTTGGTGAGACCGCACCTTGAGTATTGTGTGCAGTTTTGGTCGCCTTACCTGAGGAAGGACGTTCTTGCCATGGAAGGAGTGCAGCGAAGATTCGCCAGGCTGATACCTGGGATGGCAGGAATGACGTATGAGGAGAGATTGTGTCGATTGGGCTTATACTCACTGGAGTTTAGAAGATTGAGAGGTGTAAGGATTCCGGGGGCTTCTTTTAAACTGGTTTAAGGTAATCTACCTGGCCAGCAGTCTTTTTGCTGCTGCACTCTAAACCAGTTTACAAACAGCGGTTTCGAATCGCTACCCCTCCTTTAGTTCTGAGTGGAGGAACTTATAATTAATGATATTAAAACGGAACAATTGGTTTGGATGAGAGCAAAAATCAAGCTTTATTAACTAAAAGAAACTATAATCAAAAATATCAAACTATCCCACACGAACACAGTGAAATTGTAAAACTATATAACGGGGGTTGCAGACATTGAAAACGAGGGATACAATGGCTACAATGTTATTTAAACAATCTTAGCAATTCCCTTAAATCACCATCCCCCCTTAACTCCTGCTTGATTGCCTTGTTGAGGAGTCAGAAACTCTGCTCACATGTGGTCCAGCAAAGAGGAAGAGGAAGAGAGAGAGAGAGAGAGAGAGAGCTCACCTATGGTCCCAGGAAGTCAAGAGAGCTAAATGGCTTCAGCATCTATCTTTATACCTGGTGAGCCCCTCCCGTTCTGCCTTGCAAGGCTGTGTGCAAAATTCCCCACCCAAAAGGGTCCAATACACAAGAGAAAGCTGTGATAGGTTAACTCAAAGTGGTTGGATTGAGTTAATGTGATTTTCGGAGCTCCCTGTGCTGAAACAAAAGGGAGATACGACTGCTCTATTGTCCAGTACTGGGGTGATTTAAAATCCATTCAAATGTTAACGCTTCCCATTCATGATACAAAAGTCTCTTCTGCAGTTTAGATGTCCTCCACTCGATATACAAACAAATGCTAATAGCATTCAGTTGCTTTGTAAACAAAGCATTGACCTTTGTCTTCATCGAACCTTACTTCCAGACATACAAAGCTGCATTCCAAGCCTATTTTGTCATTCGGCCATGTGGTGCGACTGCCATTCGGCCTCGGGCGACTGTCTGTGTGGAGTTTGCACATTCTCCCCGTGTTTGCGTGGGTTTCCTCCGGGTGCTCCGGTTTCCTCCCACAGTCCAAAGATGTGCGGGTTAGGTTGATTGACTATGATAAAATTGACCCTTAGTGTTGGGGGGATTAAATACGTGGAGTTACGGGGATAGGGTGGGATATGTGTTGGTGTAGGGGTTACGGGGATCGGGTGGGATATGTGTCGGTGCAGGCTCGATGGGCCGAAATGGCCTCTATCTGCACTGTGGGGCTTCTGTGATACTTTAATCAAAAAAATGAATCTTCAGAACTGTAAATTATTGCGAATTCTTAGAGGGGATCTCATGCAAACCTACAAAATTCTGTCAGGCCTGGACAGACTAGATGCAGGAAGGATGATTCTGATGGCCGGGGAGTCCAGAACTAGGGATCACCGTCTAAGGATAAGGGGTAAGCCATTTAGGACTTCAATGAGGAGGAATTTCTTCACCAAGAGAGTGGTGAACCTGTGGAATTCTCTGCCACAGAGGGCGGTGGAGGCCAGTTCATTAAATATATTCAAGAAAGAGTTGGATATATTTCTTAAGGCTAAAGGGATCAAGGGATATGGGGAGAAGGCAGGGACAGGGTACTAACTTTGCATGATCAGCCATGATCTCATTGAATGGCGGAGCAGGCTCGAAGTGCCGAATGGGCTACTCCTGCTCCTATCTTCTATGTTTCTATGTGATGCACCCAGCTATCTCCTGCCACAGCCTTCTCGAAGTGTGCACTGATGGCTTCCTGCCACGCTGCAGGAACAGGACAGCCTGCCTCCTCTCCACTGCCACGACCAATGCCTCCAGAGCCGCATCGGAGGACCTTGTGGCTCGTTCTCTTTGCTGCTGCTGAGATTTGTGGGCCAACTGCAATTCCAACCCCTACTTCAGTGACAATGAGGTGCTGCTGCATCAAAGCACCTCCACTCTAAGTAGTGGAGAAACACTAGGCCACACATTACAGGCCATTAGACTGCACAAGATATTAGCCCACCTGTTTAGCGCTGTGATCAGCACTACAATCATGTAAATGAGCAGACAGCATGAATTCTGCGTGCTGCCTGGGCCACTCTGAACGGGGGCAGCCAAATAGCACTGGGCCACGACACCGCCCGTTTTCGGGCCATATCCAATTTCTAGGCCTAGGTTTGATGGGTTAAAAGTCCTGTTGAGAACATAAGGACATAAGAATTAGGAGTAGGAGTAGGCCATACGGCCCTTCCAGCTGGCTCCGCCTATCAAAAATACCATGGCTGATCTTTGACCTCAAATCCACTTCCCCGCCTGATTCCCATAATGTTTGTGTACCAGCTGCATCATGCCAGCTGAGCTCAGGAGTTCAGACCTGGAGTTGGGCCCAAACACACAACCTTGTCTTCTGAAAGATAGAGAACTGCCAACTGGGTCCAGCTGCCAACTGATCCACGTCACATAAAAAGGAAACGCCTTTTCCCAGGATATCTCCAGAGAGCAGAGCCACTCCCCGTGTGTGTGATTATAAATGCAGCAAACTCGGAGTCTGGATTCAGAACATTTCCACTCCAGCCGCCTGAATCTGACTCTGGAAAACATCGCAGAAGATGAAAGCTCTGCTCTTGCTTCTTGGATTCCTGGTGCTGACTCAGGCCAGCCTCACTGGAGGGGAGATCGGTGGAGGCGCCAATTGGAAGATATTAGGAGGAGGAAGAGGTAGATTTGGAGGAGTAGGAATAGGTTTTGGTTTCTAGGTTTCTCTGATCTCTCCGCAGTCAGTGTCCAGTCAGTTTTATGTTTTAAACTATTGTATTCTCTGTTTGAATGTCACAGTTTGATTAATTGAGTGAAGGTGATTGTAAGATTGTGAGGAAGTCTGAAGAATTTAACCTGAACCAGTTCCACGGGTAAATCCCCCGATTATTCAGCGGGTACCTCAGTGGGTCAAGGGAATGGCGGGTGTTTGCTGATCCAAACAGACCAGCAATAAAAGCACAAATTACTGGCCGGTGCCGAGTGGGCGGATCTCAGCCGCAGCATTGACCCGGTTAGGAGACTCTGTAATTGGCCTCAGTACCCAGGTACTGCGGAGGGGAAACTCCCAGTTGTTGCTTCCGATCACTGCTACCCGCTGCAAAGTGTGAGAGTGCAGACTCTGTGTGAGGACAGGAGCGGGAGATCCTTCAGTCCCTTTACCCACACTCACTGCCCAGTCTCACAGATGAAGAATGGTGAATTGGGAGCGATGCTGGAGGTGTGTGAGGAACCGGTCCCCAGACAAGAGTCAGCTTTTCATTACAGGAGGGCAGGGAATGGGATCAAAAAGGTTTCAAAACAGATTTATTTAATTGGAATAATTCTGCAGCCTTCATAGAGATCGGGATGTGAGAACACGGACTAAGTAGAGGAGGCAAGCGGTGAAATGATCAATTGCCAGTAGCTGGGTGTCAGTTTGGCTCAGTTGGGAGTTGAGTGAACAAGTTGTGGGTTGATGCCCCAGTCCAGTACATACAGCCCAGCACTGGGGGAGTGCTGCACTGTTGGAGGTGTCATGTTGTGGATGAAACGTTAAACGGAGACCCTGTCTACCTGTTCATGGGGCAGGAAACATCTGGTGACATTATTTGAAGAGCTGGGAGTTCTCCCGGTGTCTTGGACCGACATCACTCTCTCATCCAACATGAGCAGAGACTCCCCATCCTGTCCAATCTCATTTGCTGTTTGTGGGACTTTGCTATGAGCTAATTGGCTGCCACGTTTCTGACAAAACAGTGTCGGCACTTCAGAAACAAGCCCTGGTCTGTGAAACTCTTTGGGCCCTTCTGGTGCCGGGAAAGGTTCTCCATCAATGTCAGATCTTTCCTCTCTGTGTCTCTGGTCTCAGATAGCGGGTGTGGTGGGCTCCTTTCTGAGGAACTCCCCTTGGGCTGCCCTTCAGGACAAAGAGTGTGTCTGCACAGGTCGGGGGAGGGGGAGAGGTGTGGAGTTTCATTAAGTATAAAAGAGTTAATGTTCATGCGAGGTCCAGAGTCAGTCTTAGTAACACTGACAGACTCAGCTTCATATTTTCTCATTGTTCTCCCTCCCTCTGTGTACAGAACCATCAATCAATTCATTCTTCCTTTTGGATTTTAGTGCCCTGCACCTGGTATGGAGGAGCATGTCGTGAGGGCGGCTGTAACAGAGACGAGATGCCTTTCCCAAAAAAGTGCCCTGATATGTTACAATGCTGCTTTCTGAAATGATGAAAGATCCAGTGACGGATTCCCACCAGCCCGAGCTCTCCACGTTCTCACTGAATGAAACCTTCCTTCACGGGAAGCAGGCTCTGTTTGATTGTTTAGGTCCCGTAACCCCTGACCCTGTATTACTGCTGTCAGAATAATGGGCTGTACTCAGAAATAAAACTTACTGCATTGATCACAGCTTCACATCCGTGTCTTGTTTGTCTTCAGGGTCAATGTGTCTGAGGACAAGGTGTTCAGGGATGGGATGAGGCTAGGAGAAGATTTGGGAATCACAGGAAATGGGAAGAGGAAACCGCTGCAGGGAATCTCTGCAAGTGCGAAATAACACATTCAGAAAGGTATTGAGATAAGACAGGTGTCCCAGAGTGTCGGCACTCTGACCGTTCAGGGTTCAGGATATCTCGGTTGAACGGATTTGTTCAGGCAGAATGGAAGCGGACATACTTTGCATCAGACCCACAGACTGAGGGGACACTGCAGAGGGAAATTTACTCTGTATCTAACCCGTGCTGTACCTGCCCTGGGAGTCTTTGATGGGACAGTGTAGAGCAGGGGTGGGCTATTATTTGGGCTGGAGGGCCGGTCAACAAGTTTTGTTGAGCTGTTGAGGGCCGCACACCAATGTTCCCCCGAAGGTCCGCAGCCGCGCACCTATGGTGAGGTCACGTGTAGGCCGCTCACCAGCTCCTGCCGCTGGAAGAGAAACTGCAAATTTAAAGGGACCGCGCACAAAAAAATAATTAGAGGGAACATTGCTGCTCAAATAAAATGAATTGTGTTCACCACAGCTACCATTAAAATTCGTTCTGGCATTTATTGTATAAAAACTCTTCATGTCGTTTGCACACTGACTAAAAATAACAACACTTATTAACAGGCTAACCAACATGATACAGGTTCACCAGTCACTTTGAAAAGTGCTCGGTCTGTTTATTCCAAATGGTCTCAATTCATTCTTATAGTGGAAAATGAGAGATCGACTCTGCTTCCACTGGCGATTATAACCACGGTATAAGGCACAATCAAGGATAAAGTCATTGATACAACCTTTAAAAATTGCACATGAAAGTGCTACTTTGATGCTTCGGCAACCTCACTGAGAAATAATTAGGTGACTCGGAAAGTGATTTAATCCACAAATTGCGGCCCAGGTCAGCCATCAAATTGGGCTTGTTCATTGTCAACGTGCGATCACTCCTGAGAAAAGCGAAGATGCCGATAGAGTTTGTGGATTTTCACTTGAGAATGGCCACAAGTAATGCACCATTATAATGTACATTTCATCCCCGAGTGCTATTTATTACTGGGACTGGCCAACGACATCAATCTCTACAGCTCTCGCTCTCTCTCTCTCTCTCTGCCCCCCTTTCTCTACTTAGGAATACATAGGATATACGGCACAGAAACAAGCCATTCGACCCAACCAGCCATGCTGGCATTTATGCTACACTCGAGCCTCCTCCCACTTTTCTTCATCTAACTATCAACATAACCCTCTATTCCCTTCTCCCTCATCAGCTTATCTACCCTGCGCTTAAATACACCGATACTATTCGCTTCAACCACTCCCTGTGGCAGCGAGTTCCACATTCTCACCAATCTTTATCTCTCACTGTCTCACTTACTCTCTTCCTGCCCCCTCTCTCTATCTCCATTTCTCTCTGTCTCTCTCTCTGCCCCGTCTCTCACCCACTCGTTCTTTCTCAGTCCTCTATCTCTGTCTTTCTGTGTTTCTCTCTCTTTCTCCCCCCTAATCTCCATCTCTCTGTCACTATCCCTCTGCCCTTCCATCTTGTCTATCTTTCTCTCCCTCTTGTCTCTGTCTCTCTCTCTCTCGCTGTCTTTCCATCTCTCTCTTTTTGACCCCATCAGTCTCTCGCTCTTTCTCCTTCTGTCTTTCACCCTGTATCTCTCCCTGCCTTTGTCTGCTGTGATACTTTCTCTCTCGCTCTCTTTCTCTCTGTTCTGTGTCTCGCTCCCCTTCTCTCTTTTCTCTCTATCTCGCATTCTGTCACTCACTCTCCTCTCTTTATATTATTCTCTCTGCCCCTCTGCTTTACTCTGTCTTTCTCTCAGTCCAATTCCAATTCCAATTCCAATTAAAATGCTTTATTGGCATGAAAGTTTACAGAGAACCATATTGCCAAAGCTTACATAGCAAAAAGGTACAGTTTTCCAACATTCTGTAGGTGTCAATCGATTTGACATTTGTTGGGTACATACAATATTACTTTTAAACAATATTAATTTTAAACAGTCTTTGTACTTCATTTGGTACGTTCAATATTAATTTTAAACAGTCTTAATTTTAAACAGTCCTCAGGTTGTGACATGTTGTTACATATTTGGCCCCAAGGTATGGTCTGTCTCCTTCTCCTAGGACTAATCTCAATTTTGACAGATCATCCAATTCCTTGAAATCTGGGGTTGTTTGGCTTAGCTTGTTGAATAATATGTTTCTTGATGTGTTGAATTTTTCGCATTTTAGGAGGAAATGCATTTCTGTTTCAACCTCGCCAGCCAGACATTGATCGCATATTCTATTCTCTCTAGGCTGCCAGGATTTCTTGTATCTGCCTTTTTCAATTTCCAGTTGGTGGTCGCTTAGTCTGTACCTGGTGAGGGTCTGTCTCTGTTTTGTGTCTCTGATGGTTGTGAGGTAGTCTGCCAGTTTATATTCTCTTTTTAGGGCCCGGTAACATTCTAATCTGCTTTGGCTTTCGGTTATTTTGTTCCAATGTTCCAGGTAGGTTTCTTTGCATTTTTTAATGATTTGGTTCACTCGGATTGGTGTTTGGACGGCTGTGTTGGTCTGGGGCTGGTCAGGGTCCGGCTGAGTACTTAGTTTCCGTAGCAGGTGACTCAGGGGACTCTTTTCTGGGTTTAGCTCTTGGGTCTGAAAGGCTTTGAAATGAAGGGTGTCTGGGGAGCTAGATTTGAGGTGATTTAGGAAGTTTAGTGCTCGTTTTTGGATGTTTATTATCAGTGGGTATCTGCCTAGTTCGGCTCTGCATGCATTTGTTGGCGTTTTTCTTTGGGTGCGAAGGATGCTTCGGCAGAATTCTGCATGTAGGGCTTCTATTGTATGTTTTTCCCATTTAGTGTAGCTTTGGTGATTTAGCGGGCCCCATACTTCACTACCGTACAGTGCAATGGGCAGGATTATGCTGTCAAATATTTTGAGCCAGATTTTGATTGGGATTTGGATGTTGTAGAATTTTCTTTTTATTGCATATAGGGCTCTTCGGGCTTTTTCTTTTAGTGCATTCACTGCTATGCTGAAGCTCCCTGATGCTGTAATAGTTAGACCAAGGTAGGTGTAGCTCATAGTGTGTCCTATAGTGATATCACTGAGGGTAAACTGGTATTTGTTTTCCTGACATCTGGGCCTTTTTTGAAAAATCATGATGTTGGTTTTCTTTAGATTTACTGTTAGAGCCCAATTTTGGCAGTATTTGTCGAGTAGGTCTAGTTGTTGCTGTAATCCCTGTTCTGTGGGAGACAGCAGAACCAGGTCGTCCGCATAGAACAGGGATTTCACTTCTCCATCCAGGAGACGGAGACCTGGTGACTCGCTTTGCTCCAGCATGTCTGCTAATTCATTTATGTATATGTTGAACAGGGTCGGGCTCAAATTGCAGCCCTGCCGGACGCCTCTTCTCTGGGTGAAGAAATCGGTGCGTTTGTCTCCAATTTTGACCCCGCATTTGTTTTTCAGATACATTGATTTAATAAGGTCATAGACTTTGCCCCCTATTCCACATTGAAGAAGTTTATAATAGAGCCCTTCGTGCCATATAGAGTCAAAGGCTTTCTTGAAGTCGATGAAACAGGCGAATATTTTCCCATTTTTTGTTTGGTGTATATGTTTTTCAATGAGGGTGTGAAGGGTATAGATATGGTCGGCGGTGCGGTGTTTTGGAAGAAAGCCTATTTGGTTTTTTCTGAGGATATTATGTTTGTTAAGAAAATCAAGTAATCTACTATTTAGAATACTGCAGAATAACTTCCCTAGACAACTGTTGACACAGATGCCGCGGTAGTTATTTGGGTCTGATTTGTTTCCGCTTTTATATATGGGGGAGATTAGTCCTTGGCACCAGATATCGGGAAAACAGCCTGAACGTAATATGATGTTGAATAATTTGAGTACCGCACCCTGCATCTCCATATTGCTGAACTTGAGCATTTCATTTTTGATGTTGTCTGGGCCACAGGCTTTCTTTAGGCGGAGAGATTTTGTTTTTGTGGCCATTTCTTTCCATGTGATTGGGGAGTCTAGAGGGTTTTGGTTGTCTTTGATTGTTGCTTCTAATGTGTGGAGTTTTTCTGTGACCTGATGTTGACTTGGGTTTGTTTCGTTTATTGGGATGTCTTTGTAGAGGTTTTCAAAATGTGTTCTCCAGATGTCGCCATCTTGGATTGGTAATGCTTGCAATTGTGTTGTACTCAGGTTATTCCACATTTCCCAGAATTGTTTTGGGTTGGTGGAGTTTTCAATTTCTTCTAGTATTTTGTGGGTATAGTTTTGTGTTTTGTTCCTAATGGTGTGTTTATATCTTTTGAGGGTTTCATTGTATCTAGTACGTAGGTCCGGATTGTTTGGTTGGCGATGCTTTTGGTTTGATATTTTTCTCAGGTCTTTTCTGGCATTTTTGCATTCGTGGTCAAACCATTTCTTATTTTTATTTTGTCTTTTGTGACTCTTCCTCTTCTGTTTCACGAGGTCGGCTTTTACAGCTGCCTCATGAAAGATCATATTTATATCCTCTATGGCCATGTTTACCCCATCTCTGGTGATCTCATATAGATTTTCTTTAAATTTTGAAATTTTACTTGTGAGATCAGGTGAATTTAGTGCTGTGATGAATTTATCTCCACTGTCTGGGGCCCATCTGTATGTCTGGTTTATTTTATGTAGCTTACTGGGTTCCTTTTTTGTGTCTGTAGTTTGGGCAGAAAGTTTAAGGTACACATTTATTTGGTTATGGTCTGAGAGGGGGGATTGCTGCCTGACAGTGAATGCGTTGATATCGCAGGGGTCCAGGTCAGTGATTGTATAATCCACCACACTAGACCCAAGAGTTGAGGAATATGTGAGTCTCCCTAAGGAGTCCCCTCTGAACCTACCGTTAACTATGTACAGGCCTAAGGCTCGGCAGAGTTGCACTACCTCCCTACCGCTTTTATTTATTTCACAATCGAGGTTGTTTCGGTTTGCGATGGCTGGTGTGACATATAGAGGGGTCTGGCCAAACACATGGTTGTTGCCCTGTGGGTCTCCCTTTCTCCCTTTCTCCCTTTCTCTCCCTCTCTATCTGTCTTTCTCTCACCCTTTCTGTCTCTACCCCACTATATGTTCCTCTCGCTCGCATTCCTTCTCTGTCTCTGTTTTTCTCTGTCTCTTTTTTCTCTCACTGTCTCACTTGATCTCTTTCTCTGTCTTTCTGCCCATCTCTCTTCCATCTCACACTGCCCTCTATTTCTGTTTCTCTGTGTCTCTGTGTATCTCTGTCTCTCCCCCTCTCTCCCTCCCTCTTGTCTCTGTCTCTCTCTCTCACTATCCTCCTGTCCCTCTGTCCCTTCATCTTGTCTTTGTCTCTCCCTTCGTCTCTTTCCTTCTGTATCTCTCCGTCATTATGTCTCATTTTGTTCTCACCCTGTCTCTCTATCACTGTCTGTCTTTGCCACCCTCTCTCACTCTCTCTAAGTCTCCGCCACTATCCCTCCCTCTTCTCTCTCAGCTCTATGATTCTATCTCTCCTCCAACTCTTTGTTTATCTCCCCTTACGTCACTCTGTCTCTCTCTCAAACTCTTTTGCTTTCTCTCTGAATCACTGCCTCGGTCTCTCTCTCTGTCTCTCTATGTCTTTCTTTATCTGTCTCTGTTTTTATGTCTTTCCTTCGCTCTCTCTCTCTGTCTCTCTGTTTCTCTCTCCCGCTCTCTCATTGTGTCTCCCCCTCTCTCACTCTGTCTCCCCTTCTGCCTCTATCTTTCCTGGTCAGCAGTGCTCCCTGCTGGTAGTTGTCGACACTGAGTGTCTGGGCTGACACAGGAGATCAGACCCCTGGGGGGAGGTTCCAGTGATGCAGCCTGGGTCTGTGGATCCCGACCCTCAGCGACAGTCTGTATCTGTGGAGGCTGAGAGGGAAAAAAAGGAGAGATCAATGTAAATTAATCACTAATGTTACCAGAGTTACTGTTAAATGGGGAGGGTCAATGCTGGCTGCATTTCACCAACAGGCCTCTAGGTGGAGAGGGGATATTTTAGGCAATGACGCCACCTCCTGGTAGCAGGGAGTATTGCACGTCAATATTCCTGGAACGATACAGCACAGGAGGAAGCTAATCGGCCCATCGTGCCTGTGCCGGCTTATGAAAGCGCTACCCAATTAGTCCTACTCCCCTGTTATTTCTTCAAAGCCCTGCAAGTTTCTCCCTTTTCAAGTATTTATCCAATTCCCTTTTGTAAGTTGCTATTGAATCTACTTCCACAGCCCGTTCAGATAGTGAATTCCAAATCCTAATAACCCGCTGTATAAAAAAAATTCTCATCATCTCCCTGTTATTGAAGGGAGTGAAGATTGAATCCCCATTTTAAAGTAATCCGTTCTTTCCTGGTCCCATTGAACCGGTCAGTGTCCCGTGACCTTGAACCTGGGCATATAAAGAGGAAGACACACTGGAACAAGTATTTTGAAAGGAGATGATATCGATCGATAGGCACATGCTGGTTTAAATGATGGATATGGTGTTTAAATGTGGCAGCATTCAATTACAAGAAAACGATTTTAAATAGGCACAACTTTTAATAGATACGTGGTTTAAAATTATTCATGCAATGTTTAATTTATACTTGTTTTCTGAAAGTTTAGATATGCCATTTCAATATATAGATATGTTGCATTAAATTACACACACGTATATAAATTCCACTAATAATGCTAGCTTATAAATACAATATTGCAGGAATATGCAATGTTGAGAGATAAGTATACCCGGTTACATTGTACACAGGCTGCCTTAAGTTAAATGCATGTAGCTTGGATTTATATTTCTAATCTTGTGAGTTATAGATAGGCCAATTTGTTCATGTTAATGTTTTAATTTATATAAATGCTGATTTGAAGTATATACATATAAAACATTATGCTGTGGATACTTAATTGAACTCTCTCATTGGTATACATACCTATCAACAACATCAACATGCTTTTATGTAGCACCTTTAACGTAGTAAAACATCACAAAGCGCATCACAGGAGCGATTATCAAACAAAATTTAACACCGAGCCACATAATGAGATATTAGGACAGGTGACCGGAAGCTTGTTCAAAGAGACAGGTTTTAAGGAGCATCTTAGAGGAGGTACTGTCCCCCTCACATTCAAATCTGCCGTCATCACCCCCTTCTCAAAAAATCTACCCTTGACCCCTCTGTTCTAGCAAACTACCGCCCCATCCCCGACTCTGTTTCCTCTCCAAAGTCCCTGAGCTTGTTGTCACCTCCCAAATCCATGCCCATCTTTCCTGTAACTCCATGTTTGAAACACTCCAAACAGGTTGAACCCCTGCCACAGTCCTGAAATGGCCCATATCAAAGTCACAAATGACATCCAAAGTGACTGTGACCATGTAAAACTGCCCCTTCTTATCCTTCTCGACCTGTCTGCAGCCTTTGACATGGTTGACCACTCCATCCTCCTCCAACGGCTGTCCTCCGTCATCCAGCTGGGTTGGGCTGCACTCACCTGGTTCCATTCTTATCGATCTAACCATAGTCAGTGAATCGCTTGCAATGGTTTCTATTCCTGCTTCCACACTGTTACCTCTGGTGTCCCCCAAGGATCTACCCTTGGCCCCCTCCTATTTCTCATCTTCATGCTGCCCCTCGGCAACGTCATTTGAAAACACAGCGGCAGTTTACACATGTACGCTGAGGACACCCAACTCTGTCTCACAACCACCTCCCTCGACCCCTCTGCTGTCTCTAAATTGTCACACTGCTTGTCCGACATCCAGTACTGGATCAGCAGACATTTCCTCCAACTAAATATTGGGAAGATCGAAGCCATTGTCTTTGGTCCCAACCACAAACTCTGTTCCCTAGCCACCAACTCCATCCCTCTCCCTGGACACTGTCTGAGGCTGAACAAGACCGTTCACAACCTTGGCATCCCATTTGACACTGAGATGATCTTCCGACCACATATCCGCTCCATCACCAAGACCGCCTATTTCCAGCTATGTAACATCACTCAACTCTGCCCCTGCCTCAGCTAATCCGCTGCTGTAACCCTCATCCGCTACTGAAACCCGCATCCGCTACTGAAACCCTCATCCGCTGCTGAAACCCTCATCCGCTGCTGAAACCCTCATCCACTGCTGAAACCCTCATCCGCTGCTGAAACCCTCATCCGCTGCTGAAACCCTCATCCGCTACTGAAACCCTCATCCGCTACTGAAACCCTCATCCGCTGCTGAAACCCTCATCCGCTACTGAAACCCTCATCCGCTGCTGAAACCCTCATCCGCTGCTGAAACCCTCATCCGCTACTGAAACCCTCATCCGCTGCTGAAACCCTCATCCGCTGCTGAAACCCTCATCCGCTACTGAAACCCTCATCCGCTGCTGAAACCCTCATCCGCTACTGAAACCCTCATCCACTGCTGAAACCCTCATCCATGCCTTTATCACCTCTAATCTCGACTATTCCAATGTTCTTCTGGCCGGCCTCCCAATTTCCATCCTCCATGAAATTTACCTCATCCGAAACTCTGCTGCCAGTGTCCTAACTCGCACCAAGTCTCGTTCACCCATCACCCCTGTGCTCGCTGACCTACATTGGCTTCCAGTCCAGAAACGTTCATTTTAAAATTCTCATCCTTGTTTTCAAATCTCTTCATGGCCTCGCCCCTCCCTATCTCTTTAACCTCCTCCAGCCCTACAATACATCAAGATACCTGCACTCCTTTAATTCTGGCCTCTTGAGCATCCCCGAGTTTAATCGCTCCACCATTGGTGACCGTGCCTTCAACTGCCGAGGCCCGAAGCTCTGGAATTCTCTCCCTAAACTTCTCCACATGTTGTATTTCTTTCCCTTCCCAAAATTTTGTTCCCCACACCCATTTATTTCCCCAAACCCCACCCCCATTTTTTCCCCCTTCCTCTCCCCCGGGTTTCTCCTCTCTCACCCACTGACTTTCAGCTTTAATGATCATCAGTGAAATATAGTTGCACACTTTAATTCTCAGTGCGGCTCCTCTTTAAGAGCGCTGTCCCACCTCCACTCTCTCATTGAGTCCGGCACGACTCTCCGTCACAGTGGGATGACGCAATGAAGCTGGGAGGAGAATAACGAAACGCCGCTGGGCGGAGATAAACCACATGTCTGTGCTCTGATTGGTCATAGCGTGTACACGGCGCTCAGCGATTGGTTCGGTGAGTTGACGTCACAAAGTCTGCGGGTGGTTCCACTGTGATTAGTCCATCGCGTTTTAGGCTGCGCTTTGATTGGGTAAGACAGCTGTCTGTTACACAGCGGCTTCTCCGATTGGCCGTAAGGCCTCCTCAGAGGGTGGGGATTGTCAGTGAGCCAGCGGGCGATGGATCAGTGTTGAGCGGCAGCAACAGGCAATGTCCCAGCCTGCGGCCCCCGCTCCTAATCCATCGGGGGGACTTGGGGCTGGGAATCCCCGCGAGGCCCGAGAGTAAATCCCCGATAAAGGGTTTCCAAAGGGAGCTTCCTATGTAAACATGTCACGCTGCAGCACCCGCTCCTGCCAGTGGCGGCGCTGCACCACAACTCTTCAAACCTCCTGGTGTCAGCCAGATAGCCCGGCCCCATTCACCAGGTGAGAGAGGGCAGCTCATTGGGATTATCCTGCTCTGTGTGTGGGGCTCAGTACCACAGCGGGTGAGAGAGGGCAGCTCACTGGTCACAGGTCCGGCATGGAGACTGGGACCTTCCTGCTCTGTGTGTGGGGCTCAGTACCACACTGGGTGAGAGAGGGCAGCTCACTCAGACATGGCTGGGGATGGAGCTTGGGATCTTCCTGCTCAATGTGTGGGTCTCAGTACTAAAGCAGGTGAGAGAGTACAGCTAACTGGGCACAGGCCGGGCATGGAGCCTGGGATCTTCCTACATAGAACATAAGAAATAGGAGCAGGAGTAGGCCAATCGGCCCCTCGAGCCTGCTCCGCCATTCAATAAGATCATGGCTGATCTGATCCTAACCGCCAATCCACTATCACAGAACCATCTCCTGAATCTAACAGAATTAGACACACGAAATAGGAGCAGGATCAGGCTACATGGCCCCTGGGCCCGCTCCGCTACCCACAGGGCCATGACCGATCCGAACCTAGACTTATATCCAAATTCCTGCCCGCTCCCCGTAACCCTTAATTCCCTTTACTTCTAGGAAACTGTCTATTTCTGTTTTAAATTTATGTAATGATGTAGCTTCTACAGCTTTTTGGGGCAGCATATTCCATGGACCTACCACCCTCTGAGTGAAGTAGTTCCTCCTCATCTCAGTTTTGAAAGAGCAGCCCCTTATTCTAAGACTATGCCCCCTAGTTCTAGTTTCACCCATCATCGGGAACATCCTCCCCGCATCCACCCGATCCAACCCCTTCACAATCTTATATGTTTCAATAAGATCGCCTCTCATTCTTCTGAACTCCAATGAGTAGAGTCCCAATCTACTCAACCTCTTCTCCTATGTCCATCCCCTCATCCCCGGGATTAACCGAGGGAACCTTCTTTGTACTGACTCGAGAGCAAGTATGTCCTTTCTTAAGTATGGACACCAAAACTGTACGCAGTATTCCAGGTGCAGTCTCACCCATACCTTGTACAACTGAAGCAATACCTCCCTATTTTTATATTCTATCCCCCTAGCAATGAAAGCCAGCATTCCATTGGCCTTCTTAATCACTTGCTGCACCTGCATACTAACCTTTTGAGTTTCGTGCACCAGGACCCCCAGATCCCTTTGTACTTCAGTACTTTCCAGTTTCTTGCCATTAAGATAATAACTTGCTCTACGATTTTTCCTGCCAAAGTGCATAACCTCACACTTTCCAGTATTGTATTGCCAAATCTCTGCCCACTTACTTAGCCTGTCTATGTCCAGAGTCTGGGATCTACCTGTGCTATGTGTGTGTGGGGTTCAGTACCAACCGGGTGAGAGAGGGCAACTCACTCAGCACAGGACGGGGATGGAACCTGGGATCTTCCTGCTCTGTGTGTGGGGCTCAGTACCACACCGAGTGAGAGAGGGCAACTCACTCAGCACAGGACGGGGATGGAACCTGGGATCTTCCTGCTCTGTGTGTGGGGCTCAGTACCACACCGAGTGAGAGAGGGCAGCTCATTCAGCACAGGTCGTGCACGGAGTCTGGGATCTACCTGTGCTCTGTGTGTGTGGGGTTCAGTACCAACCGGGTGAGAGAGGGCAACTCACTCAGCACAGGACGGGGATGGAACCTGGGATCTTCCTGCTCTGTGTGTGGGGCAAAGTACCACACCGGGTGAGAGAGGGCAGCTCACTCATCACAGGCTGGATATGAAGCCTGGGTTCTTCCTGCTCTGTGTGAAGAGCTCAGTACCACACCAAGTGAGAGAGGGAACCTCACACCAAACAGGCCTGGGATGGAACCTGTGATCTTCCTGCTCCGTGTGGGAACCTCAGTACCTCACCAGGTGAGAGTCACATGTTGCGAGAGACCGAGTGTTAATTATTGTGCCCTGCCCTGATTTGGGCCCCAATCTCTGTTGCTTTTCCTCCCCCAGCTCCTGCTATGTCCAGCCTGGTGATGTCGGGTACCTGGGCTGAGGAGTTTCTGGTCACTGAGCCGACCCTAGGCACATCGCAGGCTGACAGCAAAGTTAATTGGTCAAAGGAGTTCCTAAGGAGATGGGATTGTGGGTTCAAGGCCACTGATCCTGTGCATTGTGGGTACTTGGTCACTGACCCTTGGCATTGTGGGTAAGGTCACTGACCCTGGGCATTGTGGGTGCAGAGTTACTGATTCTGGGCATTGTGCATAAGGTCACTGACGCTGGGTATCGTGGGTGTAGGGTATAGGTTCACTGACCCTGGGCATTGTGGGTGTAGTCTTAGTGATCCTGAGAATTGTGGGTAAGGACACTGACCCTGGGCATTGTGGGTACAGTGTTACTGACCATAAGCATTGTGGATATAGGGTCACTGACGCTGGGCATTGTGTGTATAGTGTCACTGACCCTGGGCATTGTGGGTTTAGGGTAAAAGGCCATGAGCATTCTGGGTATCGGGTCACTCACAATGGGCATTGTGGGCACTGGGTCAGTGACACTAGGCATTGTGGGTTTAGGGTCACTGAGCCTGGGCATTGTGGGTATAGGGTCACTGACCCTGAGCATTGTGGGTATAGGGTCACTCATCCTGGGCATTGTGGGTTTAGGATCACTTACCCTGGGCATTGTGGGTAAAGGGTCACTGACCCTGGGCATTGTTGGTACAGGGTCACTGATGCTGGGCATTGTGGTCACTGGGTCACTGACCCTGGGCATTGTGGGCACTGGGTCACTGAGCCTGGGCATTGTGGGCACTGGGTCACTCACCCTGGGCATTGTGGGTACAGGGTCACTGAGCCTGGGCATTGTGCGTTTAGGGTCACTGACCCTGAGCATTGTGGGTACAGGGTCACTCATCCTGGGCATTGTGAGTTTAGGATCACTTACCCTGGGCATTGTGTGTTTAGGGTCTCTGACCATGGGCATTGTGGGTACAGGGTAACCGACCCTGAGCCTTGTGGATACAGGGTCACTGTCCCTGGGCATTGAGGGTACAGGGTCACTGACACTGGGCATTATGGGTTTAGGGTCACTGACCCTAGGCATTTTGGGTTGAGGGTCACTGACCCTGAGGATTGTGGGTACAGGCTCACATGACCCTGGGCAATGTGGGTTAGGGTCACTGAACAGGCTCGAGGGGTTGAATGGCCTCCTCCTGTTCCTCTGTTTCGATGTTTTCAGATTTGTAGTAAATCTGTACATTTTGACTGTTAAAGTTAATTCCACCGCTCGCTCTGTTAATAAAAGTTAAAGTGGAGGAACTGAAAAGAGCTCCCGTCCTGTTTCCAGCCCACGATCTCTTTCACTGTTAACAATCTCCCGGGCTAGAAAATAATCCCACCCAGGGCTCAGTAACTGCCACAGAGATTTCAGCAATTCTGTCCCTCCTGCATTTCCCGTATTTAAATATTTCCCAATTCTTCGAGGGGTATTTGGGAATAGGGGAGAATTCCTTGGTTTAAATAACGAACATTTAAATGCGGAGAAATCCGTCTGTTGTTCCCAATTCCTTGTGTTTTTTGTTAGTAATAACTTGCGGGAGCAGAATTGGAATCAAGTCCGCCGTTTGTTCCCTTCTCTGTTCCTGTTCTCTCTCGATGTCTCTAAAAGACGATTCACTGTATCGGGAATCGAGTTCCGATCAGTCCTGTGACGGACAGACCTGCTGAGTATGACAAGCATTTTCTGTTTTTATTGCAAACTAGAATCCGTCTCTGAAACACGGAGACACAGGGAACGCTGCTCAATCTGCTCCAGGGACACTTTCCTGAACCGCTGAAACGTTTGACAAATAACTAACCTGAGACAAAAGCAAAATGTTACGGATGCGGGAAATCGGAAATAAAAACAGAAAATGCTGGAATCTCTCAACAGGTCAGGAAATGTGTTCTGACGAAAGGTCGTGGACCTTAATCGTTAACTCTGTTCCTCTCTCCACAGATGCTGCCTGAGCTGCTGAGTATTTAGAGTATTTTCAGTTTTTTATAAATAATTAATCTCAGAAAAATTTGTCTATTCTGAGTTTCGAGTTGCAAAACTGACTCAAATGTTGTCCGAATCTCTCTGTAAAAGTTGTATAATAATGTTCAAACCAATTATTAGAAATGTTTAAAGCCTTGATTCTCATTGACTCTGATTACCGTAAAGAGTAAAGAAATTGAAAGAAAAGCCGCACAGAGCCTCGTCATAGAATTATACAATAATACAACAACAGCATTGTGCTGTGTTTCTGACGTCACACACCCCGTGTGTCGCGTTTCTGACATCACTCAAATCACAGCAGAGTTCAGAGTTCTCTGCGGCCGGACCATTGTACAAATACTATTAACGGAATGAGGTTTAATTGACATATTGTGTCACTGTATTGTAAAGATATTCTGTTTTATGCTCGGTATTTTTTTTAGATTTCTATCAGGTCCGGACAAAACGTTTCCCACTCCCTCGTTAGCTTCCTCTGGTTCCCGAATATTGGTTTGCATTATAGAATTAAATTCAGAACGATTGCCTTGTTGTTGCATTAAACACTTTAACTTTTTGATTCTGACATCATTTCGGGTTTAGAGAGCGACCGATGTGACTGCGGCCCCAGGAGATCCACTCGGAGATCTCGCTGAGACCCCAAACAATGCAAGTTGGGAGGAGCGCGGTTTGAGCCGGAGAAGCTGCTCCCTCTGACCAGATGTCCGTCTACCAGCGGCCGCTGTTTATTCCACACTCGGAGTTTAGCGCCGTACTGCTTGTGAAAAGTAACCCGAGGAATGTGACTCTCTAGCGGACTCTATAGGGAAGCAAGCTCTGATCGGGGCGGATTCACATCCCAACTCTCCCGACCCTCATACCAGTGGGTGAAAAATTCCCCTTCTGTGTTCCGGCTGCAGCGAGGAGCCCAGATCAGGAAAAGGTGAAGTCCCAGTCCACAGGTTTCGGTCCATTAATATAAGTGGGAAATTTACGAAACAGCAGTGTTGTTGCTGGGGGAGGTGGATTATAAACGGGATTCCCCTCCCCATCCCTGAGGGCGCTCCGTTTACCCCGGGTTAACCTGTTTATTTTGGGGTTAACAGCAGACACGGGACTGCCACATGTCCGGATGTGACGTTCGCCGTTTGGAAGATCCGCATCTTTTCTGTTGGTGAATATTGCCCAGAGTTCATTGATGTTTCTTTAGTGTGAATTCGGTAATATTGCCTTATCCTAATATTCTCGCAGCTGTGGACTCTTCAAACTCTGGGGCGAATTTATTCTGGACCTTCTGTGATCTGTGGGGATTGTGGCACGGTGGCATAGTGGTTAGCACTGTTGCCTCACAGCGCCAGGGACCCGGGTTCGAATCCGGCCTCGGATGACTGTGTGGAGTTTGCACATTCTCGCCGTGTTTGCGTGGGTTTCCTCCGGGTGCTCCGGTTTCCTCCCACAGTCCAAAGATGTGCGGGTTAGGTTGATTGGCTATGATAAATTGACCCTTAGTGTTAGGGGGATTAAATACGTGGGGATACGGGGATAGGGTGGGATATGTGTTGGTGTAGGGGTTACGGGGATCGGGTGGGATATGTGTCGGTGCAGGCTCGATGGGCCGAAATGGTCTCTATCTGCACTGTGGGGTTTCTGTGATTTCTGTGTGTTCATTTCCTGAGAGGAATGAGGATGCAGTGTGGGGCCGGCAGAAAGTCTTGGGTCCAATTCCCGCAGTGAGTCCCACTGATAGAGCCGGGCTGGGTAACTCAGTGAGGACAGGACGTGGGCAATATTCCCTCTGGGTCACGGGATCAGATATGTTCTCGGGCCGAACGGTACAACTGCTGAAAGTGAGTGCGGCATTTTAAACTCCGATATTGTAACAAGGGGAGGCAGACATTTCAAACTATTAACGTCGGCCTCTGAGAGCCATAATGTTTGGATCGATGCCCGATCTTCTGTGGACTGAACCATATGGAGAAGGAAGGGCCCGAGTTCTGTCGCTGCTCTGTGTTGAGTTAGTTTCTCTTAGCTCAGGATTGGCGGGGACACTGAACTTGATCTCAGTGCTGCGGTCTGAAGAAACGAAGATCAGTGAGACTCCCTGCTCCTGGGAGTTTCCTATTGATCCGGGAGACGGTGCTGGTTGGAGTCAGTTCATCAAAACATTCTCTATATGAATGTTTATAATTCGACTAAAAACCTCAAACCAAGAAAATAAATCCCAACCCCCGGCAGGCCGGAGTGGGAGTGGTCAGGAAAGCTCTTTATGGTTAAAGATCCCACAAATAATCAGTGTCCAGACTCTCACATGAAACAAATTATCACTTCGGGATGTGGCAGACGCTCCTGGGCCCTTGGAACTAGATCCCAGCACAAGCCCGTCCCTTCTGGGGAGAAGAACATTGGAAGGAGGAAGGAATAACCTGAGGATGGAAATTGTTAAGTGGCAAGAAGTTTGGGTCTTTGTCGCTGGAAGCTCTGGACTAAAGGGAAAGGAAGGTGACCCGAGACAGACCCGGACCAGGAGCACCGCCTTCTCCCAATCTCTGAGCTCGGGCAGCTCTGCACTACTGGGACAGGCAGGTGACCCGAGACAGACCCGGTCCAGGAGCTCCGCCTCCTTCCAGTCTCTGAGCTCGGGCAGCTCTGTACTAAAGGGAAAGCAAGGTGATCCGAGACAGACCCGGTCCAGGATCTCCGCCTCCTCCGAGTCGCTGAGCTCCGGGCAACTCTGCACTAATGGGACAGGAAGGTGACCCGAGACAGACCCGGTCCAGGAGCTCCGCCTCCTTCCAGTCTCTGAGCTCGGGCAGCTCTGTACTAATGGGACAGGAAGGTGATCCGAGACAGACCCGGTCCAGGAGCTCCGCCTCCTTCCAGTCGCTGAGCTCGGGGCAACTCTGCACTAAAGGGACAGGATGGTGGCCCGAGACAGACCCGGTCCAGAAGCTCCGCCTCCTTCCAGTCTCTGAGCTCGGGCAGCTCTGTACTAAAGGGAAAGCAAGGTGATCCGAGACAGACCCGGTCCAGGATCTCCGCCTACTCCGAGTCGCTGAGCTCCGGGCAACTCTGCACTAATGGGACAGGAAGGTGACCCGAGACAGACCCGGTCCAGGAGCTTCGCCTCCTTCCAGTCTCTGAGCTCGGGCAGCTCTGCACTAATGGGACAGGCAGGTGACCCGAGACAGACCCAGTCCAGGAGCTCCGCCTCCTTCCAGTCTCTGAGCTCGGGCAGCTCTGTACTAAAGGGAACAGAAGGTGATCCGAGACAGACCCGGTCCAGGATCTCCGCCTACTCCGAGTCGCTGAGCTCCGGGCAACTCTGCACTAATGGGACAGGAAGGTGACCCGAGACAGACCCGGTCCAGGAGCTCTGCCTCCTTCCAGTCTCTGAGCTCGGGCAGCTCTGTACTAAAGGGAACAGAAGGTGACCCGAGACAGACCCGGTCCAGGAACTCCGCCTCCTCCGAGTCTCTAAGCTCCGGGCAGCTCTGCACTAATGGGACAGGAAGGTGACCCGAGACAGACCCGGTCCAGGATCTCCGCCTCCTTCCAGTATCTGAGCTCGGGCAGCTCTGCCCTAAAGGGACAGGAAGGTGACCCGAGATGGACATGGTCCAGGATCTCCGCCTCCTCCGAGTCTCTGAGCTCAGGGCAGCTCTGCACTAAAGGGAAAGGAAGGTGATCCGAGACAGATCTGGTCCAGGATCTACACCTCCTCCCAGTCTCTGAGCTCAGGGCAGCGCTACAGTAAAGGGAGAGGAAGGTGACCCGAGGCCGACATGGTGCAGGAACACCACTACCGCCCAGTCTCCGAGCAGCAGGCTCTGGTCAGAATCTGCTCTTACGTCACTTCAATTAAACCGCACACATAATACTGGTGATCTTCAAAATATGCCTGGGATGTTATGGAGCAGGAAGCAACAAATAACTCAGAATCAACAGTCTTTGTGTGGTGCTGAAATAGAGAGTCACACATAACGAGAGAGACAAAGAGAGGGGATAGAGAGAGATGGCGAGACAGAATTATAGAGAAAGGGATAGAGTTAGAGCGAAAGAGAGTTACAGAGAGAGAGGGGCAGACAGGGACGGAGAGAAAAAGGGAGAGTGGGAGAGGTACAGAGATGTACAGGGACAGGGACAGCGTGAGAAAGGGACAGAGAGAGATACAATGAGAAGTATCGAGCTGTCAGAGACCAATCTCCAAGACCCATTAACCAACAGTATTGGGATCAGCAGCTGCCAGCCGGGGTTTAAGAGGTTAAATTAGGAGGCCAGGTAACAGAAACATGGCTTGTATTCCCTTTTATAGAAAATTGAGTGTTCAACTGATCACAGTGTTTAAAAAGTTAAAATATTTGAAATGGTAGATGAAGAGAAAGATTCCACTGGTGAGCGACACAGTACAAGATGACCTAAACTTACAATTAGAGACTGATCACCCATGGATGAAATCAGGAAGTTTTTTTTTGACATAATGAGTAGCACAGCACTGGAACACTTCATAAAATGGCTGTGGAAGCTGGGGGTCAATTGACATTTTCACTGTGGTCGAAAGAACCAGAGGCTGATTAAGCGATAGACAAGGCAGGTAATAGTGTGCGAAACAATCTAGATCACTGGACCCTGAGGCTGCTGGTTCCTCATACACTGAGCCCTCACACTCACTCACACTTCAGCTGGGTCTGGATCACTGGACCCTGAGGCTGCTGGTTCCTCACATACTGAGCCCTCACATTCACTCACACTTCAGCTGGGTCTGGATCACTGGACCCTGAGGCTGCTGGTTCCTCACATACTGAGCCCTCACATTCACACACTCTTCACTGGGTCTGGATCACTGGACACTGAGGCTGCTGGTTCCTCACACACTGAGCCCTCACACTCACTCACTCTTCAGCTGGGGCTGGATCACTGGACCCTGAGGCTGCTGGTTCCTCACACACTGAGCACTCACACTCACTCACTCTTCAGCTGGGCCTGGATCACTGGACCCTGAGGCTGCTGGTTCCTCACACACTGAGCACTCACATTGACTCACTCTTCAGCTGGGTCTGGATCACTGGACCCTGAGGCTGCTGGTTCCTCACATACTGAGCCCTCACATTCACACACTCTTCACTGGGTCTGGATCACTGGACACTGAGGCTGCTGGTTCCTCACACACTGAGCCCTCACACTCACTCACTCTTCAGCTGGGGCTGGATCACTGGACCCTGAGGCTGCTGGTTCCTCACACACTGAGCACTCACACTCACTCACTCTTCAGCTGGGCCTGGATCACTGGACCCTGAGGCTGCTGGTTCCTCACACACTGAGCACTCACATTGACTCACTCTTCAGCTGGGTCTGGATCACTGGACCCTGAGGCTGCTGGTTCCTCACACACTGACCCCTCACATTGACTCACTCTTCAGCTGGGTCTCGATCACTGGACACTGAGGATGCTGGTTCCTCACACACTGAGCCCTCACACTCACTCACTCTTCAGCTGGGTCTGGATCACTGGACTCTGAGGCTGCTGGTTCCTCACACACTGAGCCCTCACATTCAATCACTGTTCAGCTGGGTCTGCCTCCCTGGACCCTGAGAATGCTGGTTCCTCACACACTGAGCCCTCACATTCACTCACTCTTCAGCTGGGTCTGGATCACTGGACCCTGAGACTGCTGGTTCCTCACACACTGAGCCCTCACATTCACTCACTCTTCAGCTGGGTCTGGATCACTCGACCCTGAGACTGCTGGTTCCTCACACACTCACTCACTCTACAGCTGGGTCTGGATCATTGGACCCTGTGACTGCTGATTCCTCACACACTGAGCCCTCACATTCACTCACTCTTCAGCTGGGTCTGCATCACTGGACTCTGAGGCTGCTGGTTCCTCACACACTGAGCCCACACATTCACTCTTCAGCTGGGTCTGGGCCACAGGACTCTGAGGCTGCTGGTTCCTCACACACTGAGCCCTCACATTCACTCACTCTTCAGCTGGGTCTGGATCACTGGACCATGAGGATGCTGGTTCCTCACACACTGAGCCATCACACTCACTCACTCTTCAGCTGCGTCTGGATCACTGGAGCCTGAGGATGCTGGTGTCTCACAAACTTAGCCCTCACATTCACTCACTCTACAGCTGGGTCTGGATTACTGGACCCTGAGGATGCTGGTTCCTCACACACCAAGCCCTCACACTCACTCACTCTTCAGCTGGGTCTGGATTACTGGACCCTGAGACTGCTTGTTCCTCACACACTGAGCCCTCACATTCACTCACTCTTCAGCTGGGTTTGGATCACTGGACCCTGAGGCTGCTGGTTCCTCACAGACTGAGCACTCACATTGACTCACACTTCAGCTGGGTGTGGATCACCGGATCCTGAGACTGCTGGTTCCTCACACACTGAGCACTCTCACTCACTCACTCTTCAGCTGGGCCTGGATCACTGGACCCTGAGACTGCTGGTTCCTCACACACTGAGCCCTCACATTCACTCACTCTTCAGCTGGGGCTGGATCACTGGACGCTGAGGCTGCTGGTTCCTCACACACTGAGCACTCACACTCACTCACTCTTCAGCTGGGCCTGGATCACTGGACCCTGAGGCTGCTGGTTCCTCACACACTGAGCCCTCACATTGACTCACTCTTCAGCTGGTTCTGGATCACTGGACCCTGAGGCTGCTGTTTCCTCACACACTGAGCCCTCACATTGATTCACTCTTCAGCTGGGTCTGGACCACTGGACTCTGAGGCTGCTGGTTCCTCACACACTGAGCCCACACTTTCACTCACTCTTCAGCTGGGTCTGGGTCACTGGATTCTGAGGCTGCTGGTTCCTCACACACTGACCCCTCACATTCACTCACTCTTCAGCTGGGTCTGGATCACTGGACCATGAGGATGCTGGTTCCTCACACACTGAGCCATCACTCTCACTCACTCTTCAGCTGCGTCTGGATCACTGGACCCTGAGGATGCTGGTTCCTCACAAACTTAGCCCTCACATTCACTCACTCTACAGCTGGGTCTGGATCACTGGACCCTGAGGATGCTGGTTCCTCCCACACCAAGCCCTCACACTCACTCACTCTTCAGCTGGGTCTGGATCACTGGACCCTGAGAATGCTGGTTCCTCACACACTGAGCACTCACATTGACTCACACTTCAGCTGGGTCTGGATCACTGGACCCTGAGACTGCTGGTTCCTCACACACTGAGCCCTCACACTCACTCACTCTTCAGCTGGTTCTGGATCACTGGACCCTGAGGATGCTGGTTCCTCACACACTGAGCCCTCACACTCACTCACTCTTCAGCTGGGTCTAGAACACTGAGTCCTGAGACTGCTGGTTCCTCACACATTGAGCCTTCACATTCACTCACAGTTAAGCTGGGTCTGGATCACTGGACCCTGAGGCTGCTGGTTCATCACACACTGAGCCCTCACACTCACTCACTCTTCAGCTGGGTCTGGATCACTGGACCCTGAGACTGCTGGTTCCTCACACACTGAGCCCTCACATTCACTCACACTTCAGCTGGGCCTGGATCACTGGACCCTGAGTCTGCTGGTTCCTCACACACTGAGCCCTCACATTCACTCACTCTTCAGCTGGGTCTGGATCACTGGACACTGAGGATGCTGGTTCCTCACACACTGAGCCCTCACACTCACTCACTCTTCAGCTGGGCCTGGATCACTGGACCCTGAGGATGCTGGTTCCTCACACACTGAGCCCTCACATTCACTCACTCTTCAGCTGGATCTGGATCACTGGACCCTGAGGATGCTGGTTCCTCGCACACTGAGCCCTCACACTCACTCACTCTTCAGCTGGGCCTGGATCACTGGACCCTGAGGATGCTGGTTCCTCACGCACTGAGCCCTCACACTCACTCACTCTTCAGCTGGGTCTAGAACACTGAGTCCTGAGACTGCTGGTTCCTCACACATTGAGCCCTCACAGTCACTCACACTTCAGCTGGGCCTGGATCACTGGACCCTGAGGATGCTGGTTCCTCACACACTGAGCCCACACATTCACTCACTCTTCTGCTGGGTCTGGATCACTGGACCCTGAGACTGCTGGTTCCTCACAGACTGAGCCGTCACATTCACTCACACTTAAGCTGGGTCTGAATCACTGGACCCTGATAAGGGATATGGAGGGAATGAGTTAGGACAATGTGGGGGTTCCCAGTGAAAGTGAGATTCAGTATTTGTTCTCAGGGGAGCCTCGATATCTGTGAAGGAGAGCTCTGTGATAGTGGTGCTGTTTTATTGTTCAGATGTCTCGGATGTTATTGATGTCACACTGCTCTCTCTGACCTGTGATCACAAACATCTCACAGCAGGCAATCATAGAATCAAAGAATCATAGAGATTTAGAGCACAGAAGGAGAACGTCCAGCCCATCATGTCCATGCTAGCCGACAAGGAGCTGTCCACCCTAATCTCCCGCCCAGGCAACATCCTCTGCACCCCCTAGGGCAATCACATCCTTCCTGTAATGTGGTGATCAGATCTGCACGCAGTACTCTAGCTGCGGCCTAACTCGTGTTTTATACAGTTCAAACATAACCTCTCTGCTCTTATATTCTATGCCTCGGCTAATAAAGGCAAGTATCCCGTATGTCTTCTTAACCACCTCACCTGCCTATCCTTGCTACCTTCAGGGATGTGTGGATATGCACTCCAAGGTCCCTCTGATCTTCTGCACTTCTCAGTGTCCTACCATTTATAGTGTATTCCTTTGCCTTGTTAGCCCTCCACAAATGCATTACCTCATAATTCTCCAGATTGACTTCCATTTGCCACTGTCTGCCCACCTGACCAGTCTATTGGTATCTTCCTGCAGTCTGCAGCTTTCTTCTTCATTTTTAATCACACGGACAATTTTTGTATCATCTGCAAACTACTTCATCAAACTTCCTACATTAAAGTCCAAATCATTGATATATACCACAAAAAGCAAAGGACCCAGTACTGAGCCCCGGGAACCCCACTGGAAACAGCCTTCTAGTCGCAAAAACACCATTCGACCATTACCTGTTATCACCTGCCTCTGAGCCAGTTTTGCATCCAACTTGCCACTTTGCCCTGGATCCCAGGAGCTTTTACTTTCGTGCCAGTCTGCCTTGCGAGACCTTATAAAAAAGCTTTGCTAAGATCCATATAGACAACCTCAAGCACACTACCCTCATCCACCCTCCTTGTTACGTCCTTAATAGTTCAATCAAGTTAGCCAGACACGACATTCCCATAACATGTCCATGCTGACTGTCCCTAATTAATCCGTATCTTTCTAAATGAAGATTTGTCCTGTCCCACAGAATTTTCCCAGGAATCTCCTGGGTCAGTTATTCCAGAAGGCAGTCTCCACATGCCCTCTCACCCTGCTGCTGCTCCTCATTTCCCGCTCCCTACTTTTCATAGAAACTGCAACTAGGTACTCACAACTGGAAACACCACAGTGCATACACACCGGGACAGTGAACTCACTACTGGAAGCACCAATGTTCATAGACACCAGGACAGGGGACACACTACTGGACACACCACTGTTCGTACACACCGGCACAGGGGACTCACAAATGGAAACACCACTGTTCATAGACACCGGGACAGGGGACTCACCACTGGAAACACCAATGTTCATAGACACCAGGACAGGGAACTCACTACTGGGAACATCACTGTTATTTGACACCGGGACAGGGGACTCACTACTGGAAACACCACTGTTCCTAGACACCGTGACAGGGGACTCACTACTGGAAACACCACTGTTCATAGACACCGGGACAGGGGACACACTACTGGAAGCACCACTGTTCATAGACACCAGGACAGGGGACTCACTGCTGGAAACACCACTGTTCATAGACACCGGGACAATGCACTCACTACTGGAAACACCACTGTTCATAGACACCGGGACAGGGGACTCACTGCTGGAAACACCACTGTTCATAGACACCGGGACAGGGGACTCACTACTGGAAACACCACTGTGCATAGACACCGGGACATGGCCTCATTACTGCAAACACCACTGATCATAGACACCGGGACAGGGGACCCACTGCTGGAAACACCACTGTTCAGAGACACCAGGACAGGGGACTCACTACTGGAAACACCATTGTTCATAGACACCGGGGCAGGGGACTCACCACTGGAAACACCACTGTTCATAGAGACCGGGCAGGGGACTCACTGCTGGAAACACCACTGTTCATAGACACCGGGACAGGGGACTCACTACTGGAAGCACCACTTTTCATAGATACCGGGACAGGGGACTCACTACTGGAAACACCACTGTTCATAGACACCGGGACAAGGGACTCTCTACTGGAAACACCACTGTTCATAGACACCGTACATGGGACTCACTGCTGGAAACACCACTGCTCGTAGACCCAGGGACGGGACTCACTACTGGAGACCCCACTGTTCATAAACACGGGGACAGGGGATTCACTACTGGAGACCCCACTTTTCCCAGACACCGGGACAGGGGACTCACTACTGGAAACACCACTGTTCATAGACAGCGGGACAGGGGACTCACTACTGGAAGCTCCACTGTTCATAGCTACCGGGACAGGGGACTCATTTCTGGAAACACCACAGGGCAGCACGGTGGCATAGTGGTTAGCACTGTTGCCTCACAGCGCCAGGGACCCGGGTTCAAATCCGGCCTCGAGTGACTGTCTGTGTGGAGTTTGCACATTCTCCCCATGTTAGCGTGGGTTTTCTCCGGGTGCTCCGGTTTCCTCCCACAGTGCAAAGATGTGCGGGTTAGGATGATTGGCCATGATAAAAAAAAAAAAATTGGCCCTTAGTGTTAGGGGGGATTAAATACGCGGGGTTACGGGGATAGGGCTTGGGTGGGATGGCTGTCGGTGTAGGGACCGGGTGCTAGGGTTTGGATGATCAGCCATGATCTCGTTGAATGGCGGAGCCAGCTCGAAGGGCCGAATGGCCAGTCCTGCTCCTATCTTCTATGTTTCTATGTTTCATAGACACCGGGACAACGGACTCACTACTGGAAACATCACTGTTCATAGACCCCGAGACAGGGGGTGCACTACTGGAAACACCACTGTTCATCGGGACAGGGGACTCACTACTGGAAACACCACTGTTCATGGACACTGGGACAGGGGACTCACTACTGGAAACATGACAGTTCATAGACACCGGGACAGGGGACTCACTACTGGAAACACCACTGTTCATAGACAGCGGCACAGGGGACTCACTACTGGAAACACCACTGTTCATAGACACCGGGACAGGGGACTCACTACTGGAAACAGCACAGTTCATCGACACCGGGACAGGGGACACACGACTGGAAACACCAATGTTCGTAGACACCGGGACAGGGGACTCACTACTGAAAACACCACTGTTCATAGGCATCGGGACAGGGGACTCACTACTGGAAACACCACTGTTCATAGACACCAGGGCAGAGGACTCACCACTGGAAACACCACTGTTCATAGACACCGGGACAGGGTACTCACTACTGGAAACACCACTGTTCATAGACAACGAGACAGTGGGTGCACTACTGGAAACACCACTGTTCATCGGGACAGGGGACTCACTACTGGAGACACCACTGTTCATAGACACCGGGACAGGGGACTCACTGCTGGAAACACCACTGTTCATGGACACTGGGACAGGGGACTCACTACTGGAAACATGACTGTTCATAGACAGCGGGACAGGGGACTCACTACTGGAAACTCCACTGTTCATAGACACCGGGACAGGGTACTCACTACTGGAAACACCAGTGTTCGTAGACACCGGGGCAGAGGACTCACCACTGGAAACACCACTGTTCATAGACACCGGACAGGGGACACACTACTGGAAACACCAGTGTTCGTAGACACCGGGACAGGGGACTCTCTGCTGGAAACACCACTCTTTATTGACACCGGGACAGGAGACTCACTACTGGAAACACCACTTTTCATAGATACCGGGACAGGGGACTCACTGCTGGAAACACCACATGTACATAGAAAGCGGGAGAGGGGACTCACTACTGGAAACACCACTGTTCCTAGACAGTGGGAGAGGGGACTCACGACTGGAAACACCACTGTTCATAGACACCGGGGCAGGGGACTCACCACTGGAAACTCCACTGTTCCTAGACAGCGGGACAGGGGAACTCACTATTGCAAACACCACTGTTCATAGACACCGGCAGAGGGGACTCATAAATGGAAACACCACTGTTCATACACACCGGGACAGGGGACTCACCACAGCAAACACCACTGTTCATAGACACTGGGACAGGGGACTCGCTACTGGAAACACCACTGTTCATAGACACCGGGACAAGGGACTCACTACTGGAAACACCACTGTTCATACACACCGAGACAGTGGGTGCACTACTGGAAACACCACTGTTCATCGGGACAGTGGACTCACTACTGGAGACACCACTGTTCATAGACACCGGGACAGGGGACTCACTGCTGGAAACACCACTGTTCATAGACACCGGGGCAGGGGACTCACTACTGGAAACACCACTGTTCATAGACACCGGGGCAGGGGACTCACCACTGGAAACACCACTGTTCATAGACACCGGGACAGGGGACTCTCTGCTGGAATCACCACTTTTCATAGATACCGGGACAGGGGACTCACTCCTGGAAACACCACTGCTCATAGACACTGGGACAGGGGACTCACTACAGGAAACACCACTGTTCACAGACACCGGGACAGGGGACTCACTACTGGAAACACCACTGTTCATAGATGACGGGGCAGCGGACTCATTACTGGAATCATCACATGTACATAGACAGCGGGAGAGGAGACTCACTACTGGAAACACCACTGTTCCTAGACAGTGGGAGAGGGGACTCACTACTGGAAACACCACTGTTCATAGACACCGGTGCAGGGGACTCACTACTGGAAACACCACTGTTCCTAGACAGCGGGACAGGGGAACTCACTATTGCAAACACCACTGTTCATAGACACCGGCAGAGGGGACTCATAAATGGAAACACCACTGTTCATACACACCGGGACAGGGGACTCACCACAGCAAACACCACTGTTCATAGACACCGGGACAGGGGACTCGCTACTGGAAACACCACTGTTCATAGACACCGGGACAAGGGACTCACTACTGGAAACACCACTGTTCATAGACACCGGGACAGGGGACTCACTACTGGAAACACCACTGTTCATGGACACTGGGACAGGGGACTCACTACTGGAAACATGACTGTTCATAGACACCGGGACAGGGGACTCACTACTGGAAACTCCACTGTTCATAGACACCGGGATCGGGGACTCACTACTGGAAACCCCACTGTTCATAGACACCGGGACAGGGGACTCACTACTGGAAACACCACTGTTCATAGACACCGGGACAGGGGACTCACTACTGGAAACAGCACAGTTCATCGACACCGGGACAGGGGACTCACTACTGGACACACCACTGTTATAGACACCGGGACAGGGGACTCACTATTGGAGCTATAACCCGGCAGCGACCAGAGGCCCGAGTACAGCATCGGACCTAGGAGCGAGCAGCGAGGTCAGGAGGAGGAGCTATAACCCGGCAGCGACCAGAGGCCCGAGTACAGCATCGGACCTAGGAGCGAGCAGCGAGGTCAGGAGGTGGAGCTATAACCCGGCAGTGACCAAATCAACAGCAGAGGAGAGAGGTTAAAAATAATCCAAGAGTGACGTCACCAGGAAGCAGGTAAGTGATTGGTTGGATTGGTTGGTGAGTATTTCTTCTTTTTATTACAAGCTTAAATTCTGCGTTTTTTTTTTCGAGGGTCGGTGCTGTAAGGGAGACAGTTGGTTAACCATTAAACTGGTGTAATTTAGAGGGATTGATTTAATTTAAATCCAAATAATTAAATAAAAATTTTTATAATTAATTACATAGAATGGAGCAGATGATGTGTTACTGTTGCGAGATGTGGGAGCCGGTAGACCCCATTGAGGCTAACGGTGATTACATCTGTGACAAGTGTCTGCTGCTACAGGATCTCCAGCTCCGTGTTGATGAGCTGGAGTCTGAGCTTCAGATACTGCGACACATCAGGGAGGGGGAGAAATACCTGGACTCTGTGTATCAGGAGGCGGTCACACCTATTAAGTTAATGAATTCAATGTAGCCCATGGTCAGGGACAGGACGGTGTGACTACGAGTGAGGCAGGTACGGGGATCCAGAAGGTAGTGTTGGAGGAGCCGCAGCCCTTGCTATTGTCCAACAGGTTCGAGGTTCTTACTCCCTGTGGGGACGGGAGCAGGGGCTGCAGGGAGGATGAGCAACCTGGCCACAGCACCGTGGTGAGGGGGGCCATTCAAGAGGGGGGAGTAAATAGAAATGTTGTAGTGGTAGGGGATAGTATTATTAGGGGGATAGATAGAGTTCTCTGCAGCCAAGAGCGAGAGTCCCGTAGGCTGTGTTGCCTACCCGGTGCCAGGGTTAAGGACATCTCCTCTGGGCTGGAAAGAAACTTGGAGTGGGAGGGCGAGGATCCAGTTGTCGTGGTCCATGTTGGTACCAACGACATAGATAGGACAAGGAAGGAGGTTCTGCTGAGGGAGTTTGAGCAGCTAGGGGCCAAATTAAAAAGTAGAACCACAAGGGTAATAATCTCTGGATTATTACCTGAGCCACGAGCGAATTTGGCTAGGACAAATAAAATAAGAGAGTTAAATGTGTGGCTCAAAGACTGGTGTGGGAGAAAAGGGTTTTGCTTCCTGGGACACTGGCACCAGTACTGGAACAGGAGGGAGCTGTTCCATTGGGACGGGCTTCACTTGGCCAGTGCTGGGACTAGAGTCCTGGTGGATCATATAACTAGGGCTGTAGAGAGGGCTTTAAACTAACTAGTGGGGGGGAGGTTCCTAGAGAGCAAATAATAAAAATGACAACAGAGAAGGTCAAAGACTTAGGTAGCAGTGGGGAAATGAAAAACCAGAGCGTGTCAGGAAGGGGCAGAAGGTATGGAGTAAAATGTAAAGTAATAAAAAGGGCAAAAGCAGGAACTAAGTGTCACAAAACATATTTGAAAGTTCTCTATCTGAATGCACGTAGCATTCATAACAAAATAGACGAGTTAAAGGCACAAATAGCTACATATGGGTATGATCTTGTGGCCATTACAGAAACATGGCTACAGGGTGACAATGCCTGGGAATTAAACATACCAGGTTACTTAACGATCAGGAAGGACAGGCAGGAAGGGAGGGGAGGTGGGGTGGCTATGTTAATAAAGGAAGGAATCACTGTAATACAGAGAAATGATATTGGGTCAAAAGATCAGGATAATGAAACAGTTTGGGTGGAGATAAGGAATAATAAGGGAAAAAAACACCAGTGGGTGTAGTATATGGGCCTCCGAACAGTCGCAACTCGGTTGGACGGAGTATCAATCAGGAAATAGTTGAGGCTTGTAATAAGGGAACATCTATAATTATGGGGGATTTTAACTATCATATAAATTGGACGAATCAAATTGGGCAGGGCTGCCTTGAGGATGAGTTCATTGAGTGTATTAGGGATGGGTTTCTTCAGCAGTATGTAACTGAACCAACCAGGGGGCAAGCAATCTTAGATCTGGTCCTGTGTAACGAGACAGGATTAATTAAAAATGTCCTAGTAAAGGATCCCCTTGGAATGAGTGACGATAACATGGTTGAATTCCATATTCAGTTAGAGGGTGAGGAGGTTGTATATCAAACAAGCGTGCTAAGCTTGAATAAAGGAGACTATGAAGGTATGAGAGCAGAATTGAGTAAAGTGGATTGGGAAAATAGGTTAAAGGATAAGACGATACATGATCAGTGGTGTACATTTAAGGAGTTATTTTACAACTTCCAAAAAAATATATTCCACTGAGAAAAAAAGGGTGTAAAAGAAAAGACAGCCATCCGTGGCTAAGTAAAGAAATTAAGGATAGTATTCGACTAAAAACAAGGGCATATAAGGTAGCCAAAACTAGTGGGAGGATAGAGGATTGGGAAAACTTTAAAAGACAGCAAAAAATAACAAAAAGATTGATTAAGAAAGGGAAGATAGATTATGAAAGTAAATTAGCAAAAAATATAAAGACAGATAGCAAGAGTTTTTATAGTTATATAAAAAGAAAAAGGGTGGCTAAAGTAAATGTTGGTCCCTTAGAGGATGAGACCGGGAAATTAATGGTGGGAAATATGGAGATGGCAAAAACACTGAATGAATATTTTGTATCAGTCTTTACAGTAGAGGACACCAAGAATATCCCAACACTTGACAAGCAGGGGGCTATAGGGGGGGAGGAGATAAACACGATCAAAATCACTAAGGAAGTGGTACTCGGTAAAATAATGGGACTCAAGGCGGATAAATCACCTGGACCTGATGGCTTACATCCTAGGGTCTTGAGGGAAGTGGCGGTAGGGATTGTGGATGCATTGGTAATAATCTTCCAAAACTCCCTGGACTCAGCAAAGGTCCCGGCAGACTCGAAAACTGCTAATGTAACACACTTATTTAAAAAGGGCAGTAGACAGAAGGCTGGAAACTATAGACCGGTTAGCCTAACATCTGTGGTAGGTATAATTTTGGAGTCCATTACTAAGGAGACAGTAACAGGACATTTGGATAATCATAATTTAATAAGACAAAGTCAGCATGGTTTTATGAAGGGGAAGTCATGTTTGACAAATTTGCTGGAGTTCTTTGAGGAAGTAACATATAGGGTGGATAAAGGTGAACCAGTGGACGTAGTGTATTTAGACTTCCAAAAGGCATTTGACAAAGTGCCACACATAAGATTATTGCTTAAGATAAAAAAATCACGGGATTGGGGGTAATATTCTGGCATGGATAGAGGATTGGCTATCTAACAGAAGGCAGAGAGTTGGGATAAATGGTTCATTCTCAGACTGGCAATCAGTAACCAGTGGTGTTCCGCAAGGGTCAGTGCTGGGTCCCCAATTCTTTACAATCTATATTAACGATTTGGAGGAGGGGACCGAGTGTAACACATCAAAGTTTGCAGATGATACTAAGATGGGAGGGAAAGTAGTGAGTGAGGAGGACATAAAAAACCTGCAAGGGGACATCGACAGGCTAAGTAAGTGGGCAGAGATTTGGCAGATGGAATACAATATTGGAAAGTGTGAGGTTATGCACTTTGGCAGGAAAAATCGTAGAGCAAGTTATTATCTTAATGGCAAGAAACTTGAAAGTACTGAAGTACAAAGGGATCTGGGGGTCCTGGTGCACGAAACTCAAAAGGTTAGTATGCAGGTGCAGCAAGTGATTAAGAAGGCCAATGGAATGTTGGCTTTCATTGCTAGGGGGACAGAATATAAAAATAGGGAGGTATTGCTTCAGTTGTACAAGGTATTGGTGAGACCGCACCTGGAATACTGCATACAGTTTTGGTGTCCATACTTAAGAAAGGACATACTTGCTCTCGAGTCAGTACAAAGAAGGTTCACTCGATTAATCCCGGGGATGAGGGGATGGACATATGAGGAGAGGTTGAGTAGATTGGGACTCTACTCATTGGAGTTCAGAAGAATGAGAGGCGATCTTATTGAAACATATAAGATTATGAAGGGGTTGGATCGGGTGGATGCAGGGAGGATGTTCCAGATGATGGGTGAAACTAGAACTAGGGTGCATAGTCTTAGAATAAGGGGCTGCTCTTTCAAAACTGAGATGAGGAGGAACTACTTCACTCAGAGGGTGGTAGGTCCATGGAATATGCTGCCCCAAAAAGCTGTCGAAGCTACATCATTACATAAATTTAAAACAGAAATAGACAGTTTCCTAGAAGAAAAGGGAATTAAGGGTTACGGGGAGCGGGCAGGAATTTGGACAGGAGTCTAGGTTCGGATAGGTCATGGCCCTGTGGATAGCGGAGCGGGCCCAGGGGCCGTGTAGCCTGATCCTGCTCCTGTTTTGTGTGTCTAATTCTGTTAGATTCAGGAGATAGTCCTGTCATAGTGGATTGGCGGTTAGGATCAGATCAGCCATGATCTTATTGAATGGCGTAGCAGTCTCGAGGGGCCAATTGGCCTACTCCTGCTCCTATTTCTTATGTTCTTATGTTCTTATGGAAACGCCACTGTTCACAGACACCGGGACAGGGGACTCACGACTGGATACACCACTGTTCATACACACCAGGACAGGGGACTCACTGCTGGAAACAGCACTGTTCATAGACACCGGGATAGGGGACTCACTACTGGAAACACCAGTGTTCGTAGACACCGGGACAGGGGACTCACTACTGAAAACACCACTGTTCATAGACACCGGGACAGGGGACTCACTACTGGAATCACCACTGTTCATAGACACCGGGACAGGGGACTCACTGCTGGAAATACCACTGTTCATAGACACCGGGACAGGTGACTCGCTACTGGAAACACCACTGTTCATAGACACCGGGGCAGGGAACTCACCACTGGAAACACCACTGTTCATAGACACCGGGACAGGGGACTCACTACTGGAAACACCACTGTTCATAGACACCGGGACAGGGGACTCTCTGCTGGAAACATCACTCTTTATAGACACCGGGACAGGAGACTCACTACTGGAAACACCACTTTTCATAGATACCGGGACAGGGGACTCACTCCTGGAAACACCACTGCTCACAGACACTGGGACAGGGGACTCACTACATGAAACCCCACTGTTCATAGACACCGGGACAGGGGACTCACTACTGGAAACACCACTGTTCATAGATGACGGGGCAGCGGACTCATTACTGGAATCATCACATGTACATAGACAGCGGGAGAGGAGACTCACTACTGGAAACACCACTGTTCCTAGACAGTGGGACAGGGACTCACTACTGGAAACACCACTGTTCATAGACACTGGGGCAGGGGACTCACTACTGGAAACACCACTGTTCCTGGACAGCGGGACAGGGGAACTCACTATTGCAAACACCACTGTTCATAGACACCGGCAGAGGGGACTCATAAATGGAAACACCACTGTTCATACACACAGGGACAGGGGACTTACCACAGCAAACACCACTGTTCATAGACACCGGGACAGGGGACTCGCTACTGGAAACACCACTGTTCATAGACACCGGGACAGGAGACTCACTACTGGAAACACCACTGTTCATAGACACCGGGACAGGGGACTCACTACTGGAAACACCACTGTTCATAGACACCGGGACAGGGGACTCACTAATGGATACCCCACTGTTCATAGATACCGGGACAGGGGACTCACTACTGGAAACACCACTGCTCATAGATACAGTGACAGGGGACTCATGACTGGAAACACCACTGCTCATAGACACCGGGACAGGGACTCACTACTGGAAACATTGCTGTTCATAGACCCCGGGACAGTGGACTCACTACTGGAAACAGCACTGTTCCTAGACTCTGGGACAGGGACTCACTACTGGAAACATCGCTGTTCATAGACACCGGGACAGTGGACACACTATTGGAAACAGCACTGTTCCTAGACACTGGGACAGGGGACTCACTACTGGAATCACCACTGTTCATAGACACCGGGACGCGCGACTCACTGCTGCAAATACCACTGTTCATAGACACCGGGACAGGGGACTCACTACTGGAAACACCACTGTTCATAGACACCGGGACAGGGGACTCACTACTGGAAACATCACTGTTCATAGACACCGGGACAGGGGGACTCACTACTGGAAACACCACTGTTCATAGACACCGGGGCAGAAGACTCACTACTGGAAAAACCACTGTTCCTAGACACTGGGACAAGGGACTCACTACTGGAAACACCTCTGTTCACAGAAACCGGGACAGGGGTCTCACTGCTGGAAACACCACTGTTCATACGCACAGGGACAGGAGACTCACTACTGGAAACACCGCTGTTCATAGACACCGGGACAGGGACTCACTACTGGATACACCACTTTCCCTAGACACTGTGACAGGGGACTCGCTACTGGAAACACCACTGTCCATAGATGACGGGGCAGCGGACTCACTACTGGATACACCACTGTTCATACACACCAGGACAGGGGACTCACTACTGGAAACACCACTGTTCATACACACCGGGACAGGGGACTCACTACTGGAAACACCAGTGTTCGTAGACACCGGGGCAGGGGACTCACTACTGGATACACCACTGTTCATACACACCAGGACAGGGGACTCACTATTGGAAACACCACTGTTCATACACACCGGGACAGGGGACTCACTACTGGAAACACCACTGTTCATACACACCGGGACAGGGGACTCACTACTGGAAACACCAGTGTTCGTAGACACCGGGACAGGGGACTCAGTACTGAAAACTCCACTGTTCAAAGACACTGGGACAGGGGATTCACTACTGGAATCACCACTGTTCATAGACACCGGGACAGGGGGCTCCCTACTGGAAACACCTCTGTTCATAGACAACGGGACAGGGGAACTCACCACTGGAAACACCACTGTTCCTAGACACCGGGACAGGGGAACTCACCACTGGAAACACCACTGTTCATACACACCAGGGCAGGGGACTCACTACTGGAAACACCACTGTTCATAGACACTGGGACAGGGGACTCACTGCTGGAAACACCACTGTTTATAGACACCGGGACAGGAGACTCACTACTGGAAACACCACTGTTCATAGACACCAGGACAGGGGACTCACTACAGGAAACACCACTGTTCCTAGAAACCGGGAGAGGGGGCTCACTCCTAGAAACACCATCGTTCATAGACACTGGGACAGGGGACTCACGACTGAAAATACCACTGTTCATAGATGACGGGGCAGCTGACTCACTACTGGAATCACCACTGTATAGAGACATCGGGAGAGGAGACTCACTACTGGAAACACCACTGTTCCTAGACACTGGGACAGGGGACTCGCTACTGGAAACACCACTGTTCCTAGACACCAGGACAGGGGAACTCACTACTGGAAACACCACTGTTCATAGACACCGGGACAGGGGACTCACTACTGGAAACATCACTGTTCCTAGACACCGGGACAGGGTACTCACTGCTGGAAACATCTCTGTTCCTAGACACTGGGACAGTGGTCTCGCTACTGGAAACACCACTGATCATAGACACCGGGACAGGGGACTCACTACTGGAAACACCACTGTTCATAGACACCGGGACAGGGGACTCACTACTGGAAAGACCACTGTTCATAGACACCGGGACAGGGGGACTCACTACTGGAAACACCACTGTTCATAGACACCGGGAGAGGAGACTCACTACTGGAAACACCACTGTTCCTAGACACTGGGCAGGAGACTCACTACTGGAAACACCACTATTCACAGACACCGGGACAGGGGACTCACTACTGGATACTCCACTGTTCATAGGCACAGGGACAGGGGACTCACTACTGGAAACACCGCTCTTCATAGACACCGGGACAGGGGGCTCACTACTGGATACACCACTTTTCCTAGACGCTGTGACAGGGGACTCGCTACTGGAAACACCACTGTTCATAGACACCGGGGAGGGGACTCATAAGTGGAAACACCACTGTTCATAGACACCGGGACAGGGGACTCACCACTTGAAACACCACTGTTCATAGACACCGGGACAGGGACTTACCACTGGAAACATCACTGTTCATAGACACCGGGACAGGGGACTCACTACTGGAAACATGACTGTTCATAGACAGCGGGACAGGGGACTCACTACTGGAAACTCCACTGTTCATAGACACCGGGACAGGGTACTCACTACTGGAAACACCAGTGTTCGTAGACACCGGGGCAGAGGACTCACCACTGGAAACACCACTGTTCATAGACACCGGACAGGGGACACACTACTGGAAACACCAGTGTTCGTAGACACCGGGACAGGGGACTCTCTGCTGGAAACACCACTCTTTATTGACACCGGGACAGGAGACTCACTACTGGAAACACCACTTTTCATAGATACCGGGACAGGGGACTCACTGCTGGAAACACCACATGTACATAGACAGCGGGAGAGGGGACTCACTACTGGAAACACCACTGTTCCTAGACAGTGGGAGAGGGGACTCACGACTGGAAACACCACTGTTCATAGACACCGGGGCAGGGGACTCACCACTGGAAACTCCACTGTTCCTAGACAGCGGGACAGGGGAACTCACTATTGCAAACACCACTGTTCATAGACACCGGCAGAGGGGACTCACTACTGGAAACATTGCTGTTCATAGACACCGGGACAGTGGACTCACTACTGGAAACACCACTGTTCCTAGACTCTGGGACAGGGGACTCACTACTGGAAACACCACTGTTCATAGACACCGGGACAGGGGACTCACTACTGGAAGCACCGCTGTTCATAGACATCAGGACAGGGGACTCACTATTGGAAACACCACTGTTCATAGACACCGGGACAGGGGACTCACTACTGGAAACACGACTGTTCCTAGGCACCAGGCCAGGGGACTCATTACAGGAAACACCACTGTTCAGAGACACTGGGACAGGGACTCACTACTGGAAACATCGCTGTTCATAGACATGGATCTCACTATTGGAAGTTTCTTTGTTCATAGGCACAAGTGCAGGGGACTCGAGCTGGAGCAACAACATTAACAACACCTTTTATTTATATAGCGCTTTTAAAGTAGTAAAACGTCACAAGGCACTGCACAGGTGCATAACAAGACACAATACGACACAGAGATGCATAAGGAGAAATTAGGGCAGGTGAACAAACGCTTAGTCATAGAGTTAGGTTTTAAGGAGCGTCTTAATGGAATAAAGAGAGGTAGAGATGTGGAGAGGTTTAGGCAGGGAATTCCAGAGCTTCAGGCCTAGGCAACTGAAGGCATGGCCACCAATGGTTAAGCAATTATAATCAGGGATGGTGAAGAGGGCAGAATTAGAGGAGCGCAGATAACTCGGGGGGTTGTGGGGCTGGAGCAGTTTACAGAGATAGGAAGATGCGATGCCATGGTGGGATTTGAAAACAATGTTGGGAATTTTGAAATCGAGGCTTTAACCGGGAGCTAATGTAGGTCAACGAGCACAGGGGTGATTGGTGAATGGGACTTGGTGCGAGTAAGGACACAGGCAGCCGAGTTTTGGATAACCTCAAGTTTACGTAGTGTGGAATGTGGGAGGCCAGCTAGGTGTGCGATGAAATCGTGAAGTGTAGAGGTAACAAAGGCATGGATGAGTGTTTCAGCAGTGGATGAGCTGAGGCAAGGGCGGAGACGGGCGATGTTATTGAGGTGGAAATAGGCGGTCTTCATTATGCTGCGGATAGGTCGGAAGCTCAATCCAGGCTCAAATGTGACTCCAAGGTTGTGAACAGTATGGGTCACCCTCAGACAGATGTTAGGGAGAGGGATGGAATCAGTGGCTGGGAACGGAGTTCACCACTGTTCATCAGCACAAGTCCAGGAGTGTCACTATAGGAAACAACATCACTTTAGTTCCAATAAATCCCACAGTTCCACGGGTGATGGAGAAGCTGTTCACGAGCTAGAGAAGGTAAAAATCCAGAGACAACACATGCTGATTGTTTTAATGATCTGTTTATTGTTCTCCAGGCATTCCACACACATAAACCGCCACAGTTATTATTCATGTCCTTTGTTAGGGTGAAAATTAAATAGCTCAAAGCAGCAACATGAATTTTAAAGATTGTATTGTAAGAAGTGAGAAATATAGCTACAAGATAAAATGGCTGCACGGATGAGTGCGATGGGTAATGTCAACCGTCAGAATGCGTATGTGCGAGACAACATGAAGCCCACCAAAGAGGAACAAATGACTACAATAATAGCACGATGGTTGCACCTAAGAACCAATCACCGTAAGAGAACTCCAACCGGCCAAGCAGGTGTGATGCAACACTCTGCGTGTTTTTCGTTCCAGAAGGGAAGTAACTAGAAAAACTTAGCTTAAAGCACAAAGTGTAATTAAATCAGTAGAGGAGGAATATGATTGGAGAAAGGACTTGTTGCTATGGGAATGTGATTGGACGAAGACCTTTGTATTTAATGAATTGCTTATCCGGACTGATAATGTATAAACAAATTCCGACACCATTGTAACGGCGAGATGGTGATCACTAGACTGCGGGGCCTATGACTCTTCTCCCAGAGCGCTCTGAATAATAAACTGTGGACTTCTACTTTGAGACAGACTCGAGTGAATTTATTTTTCACCAACACCTTATATTATTTAGATATTAATAACAGACGGGCTTATTATCCTTTCACACTCAACTGGTGTAACCCACGTGTTCTGACGCTCATCCAGCAATCAACATCCCATTCTCACATCAGCCTAAACCTCAATGCTGGGTCTTGTATTTCTTTGTGTCCAGAGTTTGATTTAATCCAATTAAACCCCTACCACTTTTATAACCTTACCATCCACATAATTCCAGCTCTTCTACCTTGTTCACTGATTCTTACATGGGAACACGCGGGCCTTGTCAGATATTGGCCAGCGTTATATCTGGAGAATCCTGGGGCAGAGATGGAGCCTGTTGGGGTTCCGGTAAAAGATGCAAGAACACAGGATGGGATATGAGATGCAATGCAGGTCTAATGCTGGGAATTCCTCCGGTCTTTTCATTGCTTAAGTAATTTAAATATTATTCTCAGTGGATATTTCATCCCAATCTTCAGCTCCTCTCTGAATTTAGTCAGTGTTACTGCATAAATACACGTGTTTGTGCAGCAGCTCAATAGCAGGAGCATATCGCTGGTATAATCTGCGATAAGTAACGGCTCATTGAAACTTATATAATAATAACGGTTTGTAATTTGCATTAATAAGAAAAATATCACGTACGTCATCCAGAGCAGCAGGAAGTTGCTGGATATGGCGAAGAGTAAGACAATGGTTTCCTTCGGTTCTCCATCTCCGGATCATTATGATTCCCATCATTCTTGCTGCTCCTCAGCTTCCTGCGGACTCTACTGGCCGCCAAAATGTGTCCTATGGTTAGAGCATTGAGCAGCAGCATCAGGAATGTTGGGAGCAGTGGGGTGAAACAGCGATCAATCCAGCTAAGTGCTACCCACGCAATTACAATGTAATACTGTAGTTTTATATTACAGCCCCAGGGTACGTTGTCCACTGTATACCAGGGTTGAAATGCAAAGTACCAGGGGATGCTTTTCAAACAGAACAGCAGACACACGGTTCCCATAACCACGGCTGCATTTTTCTCGGTGCAATATTTAGTCCTCAGCCTCAGGCAACAAATGGTAACAAAACGATCAAAAGTGAAAGCGACTGTTAACCAGACAGACATATCTGTGGCTGCATGAGCCAGGGCGGCGAAGAAACAACACACAGGTGTGAGCAACAGGAAGTTAGTCGGGAAATAATAATCATTAATCCGAACCAGTATCACATCAGTGATAATGCCCAGTAGATCCACCGCCGCCATGGCCACCAGGTAGCGGGTGATACATCTGGAGAGACCGCACTTTCCCCGGGACAGGATCACAATCGTCATCACGTTAGCTGCAAAAGGGAAACAGACAGAAACAGGGAATGAGCCTTCAGGTTACAGCAAGGGAGCCAGTTTCACAGTATTTGATGTGAAATGTGCTTTACTGCAGGATCTGGGGATGGGAACTGAACTCGTTACCGCTGCTAGGATTGTGCAGTTGATAACGATTTTATCATAAAATTGCAGTGTTCAGTATATGAGAGTCTGGAGAAAATAAGTTAAAATAAACGCCTCCAGCAAAGATTAAAACATGAACAAAATGGATTCTCTGGGAATTTCCTCAGAGCTGCTCCTCTTCCACCATCACAGCTTCATCAGAAGTGCAAGGAATCCCGGAGAGCTCCGAGTAAATTGCCGGACCTTTAATTGTACGAACAAATGGACAGCGAGATAATGAGTTATAAATAATAGCAAGAAGTAGCAGTTCAGTGACGGAAGAACGAAAGAAAAGAAAATGAAAGAAAAGTGATTGAAAATAAGTACTGAATGGTCAGTTTTAAATTGGGAGATAAATGATGGGTGAGGAGCAGTGAGAATGAAGCCGGCCCGAAATGCGGTAAATGCTAAACGGGGAGCACCGAGGGTGAGATCAAACAGCGGGGTTTGGATCCGTGGCCAGGAGAGGGGAGCAGATACCAGGCGGGGGTCAGAACAGGCTCGGATTTGTCAGGTTGGATTCTCAGACTGGGGGTCATGACTAAAAACTGCTGAAAAAACAAATGTCAAACACCATGTTACAAAGAGACTTGTTGTGGGTCAACTCGAACAATTTCTGTTTACAAACAACCAGATGGACATTTCAACAAAAGCAAGGCTGGATGCTGGAAATCTGAAATTAAAACAGAACATTCTGGAAATACTCAGCAGGTCAGGCAGCAGCTGTAGAGAGAGAAACACAGTTAACGTTTCAGGTCGATGACCCTTCGTTAGAACAGGAAAAAGTCAGATGGACAGTTCACCTGATCAACCAACTTTCCCTCGCTGGAAACCCCAGGTCCTGACATCGGTGTAAGGGTTTGGGGGCTTCTTTAAACTGGTTTAAAGTAACTTTCCTGGTCTTGCAGGACCAATTCCAATAAAACCAATTTTATTACAGCGGTTACGAATCGCTACCCCTCCTTTAGTTCTGAGTGGAGGAACTTATAATTAATGATATTAAAACGGAACAAGTGGTTTGGATGAGAGAAAAAAATCAAGTTTTATTACCTAAATAAACTACAATCAAAATATCAAACTATCCCACACGCACACAGTAATTACAGTAAAACTATATAGCAGGGGGTTGCAGACGGTGAAGATGAGGGATACAATGGCTACAAGGTTATTCAAACAATCTTAGCAATACCCTTAAATCACCACCCCTTAACTCCTGTTAGGTTGCCTTGTTGAGGAGTCAGAACACACTGCTCACCTGTGGTCCAGCGTAGTAAGAGAGCGAGATAGCTTCTCAGCCGCTATCTTTATACCTGGTGAGGCCCCTGCCGTTCTGCCTTGCAAGGGCTGTGTGCAAAATTCCCCACCCAAGGAGTCCAATACACAAGAGAAAGCTGTGATTGGCTAAATCAAAGTGGTTAGACTGGGTCAATGTGTCTTCCGGAGCTCCCTGGGCTGAAACAAAAGAGAATGCAACAGCCCTATTGTCCAGAATGCTAAGTGATTTAGACCCATTCAATGTACCAAAGTCTCTTCTGCAGTTTAGATGTATCCACTCGATATACAAACAAATGCTAATAGCTTTCAATTGCTTTGTAAACAAAGCATTGTCCTTTGTCTTCATTGAACCTTACTTCCAGACACAGAAAGCTGCATTCCAAGCCTCTTTTGTCTTCGGCCATGTGGTGCAACAGCCATTTTTATCCCTGGAAATTTAAAAGCACATCGCCCAGGGATTCTTTAATCAAAAAAATTGATCTTCAGAACTGTAAATTATTGCGAATTCTTAAAGTCCGCCCTTGGGTACTTCCAGCTTGCTTGTAGTATCCTCTTGAAGAAATGAGCAATGATTTCTGACCCCTCACAAACAACCATCCCCTGTATTTACCTAATAGCTATCTGTCACTGATCCCCGTCCCGTCTATTCCACTTAAATTCAAGAAAAAAAAAACATGGTACGGTAGGCATCTTACAGATACTTCAGTTTTCAATAAGGGGTCTCATACCCCTACACGCTTGTAAAATTATACAAGGTAAACCAAATTTACAATCACCTTTTACATCATAACTTATTACAAAATGTTGCAATCTTTGTTGCACAATGTACTCAAAATGATCCCAAACACGGAGAGGGTCCTACGCCTCTGCTCAACTTGGAGTTGTCACAAACTGGTCCCAAGCACAGAGAGGATCCGACGCCTCTGCTCAACTTGGGGCTGCAACACAAAATACAAAAAATCGTTAAACAACATGCTTAAATGAACCCCGATCACGTGCCGATGATGGGTCGTGAAATTCGAGTGGGTATTGCTCCTCCCACTCGGGCAGTAAAAGTACCTTCCACCCCACTTTGATCATCTTAAACTTTAAAACAGGCAGAATGGATTTACAGACCAGCCTGCTCCGCCAGCCCCGAGCCGTTCCCTTGTCCTTTCGTGGAGGTGGGGTACCCCTCATGGCACAGACCAAGACCGGGAAGTATGGGATCTCATGACTCCCAGTCCCTCCCCCTCCCGTCTTCCCTCGACTGGCTGCAGAAAATGATGGGTGCCTGTGTGGCGGCTCTGCCTGGCCCCACACTGATCCAGCCACCCACTCATCCTTCCCAGCCACACTTATCCTCTTTGCCCGTGGGCCCCCGGGTGAGTTCCTCCCTCCCCCGACCACACCCACATGACTCTTGGGCCTCCCCCTCCTCTATGCAATCATTCCCGGGCCATCACCACCCACCCCCGGGGAATGCGTCCCTATCACAAGGCGCCCGCGCTTCCCCATCGTGACTCCTCAACAGCGAGGTCTCCCGCACGTGAACTTCGGTCAGGATAGTGCTGGGTTGGGGGCCGTGCCCCACCCAGCTGGGGCCATCTCCTCCCCGTAGGAGGAGTAGGCAAGTTCCTCCGGACCCTGTCCGGTTTTTCCCGAAGATCGCTGCGGGGTCTCCTGGATTCGTCCAGTGGCGAGGTGATCCCCAACATTCTGACTCCATATATTCATTCGTTGCCCAGCTCGGGCTGGGGGAACATGGCTGCTTCATTTTCCAAACTCCTGTAAAAACTTAAAGGGACACGCAGCCAGGTCTCACAGACCTGCTGCCTTAGGTGGAGACATGGTCGGGTACCTCGACCTCGGACCAAAACACAAACGTTCGGCACACATGTAAACTTAAACTCTTTAAACTACCAGTTAAATCAACAAAACTTAAAATACACCTTAAAGCAAGCTATATACACACACATAGCTATAATTCAAATGCCGCGCGTCTCCGGACGGCCAGGCTAATCTCTGGCACTGTCGCAGATTGCTGCTGGCTGCAGCGAAGCTGGACTGCCTCCTGTCTCTGGTCCCCCGCAGCTTATGGCTGTTGAGTGGGGACCCCTGTTCTCTGGCTTCTCCCTGGCTCGGGAGGCCGCCCTAATCCACTGTAAAGTGGGTGACCATGCTTTCTTAGGCTGGGTCACCCACTGAGACCTTCTGAGGGGTGTCTCCGGAGCTCCCTGATTTCTGCTACTGGACCTGCTCTACAGGGGTCCCAGAACTCTCCTTTCCTGTTCCCTGGCTTAAACAGCTTACTCTGAATATGAATGGCTCCTCCCCCCACACAAGCCACAGTGCTTGCCTGTGAACTCGTGCCTGCTGTGGGCTGAGGATTCCTATTCTCTTCCCGCAGTCTCATCTCGCTCCTCTTTACTTCTATAATTTGGTACTTTAGGAATTCTACCTCGTTCCTTGCATGGCTTTTTCCCTCGCTAGCTTCTTGGGTGAGGTGTGTGATTTCCTCCTGTAGCCTCATCTCACAGTCCCTTGCCTCTGTGACTTCCTGCAAAAGGCGCTCGATAAATGACTGGCATTTTGTGACCTCTAGTGTGAGGCGTGCATTCTCCCGCACCCTCATTCCACTAGCTCTGGCCTCATACACCTCTCTGAGGTGTTCTACCTCGGCCTGGCATTTTTCAAGCTGTGACTCCCGATCCTTCGCCTCTTCAACCTCCTCCTGCTCCCTCTTCTCACCCTTTCTAACCCAGCCACCTATACCTTGATAGGTCAGCCTACGCGCTGCTGCCAACATCCGCAGGGCTACCCACATACTGAAAACAACGAGAGAAACAAGAGCTGATGCTTTCTCCAGATCCAGACCACTTATTAAATCAAAAACTGCCTCCACTCCTACCTGGCTCGCCATTGTAAGGGTTTGGGGGCTTCTTTCAACCGGTTTAAAGTAATTTTCCTGGTCTTGCAGGACCAATTCCAATAAAACCAAGTTTATTACAGCAGTTACGAATCGCTACCCCTCCTTTAGTTCTGAGTGGAGGAACTTACAATTAATGATATTAAAACGGAACAAGTGGTTTGGGTGAGAGAAAAAAATCAAGTTTTATTACCTAAGTAAACTACAATCAAAATATTAAACTATCCCACACGCACACAGTAATTACAGTGAAACTATATAACAGGGGGTTGCAGATGGCGAAAACGAGGGATACAATGGCTACAATGTTATTTAAACAATCTTAGCAATACCCTTAAATCACCACCCCTTAACTCCTGTTAGGTTGCTTTGTTGAGGAGTCAGAACATTCTGCTCACCTGTGGTCCAGCGAAGTAAGAGAGCGAGATAGCTTCTCAGCCGCTATCTTTATACCTGGTGAGGCCCCTGCCGTTCTGCCTTGCAAGGGCTGTGTGCAAAATTCCCCACCCAAGGAGTCCAATACACAAGAGAAAGCTGTGATTGGCTAACTCAAAGTGGTTAGACTGGGTTAATGTGTCTTCCGGAGCTCCCTGGGCTGAAACAAAAGAGAATGCAACAGCCCTATTGTCCAGAATGCTAAGTGATTTAGACCCATTCAATGTACAGAAGTCTCTTCTGCAGTTTAGATGTATCCACTCGATATACAAACAAATGCTAATAGCATTCAATTGCTTTGTAAACAAAGCATTGTCCTTTGTCTTCATTGAACCTTACTTTCAGACACAGAAAGCTGCATTCCAAGCCTCTTTTGTCTTCGGCCATGTGGTGCGACAGCCATTTTTATCCCTGGAAATTTAAAATTGATCTTCAGAACTGTAAATTATTGCGAATTCTTACATCGGTGCCTTGAACAGTGCAACATCATCTGGGCAAACTCCAACAATCACCACAAGGGGGAGTAGGGCAGATGTTAGCAGCAAAAAACAAGCTGACCTTGTTCTGTGATCCAGGAATAATTGAACCTTCCAAAGTACACGAAGTAAGATGGAGCACACTCCCGACCTCGCTTTTGTCACCTCTGATAATGGATGAAACTTCAGAGGGAGGTGATGGCGGCGATCCCGAGCTTGCAGCAAAGATCAGTGCAAGTGACAATAGCGGCTGCTGTCCAACCCAGGACAAAAAAGTACCTGCCGAGATTCAGCTTCAGAAAGTTTGAGTGGGAAGGTCATAACTCTGAATTGGACGAATCCATCTGTAATATTAATCCGACACACGAGCAATATTGAGAATCTGTCACCCTGGTGTGTAAGATTTTCCAAAATTACATCCTAGCAGATATGGGAAATATATACAACTGAGCATCTGGAATAAACAATCAAAAATATCAGAGTTTCACTCAGGATAATGTGTCGTATGGCAGGTTGTCAGCTTGACATAGAAAGAAGCGTCATGGGTTAATTGGTACAGAATAAGAGAGAGAAAGAGTGTGTGGGACAGAGAGAGAATGAAAGACGGATAGAACGAGATAGGGAGAGACGAAATGAGAGAGTCAGTGAAAGAGAGAGGGGAGACAGAGGGAGAAAGAAAAATTGAGATTGAGAGACAGAGAGAGAGAAAAACGAGAACTATATATATCAGAGACAACTCTGTGCAGAAGGAACAGCCTTTGCAAGATAAGGTAGGTGAAGTAGAAATAATTCACTGTCTTCCTGCAGAACCGACTTTAGACAAGAGACTCTTAGGTGAAAATTATATGACATGATTTTAGGAGTGTATAATTTTTAAATAGCTAAGCAGCTGGGGGATCTCCATGGATACAGAAATATACTGTAAAGGTACTGCCCCCGAATCAGAGATAAGAGATGTGAGGTGCTGTCCAGTGACCCTGAGCAGGTTGAGGTGGACCTTCTGCTTGAACCGCTGCAGTCCATGTAGTGATGCAGCTTCCACAGGGCTGTTAGGGCGGCACTTCTAAGGTTTGGACCGAGTTACTATGCATCAAATGTGACGGGATAATTTTTTCCCAATGTTACCAATATTTTGTAATGAGTCAAACCAATTCAGTAATTTATTTATCTAAAATATGCAGCATTATACAATATTGCTAAAATTATTCACCACATTTATCATTCACTAAACCATTAATTGATTCAACAATTGGATCAGTGTTTCAATGATTTATTAATTATAGTCCCGCCTTACTTAGAGTCACACTTTAAACAGTGGTGACACTTAAATAACAAATGCACTGGTTACACAACGATTGCAGTCAATTACACTTGTTTCTGTTTCCAAGTTCAATGAAGGGAAACGAAGAGAAGAATATCCACCACTCTGAGAATCCAACCACCAATGTCGTCAGTTAAAAATAAAAATATCTTTACTGCTGTGCCGTAATGTTTCTATTTCCCCAGCTCTCCGTTCCTTCAGTCTCCGGGCTCACTGTCCATGCAATGTCCAGAATATAACCATTAAAGCACAGAACATTATATTATCAATAAGTATATCGCAAAAGGAAGAGGGAGGACAGTTAGGGCGTGATATTCCCAGAATTTCTGAAACTGACCCGTAATCTGTAAAATAATCACCTCCGGACAAACGCAGCAACTGAGCAGACCCGCAAGGAGAGCAGTAATACAAAGGGACACGGACTTATACAATCAATAATCGGTTACAATGGCTCACCGGGAACTCCACGGGCGGCAAGGATAACTTCAGAAATCACTTATACCAGTTACACTGAAAATGGACACGCGATTAATGGAACTCCCATTGCAGAAATGATGATGACTTGGGAGCTTGACGCACAGTTACACAGGGGCACAGGAGGAGGTCATTCAGCCCCACAAGCCTTTTCCGACATTGCATTAGATCCTGGCTGATCTGCACCTTAACTCCATTTACCCGTCTTGGTTCCAAATCTCTTGATACCCATACCATAAAAAGTTGTATCCATCACAGTCTTCAATATTTCAATTGACCGAACATTGACAGACTTTTGGGAAAACGAGTTCCAGATTCCCACTGCCCTTTGTGTGAGAAAGTGTTTCCTGATTTCCCTCCTAAATGGCATAGCTCTCATTTTAAGATCATGTACCTCGTTCTCCAATCTCCACCATAGGAAACAGTTTCTCTACATCAACGTTATCGAATCTCTTTATCATTTTAAATAACTCGAATATAACACCCCTCAACATTCTAAACACAAGGAATACAAACGAAGTTTCTGCAACCTGTCCTCACAATTTAACCCTTTAAGCCCCGGTGTAATTCTGGTGAACCTGCGCTGAACTCCCTCCAAGACAAATACATGTTTCCTGTGGTGCGGTGCCCTAAACTGAACCTCGTGCTCCAGATGGGGTCGGACCAAGGTTCGATATAAAACTGAAGCATCACTTGCTCACTTTCTAATTTAAACACGTTTGTGAAAAAAAACAAAATCCCATCAACATTTATCCCTACTTTGTGTCTCCTTCCTCGCAAGCAACTACCGACCCGTCTCACAAGGTTACCTCCAATTCTGTGCGATCTCACTTTTGTTAATAATTTCTGTGCGAAACCTTAACTGAAGCAGTGAAATAACTGACTCTGTATTACAACTTGAGAATATGGGGACCAACATTCCATTGCATCGTGTGCTGACGATATTTACAGTTAAAATTACCCCCGCTGACAGGACATTGAATGGAGATAACAATTGGAGCTTTTGCTGGACATTATAAGTGCATTATGATCTCAATGAACATATCACCCAAGGAAGATGGCGGGCAGGGAGGATGTGATATTCAATTAAATTCTGACATTGATTTGGAAAAAGCAAAACAAATTCTTCAGAAGGAACAGAAAAGGTATCGGACATGTACAAAGACCAGTTACATGCATACACCCTGATTCACAAAGTCAGTAAATTCATAATAAGTTAGCGGGAACACCAAATATCGCTTGTAGAACGGGAACATGGCAAACAGATATACAATACATTCCACTTTATTTATCTCTGAGAAATGATGGGAACTCTTGGTGCGGGACACCGAGCCACAATGGATCCTGTGAGCTGTAATATTCAGAGAAAGACTTATTAAGACAAGAGCCAAGCTTCCAATGGGAGCATTAGGCTGCATTGTCCCTGAGATTTGTGAGAGTCAGTGGGACAGTGAGACAACTCACTTCACTATGTCCTTACTGAGTAACATCTTTAAACAGACCTGGCTGAGTTTTAAAACCAATAGCAAAATATTGGAGTTTGATACCGATCACATTTGTTCAAAAAGCAACCTGGAACTTTTGGTAGCAGCGGGTGTTGGGAACTCATTCCACTGAATGTGAGATTTCAGTTTCCCAGCTGAAGGGGAGAATTTGATTCCTTGTAACGTAAGAGTTAAAATACACCAGTTTCATACCCAGGGCTCAGTCACACTAAACTATGAATCTGAGCTAGAGGAATGTTACACAGACACAGATTACAGGGCGATATGATCAAAGTGTTTAAAATGATGGAAGGATGGGAGAAGGTAGATAGAAGCAGATTGATTCCAACAAATGATGGGGTCAAGAACGAGGCGTCATAGATACAAGATTGAATAGAAGACATTCGGAACATTTGGAAAAGAGAGCAGGAGAAACTTCTTTACAAAGAGAGTAGGGACTCGGTGGAATTCAGTTCCAGAGTTAGTGGTTGAGGCAGAAGCTATGCTCAGTTTCAGAGTAGAGTGGATAGGTGGATGGAGGAAGAGGAGATGAAGGGATATTGGGGACAGGCTGGGTAAATGTGTTTACAAATATCTTCTAACTGTAAGGATCAGAAGGGAACTAAATATAACTTGGTAGCGAGCAGCGGCTTGACCCGGCAGACAATCTGGCTGAGAGTTCAGCCGGTGTTATATCAACATGCAAGTGTATGAGCTGAACGATAAAAGTGTCCGGTTTGTATAAAGGGATCAGAACCCGGCTTCTGATCGGTGATCTGGGTAAAATGCGGGTGATGGAAGCTGAAACGGATTTTTCAAATGGGGACAAAGCCAGGACAGTTTCACAGAGCGCCGTTGCTTTGTTTCAACCGCTCTCTCAGTGCATTGGATTCCCGGTCTGAGCTGCTGGAAGGGATGTGGCAGGAATGAGCTGCCCCCCCACAGGCTGAAGGCAGCACAATGCCCGCCCGGTGGGTGAAGAGGAGTCTGAGAACAGGCTAGTGACCGGTCAGGGGAGAAGACCAGGGGGAGAGTCTGTGTCCCTGCATGGAGCAGAAACCCACCCTCGGCATGGATTGTGATCACCAGGAACAATATCCAGCACTTTGCTGGAAACAGACCGGGAAGAGCAGGGAGATTCTGATTAATGAGACTGAACAAATCCCTGTGCTGACTGTCCGGATTCCCAGGTATATGTCCAGGAGCAGCCATCAGTCGACCGGTCCCCAGCGGGAGTCAGAGGGGGAGAAACTGGAGCATTTTACAGCAGAGTGAATGTTCAGTAAAATATAGACCTTGTCAGGTATTACCGAATGTAGCCAGAAAAAAGGGGAGGAGAGAAAATCCGGCCGGGCATGAAAACAATGGAATTAAAATATTCCATGGAATCACACATTGCACGAGTTCTCAATTAAAACGGAATAATTGGAAAGACATTAAATGCAGAAAATAATCTGCAGTTTTTATGGGGTTTAAAGAATCTTAAAAATACAAAACATTATCAGTCAATGAACGAGGTACAGCGGGCAATACAGTCGCTGAATTTCTGCCTTTCAATTGACTTGTGAAAACATTGAGAAAAGGACACTTACCGAGATAAGAGCAGAAACAGAGTTAACCCTGATTCACAACTTTAGTAATGGAATATAATCTCTTACCGAGGATTCCAATGGCTGCTATAATCGGATAGTAAATCATTACTGTCTGTATATCTGGTGGTAAGATGGTAAATGGATACACGATGTACAGAACTCTCATTCTGTCTGAGAAGTGATGGTGACTCTTGGCACTGGACACAGGGCTCAACTGAGTCTGTGAGATGAGAGTCTAAGGGAAAACCATTTATAATTGAGGGACACTTCCCGTGGGATCAGGAAGCATCAGGAGTAATGACGTTACTTCCAGTCATTTGGGCAGCGCGTCAACTCCCTTCACTGTAATGTTTGTGCTGCGCTAATTAGACACAAATTGATATTGCAAGTGTTTTGAAATGAAACCGCTGAAAGATTGGAATAATATTTTGCTCACATTTCTCTCTGTCAATGTACTGAAAGCCGGGCTCTGACGGCATCGCTGCAACACCTTAAACAGAAGCAGCTTCAGATTCCCCTCTGTGACGTCACACGGCTCACTCCTGACGATGCACCAACTGAATTCCCCCAATTCTCAAACATCTTTCGATGTTTACACCGCCCCCGGCGCTCCAAACTCAGCCCTTTGAATGTGGGAGTTTAGGCTGGCAATTGAATGAGGAATTTTAGTATTCAGGACGGGAAGAGGTCATAAGAACATAAGAAATAGGAGCAGGAGTAGGCCAATCGGCCCCTCGAGCCTGCTCCGCCATTCAATAAGATCATGGCTGATCTGATCCTAACCGCCAATCCACTATCACAGAACCATCTCCTGAATCTAACAGAATTAGACACACGAAATAGGAGCAGGATCAGGCTACACGGCCCCTGGGCCCGCTCCGCTATGCACAGGGCCATGACCGATCCGAACCTAGACTCATGCCCAAATTCCTGCCCGCTCCCCGTAACCCTTAATTCCCTTTGTCCTTTGTCTTCATTGAACCTTACTTTCAGACACAGAAAGCTGCATTCCAAGCCTCTTTTGTCTTCGGCCATGTGGTGCGACAGCCATTTTTATCCCTGGAAATTTAAAATTGATCTTCAGAACTGTAAATTATTGCGAATTCTTACATCGGTGCCTTGAACAGTGCAACATCATCTGGGCAAACTCCAACAATCACCACAAGGGGGAGTAGGACAGATGTTAGCAGCAAAAAACAAGCTGACCTTGTTCTGTGATCCAGGAATAATTGAACCTTCCAAAGTACACGAAGTAAGATGGAGCACACTCCCGACCTCGCTTTTGTCACCTCTGATAATGGATGAAACTTCAGAGGGAGGTGATGGCGGCGATCCCGAGCTTGCAGCAAAGATCAGTGCAAGTGACAATAGCGGCTGCTGTCCAACCCAGGACAAAAAAGTACCTGCCGAGATTCAGCTTCAGAAAGTTTGAGTGGGAAGGTCATACCTCTGAATTGGACGAATCCATCTGTAATATTAATCCGACACACGAGCAATATTGAGAATCTGTCACCCTGGTGTGTAAGATTTTCCAAAATTACATCCTAGCAGATATGGGAAATATATACAACTGAGCATCTGGAATAAACAATCAAAAATATCAGAGTTTCACTCAGGATAATGTGTCGTATGGCAGGTTGTCAGCTTGACATAGAAAGAAGCGTCATGGGTTAATTGGTACAGAATAAGAGAGAGAAAGAGTGTGTGGGACAGAGAGAGAATGAAAGACGGATAGAACGAGATAGGGAGAGACGAAATGAGAGAGTCAGTGAAAGAGAGAGGGGAGACAGAGGGAGAAAGAAAAATTGAGATTGAGAGACAGAGAGAGAGAAAAACGAGAACTATATATATCAGAGACAACTCTGTGCAGAAGGAACAGCCTTTGCAAGATAAACATAGACATAGAGATAGGAACAGGAGTAGGCCATTCGGCCCTTCGAGCCTGCTCCGCCATTCAATGAGATCATGGCTGATCTTCGTCTGAGATCATAGCTGATCTTACCAGTTCAGTACCCCGTCCCCGCCTTTTCTCCGTAACCCTTAATCCCCTTAGCCTTCAGAAATATATCCAATTCTCTCTTGAAAATATTTATTGAATTAGCCTTCACAGCCCTCTGTGGCAGGGAATTCCACAGGCTCACCACTCTTTGAGTGAAGAAATTCTTCCTCATCTCTGTTTTAAATGATTTGCCCGCTATTTTTAGACTGTGGCCCCTGGTTCTGTGCTCCCCTGCCATTGGAAACATTCTCTCTGAATTCAGCCTGTCCAGGCCTGCCATAATTTTATATGTTTCGATGAGATCCCCTCTCAATCTTCTAAACTCCAGTGAGTACAAGCCCAAACTATTCAATCTCTCCTCGTAGGTCATTCCCGCCATTCCAGGTATCAGCCTGGTGAATCGCCGCTGCACTCTTTCCATGGCAAGAACATCCTTCCGCAGATGGGGCGACCAAAACTGTACACAATACTCCAGATGCGGTCTCACCAGCACCTTGTACAGCTGTAGTAAGGTATCCCTATTCCTATACTCGAACCCCCTTGATATGAAGGCCAACATACCATTTGCCTTCTTAATCGCCTGTTGCACCTGCATGCTCTCCTTCAGTGACTGGTGCACAAGAACACCCAGGTCCCTCTGCACTTCCCCATCTCCCAATCTATTGCCATTTAGATAATAATCCACCTCCTGTTTTTACCCCCAAAGTGGATAACCTCGCATTTATCCACATTATAGTGCATCTGCCACGTATCCGCCCATTCCCCCAACCTGTCCAAATCGCACTGTAGCCTCCTGACATCCTCATCAGAGCCCACCCCTCCTCCTAGTTTAGTGTCGTCAGCGAATTTGGAAATATTGCATCCAATTCCCTGATCCAGATCATTTATATATATTGTGAACAGCTGGGGTCCCAGGACAGATCCTTGCGGCACCCCGCTGGTCACTGCCTGCCACTCCGAAAACGAGCCGTTTATTCCAACTCTCTGTTTTCTATCCGCCAGCCAGTTCTCTATCCACGTTAATACTTTGCCCCCAATCCCATGAGCCTTAATTTTGCATGATAATCTTTTGTGTGGAACCTTATCGAAGGCTTTCTGGAAGTCAAGGTACACCACATCCACTGGCTCTCCCCCATCTATTTTACCAGTTACTTCCTCAAAAAATTCCAGCAGATTAGTCAAACACGATTTACCCTTTGTAAATCCATGTTGACTCTGTCCGATCCTTTCCCCATTTGTCAAGTGCTCCGCTATTTTATCCTTAATAATGGACTCTAGCATTTTGCCCACAACCGATGTAAGGCTTACTGGTCTATAATTCCCTGCTTTCTCTCTACCCCCCTTTTTAAATATTGGGGTAACATTAGCTACCCTCCAATCCATGGGTACTGTTCCTGAGTCAATGGAGTTCCGGAAGATGATCCTTAGAGCATCTGCTATCTCCAGGGCCACCTCCTGAAGTACCCTAGGATGTAGTTTATCAGGCCCCGGGGATTTGTCGGCCTTCAGTCCCCTCTACTTACCCAACACCATATCCCTAGAGATACTAATTTCTGTCAGCTCCTCCCTATCATTAGTCCCTATGTTTGTCGATATTCCTGGGAGGTTATTTGTGTCCTCCTTTGTGAATACAGAACCAAAGTATGAGTTTAATTGGTCTGCCATTTCCTTATTCTCCATTATATATTCTCCCGAATCGGACTGCAAGGGACCCACTTGGGATTTTACCAGTCTTTTCCTCCTGATATACCGATAAAAGCTTTTGCAGTCTGTCTTTATGTTTGCTGCAAGTTTACTTTTGTATTCTATTTTCCCCTTCCTGATTAATCCCTTTGTCCTCTTTTGCTGTATCCTGTACTGCCCCCAATCTTCCTGTCTGGTGCTTTTTTTTGCCAGTTGATATGCCCTTTTTTTTGATTTTATGCTGTCCCTAATTTCCCTCGTTATCCACGGTTGAGTCACCTTTTTAGGTTTATTTTTATGCCAAACCGGTATAAACATGTTCTGGAATTCTTCCATTCTATCTTTGAATGCTTGCCATTGTCTATCCACTGTCAATCCCCCCAGAAACACCACCCAATCAATCTTACCCAATTCCCGTCTCATACCCTCGTAATTCCCTTTATTTAAGTTCTGGACCTTAGTCTCTGATTCAATTTCCTCACTCTCCATCTCGACTGAGAGCTCGATCATATTATGATCGCTCTGACCCAAGGGGCCTCGGACAAGAAGATTGCTGATAAGTCCCTTCTCACTGCACAATACCCAGTCTAAGGTAGGTGAAGTAGAAATAATTCACTGTCTTCCTGCAGAACCGACTTTAGACAAGAGACTCTTAGGTGAAAATGATATGACATGATTTTAGGAGTGTATAATTTTTAAATAGCTAAGCAGCTGGGGGATCTCCATGGATACAGAAATATACTGTAAAGGTACTGCCCCCGAATCAGAGATAAGAGATGTGAGGTGCTGTCCAGTGACCCTGAGCAGGTTGAGGTGGACCTTCTGCTTGAACCGCTGCAGTCCATGTAGTGATGCAGCTTCCACAGGGCTGTTAGGGCGGCACTTCTAAGGTTTGGACCGAGTTACTATGCATCAAATGTGACGGGATAATTTTTTCCCAATGTTACCAATATTTTGTAATGAGTCAAACCAATTCAGTAATTTATTTATCTAAAATATGCAGCATTATACAATATTGCTAAAATTATTCACCACATTTATCATTCACTAAACCATTAATTGATTCAACAATTGGATCAGTGTTTCAATGATTTATTAATTATAGTCCCGCCTTACTTAGAGTCACACTTTAAACAGTGGTGACACTTAAATAACAAATGATCTGGTTACACAACGACTGCAGTCAATTACACTTGTTTCTGTTTCCAAGTTCAATGACGGGAAACGAAGAGAAGAATATCCACCACTCTGAGAATCCAACCACCAATGTCGTCAGTTAAAAATAAAAATATCTTTACTGCTGTGCCGTAATGTTTCTATTTCCCCAGCTCTCCGTTCCTTCAGTCTCCGGGCTCACTGTCCATGCAATGTCCAGAATATAACCATTAAAGCACAGAACATTATAATATCAATAAGTATATCGCAAAAGGAAGAGGGAGGACAGTTAGGGCGTGATATTCCCAGAATTTCTGAAACTGACCCGTAATCTGTAAAATAATCACCTCCGGACAAACGCAGCAACTGAGCAGACCCGCAAGGAGAGCAGTAATACAAAGGGACACGGACTTATACAATCAATAACCGGTTACAATGGCTCACCGGGAACTCCACGGGCGGCAAGGATAACTTCAGAAATCACTTATACCAGTTACACTGAAAATGGACACGCGATTAATGGAACTCCCATTGCAGAAATGATGATGACTTGGGAGCTTGACGCACAGTTACACAGAGGCACAGGAGGAGGTCATTCAGCCCCACAAGCCTTTTCCGACATTACATTAGATCCTGGCTGATCTGCACCTTAACTCCATTTACCCGTCTTGGTTCCAAATCTCTTGATACCCATACCATAAAAAGTTGTATCCATCACAGTCTTCAATATTTCAATTGACCGAACATTGACAGACTTTTGGGAAAACGAGTTCCAGATTCCCACTGCCCTTTGTGTGAGAAAGTGTTTCCTGATTTCCCTCCTAAATGGCATAGCTCTCATTTTAAGATCATGTACCTCGTTCTCCAATCTCCACCATAGGAAACAGTTTCTCTACATCAACGTTATCGAATCTCTTTATCATTTTAAATAACTCGAATATAACACCCCTCAACATTCTAAACACAAGGAATACAAACGAAGTTTCTGCAACCTGTCCTCACAATTTAACCCTTTAAGCCCCGGTGTAATTCTGGTGAACCTGCGCTGAACTCCCTCCAAGACAAATACATGTTTCCTGTGGTGCGGTGCCCAAAACTGAACCTCGTGCTCCAGATGGGGTCGGACCAAGGTTCGATATAAAACTGAAGCATCACTTGCTCACTTTCTAATTTAAACACGTTTGTGAAAAAAAACAAAATCCCATCAACATTTATCCCTACTTTGTGTCTCCTTCCTCGCAAGCAACTACCGACCCGTCTCACAAGGTTACCTCCAATTCTGTGCGATCTCACTTTTGTTAATAATTTCTGTGCGAAACCTTAACTGAAGCAGTGAAATAACTGACTCTGTATTACAACTTGAGAATATGGGGACCAACATTCCATTGCATCGTGTGCTGACGATATTTACAGTTAAAATTACCCCCGTTGACAGGACATTGAATGGAGATAACAATTGGAGCTTTTGCTGGACATTATAAGTGCATTATGATCTCAATGAACATATCACCCAAGGAAGATGGCGGGCAGGGAGGATGTGATATTCAATTAAATTCTGACATTGATTTGGAAAAAGCAAAACAAATTCTTCAGAAGGAACAGAAAAGGTATCGGACATGTACAAAGACCAGTTACACACATACACCCTGATTCACAAAGTCAGTAAATTCAGAATAAGTTAGCGGGAACACCAAATATCGCTTGTAGAACGGGAACATGGCAAACAGATATACAATACATTCCACTTTATTTATCTCTGAGAAATGATGGGAACTCTTGGTGCGGGACACCGAGCCACAATGGATTCTGTGAGCTGTAATATTCAGAGAAAGACTTATTAAGACAAGAGCCAAGCTTCCAATGGGAGCATTAGGCTGCATTGTCCCTGAGATTTGTGAGAGTCAGTGGGACAGTGAGACAACTCACTTCACTATGTCCTTACTGAGTAACATCTTTAAACAGACCTGGCCGAGTTTTAAAACCAATAGCAAAATATTGGAGTTTGATACCGATCACATTTGTTCAAAAAGCAACCTGGAACTTTTGGTAGCAGCGGGTGTTGGGAACTCATTCCACTGAATGTGAGATTTCAGTTTCCCAGCTGAAGGGGAGAATTTGATTCCTTGTAACGTAAGAGTTAAAATACACCGGTTTCATACCCAGGGCTCAGTCACACTAAACTATGAATCTGAGCTAGAGGAATGTTACACAGACACAGATTACAGGGCGATATGATCAAAGTGTTTAAAATGATGGAAGGATGGGAGAAGGTAGATAGAAGCAGATTGATTCCAACAAAGGATGGGGTCAAGAACGAGGCATCATAGATACAAGATTGAATAGAAGACATTCGGAACATTTGGAAAAGAGAGCAGGAGAAACTTCTTTACAAAGAGAGTAGGGACTCGGTGGAATTCAGTTCCAGAGTTAGTGGTTTTGGCAGAAGCTATGCTCAGTTTCAGAGTAGAGTGGATAGGTGGATGGAGGAAGAGGAGATGAAGGGATATTGGGGCAGGCTGGGTATATGTGTTTACAAATATCTTCTAACTGTAAGGATCAGAAGGGAACTAAATATAACTTGGTAGCGAGCAGCGGCTTGACCCGGCAGACAATCTGGCTGAGAGTTCAGCCGGTGTTATATCAACATGCAAGTGTATGAGTTGAACGATAAAAGTGTCCAGTTTGTATAAAGGGATCGGAACCCGGCTTCTGTTCGGTGATCTGGGTAAAATGCGGGTGATGGAAGCTGAAACGGATTTTTCAAATGGGGACAAAGCCAGGACAGTTTCACAGAGCGCCGTTGCTTTGTTTCAACTGCTCTCTCAGTGCATTGGATTCCCGGTCTGAGCTGCTGGAAGGGATGTGACAGGAATGAGCTGCCTCCCACAGGCTGAAGGCAGAACAATGCCCGCCCGGTGGGTGAAGAGGAGTCTGAGAACAGGCTGGTGACCGGTCAGGGGAGAAGACCAGGGGGAGAGTCTATATCCCTGCATGGAGCAGAAACCCACCCTCGGCATGGATTGTGATCACCAGGAACAATATCCAACACTTTCCTGGAAACAGACCGAGAAGAGCAGGGAGATTCTGATTAATGAGACTGAACAAATCCCAGTCCTGACTGTCCCGATTCCCAGGTATATGTCCAGGAGCAGCCATCAGTCGACCGGTCCCCAGCGGGAGTCAGGGGGAGAGAAACTGGAGCATTTTACAACAGAGTGACTGTTCAGTAAAATACAGTCCTTGTCAGATATTACCGAATGTAGCTGGAAAAAAGTGGAGGAGAGAAAATCTGGCCGGGCATGGAAACAATGGAATTAAAATATTCCATGGAATCACACATTGCACGAGTTCTCAAGTAAAACTGAATAATTGGAAAGACATTAATTGCAGAAAATAATCTGCAGCTTTTATGGGGTTTAAAGAATCTTAAAAATGCAAACAATTATCAGTCAATGAACGAGGTACAGCGGGAAATACAGTCACTGAATTTCTGCCTTTCAATTGACTTGTGAAAAACATTGAGAAAAGGACACTTACCGAGATAAGAGCAGAAACAGAGTTAACCCTGATTCACAACTTTAGTAATGGAATATAATCACTTACCGGGGATTCCAACGGCTGCTATAATCGGATAGTAAATCATTACTGTCTGTATATCTGGTGGTAAGATGGTAAATGGATACACGATGTACAGAACTCTCATTCTGTCTGAGAAGTGATGGTGACTCTTGGCACTGGACACAGGGCTCAACTGAGTCTGTGAGATGAGAGTCTAAGGGAAAACCAATTATAATTGAGGGACACTTCCCATGGGATCAGGAAGCATCAGGAGTATTGACGTTACTTCCAGTCATTTGGGCAGCGCGTCAACTCCCTTCACTGTAATGTTTGTGCTGCGCTAATTAGACACAAATTGATATTGCAAGTGTTTTGAAATGAAACCGCTCAAAGATTGGAATAATATTTTGCTCACATTTCTCTCTGTCAATGTACTGAAAGCCGGGCTCTGACGGCATCGCTGCAACACCTTAAACAGAAGCAGCTTCAGTTTCCCCTCTGTGACATCACACGGCTCACTCCTGTCGATGCACCAACTGAATTCCCCCAATTCTCAAACATCTTTCAATGTTTACACCGCCCCCGGCGCTCCAAACTCAGCCCTTTGAATGTGAGAGTTTAGGCTGGCAATTGAATGAGGAATTTTAGTATTTAGGACGGGAAGAGGTCATAAGAACATAAGAAATAGGAGCAGGAGTAGGCCAATCGGCCCCTCGAGCCTGCTCCGCCATTCAATAAGATCATGGCTGATCTGATCCTAACCGCCAATCCACTATCACAGAACCATCTCCTGAATCTAACAGAACTAGACACACGAAATAGGAGCAGGATCAGGCTACACGGCCCCTGGGCCCGCTCCGCTACGCATACGGCCATGACCGATCCGAACCTAGACTCATGTCCAAATTCCTGCCCGCTCCCCATAACCCTTAATTCCCTTTACTTCTAGGAAACTGTCTATTTCTGTTTTAAATTTATGAAATGATGTAGCTTCTACAGCTTTTTGGGGCAGCATATTCCATGGACCTACCACCCTCTGAGTGAAGTAGTTCCTCCTCATCTCAGTTTTGAAAGAGCAGCCCCTTATTCTAAGACTCTGCCCCCTAGTTCTAGTTTCACCCATCATCGGGAACATCTTCCCCGCATCCACCCGATCCAACCCCTTCACAATCTTATATGTTTCAATAAGATCGCCTCTCCTTCTTCTGAACTCCAATGAGTAGAGTCCCAATCTACTCAACCTCTCCTCATATGTCCATTCCCTCATCCCCGGGATTAACCGAGTGAACCTTCTTTGTACTGACTCGAGAGCAAGTATGTCCTTTCTTAAGTATGGAAACCAAAACTGTGCACAGTATTCCAGGTGTGGTCTCACCAATACCTTGTACAACTGAAGCAATACCTCTCTATTTTTATATTCTATCCCCTTAGCAATGAAAGCCAACATTCCATTGGCCTTCTTAATCACTTGCTGCACCTGCATACTAACCTTTTGAGTTTCGTGCACCAGGACCCCCAGATCCCTTTGTACTTCAGTACTTTCCACTTTATTGCCATTAAGATAATAACTTTCTCTACGATTTTTCCTGCCAAAGTGCATAACCTCACACTTTCCAGTATTGTATTCCATCTGCCAAATCTCTGCCCACTTACTTAGCCTGTCTATGTCCCCTTGCAGGTTTTTTATGTCCTCCTCACTCACTACTTTCCCTCCCATCTTAGTATCATCTGCAAACTTTGATATGTTACACTCGGTCCCCTCCTCCAAATCGTTAATATAGATTGTAAAGAGTTGGGGACTCAGCACTGACCCCTGCAGAACACCACTAGTTACTGATTGCCAGTCTGAGAATGAACCATTTATCCCAACTCTCTGCCTTCTGTTAGATAGCCAATCCTCTATCCATGCCAGAATATTACCCCCAATCCCGTGATTTTTTATCTTAAGCAATAATCTTTTGTGTGGCACCTTGTCAAATGCCTTTTGGAAGTCTAAATACACTACGTCCACTGGTTCCCCTTTATCGACCCTATACGTTACTTCCTCAAAGAACTCCAGCAAATTTGTCAAACATGACTTCCCCTTCATAAAACCATGCTGACTTTGTCCTATTAAATTATGATTATCCAAATGTCCTGTTACTGTCTCCTCAATAATGGACTCCAAAATTTCACCTAGCACAGATGTTAGGCTAACCGGTCTATAGTTTCCAGCCTTCTGTCGACTGCCCTTTTTAAATAAGGGTGTTGCATTAGCAGTTTTCCAGTCTGCCGGGACCTTTGCCGAGTCCAGGGAGTTTTGGAAAATTATTAGCAATGCATCCACAATCCCGACCGCCACTTCCCTCAAGAGCCTAGGATGTAAGCCATCAGGTCCAGGTGATTTATCCGCCTTGATTCCCATTATTTTACCGAGTACCACTTCCTTAGTGATTTTGATTGTGTTTACTTCCTCCCCCCCTTTAGCCCCCTGTTTGTCCAGTGTTGGGATATTCTTAGTGTATTCTACTGTAAAGACTGATGTAAAATATTCATTCAGTGTTTTTGCCATCTCCATATTTCCCACCATTAATTTCCCAGTCTCATCCTCTAAGGGACCAACATTTACTTTAGCCACCCTTTTTCTTTTCATATAACTATAAAAACTCTTACTATCTGTTTTTATATTTTTTGCTAATTTACTTTCATAATCTATCTTCCCTTTCTTAATCAATCTTTTTGTTATTTTTTGCTCTCTTTTAAAGTTTTCCCAATCCTCTATCCTCCCACTAGATTTGGCTACCTTATATGCCCTTGTTTTTAGTCGAATACTATCCTTAATTTCTTTACTTCGCCACAGATGGCTGTCTTTTCTTTTACACCCTTTTCTTCTCAGTGGAATATATTTTTTTGGAAGTTGTAAAATAACTCCTTAAATGTACACCACTGATCATGTATCGTCTTACCCTTTAATCTATTTTCCCAATCCACTCTACTCAATTCCACTCTCATACCTTCATAGTCTCCTTTATTCAAGCTTAGCATGCTTGTTTGAGATCCAACCTTCTCACCCTCTAATTGAATATGGAATTCAACCATGTTATGGTCACTCATTCCAAGGGGATCCTTTACTAGGACATTTTTAATTAATCCCATCTCGTTACACAGGACCAGATCTAAGGTTGCTTGCCCCCTGGTCGGTTCAGTTACTTACTGCTCAAGAAACCCATCCCTAATACACTCAATGAACTCATCCTCAAGGCAGCCCTGCCCAATTTGATTTGTCCAATTAATATGATAGTTAAAATCCCCCATAATTATAGATGTTCCCTGTTTACAAGCCTCAACTATTTCGTGATTGATACTCCGTCCAACAGAGTTGCCACTGTTCGGCGGCCTATAGACTATGCCCACTAGTGTTTTTTTCCCCTTATTATTCCTTACCTCCACCCAAACTGTTTCATTTTCCTGGTCTTTTGACCCAATATAATTTCTCTGTATTACAGTGATTCCTTCCTTAATTAACATAGCCACCCCACCTCCCCTTCCTTCCTGCCTGTCCTTCCTGATCGTTAAATAACCTGGTATGTTTAATTCCCAGGCATTGTCACCCTGCAGCCATGTTTCTATAATGGCCACAAGATCATACCCATATGTAGTTATTTGTGCCATTAACTCGTCTATTTTGTTACGAATGCTATGTGCATTCAGATAGAGAACTTTCAAAGATGTTTTGTGACACTTAGTTCCTGCTTTTGCCCTTTTTTTTACTTTACCTTTTACTCCATACCTTCTGCCCCTTCCTGATACGCTCTGGTTTTTAATTTCCCCACTGCTACCTAAGTCTATGACCTTCTCTGTTGTCATTTTTATTATTTGCTCTCTATGAACCTCCCCCCCACTAGTTAGTTTAAAGCCTTCTCTACAGCCCTAGTTATATGATCCGCCAGGACTCTAGTCCCAGCACTGGCCAAGTGAAGCCCTTCCCAATGGAACAGCTCCCTCCTGCCCCAGTACTGGTGCCAGTGTCCCAGGAAGCAAAACCCATTTCTCCCACACCAGTCTTTGAGCCACGCATTTAACTCTCTAATTTTATTTGTCCTAGCCAAATTCGCTCGTGGCTCAGGTAATAATCCAGAGATTATTAACCTTGTAGTTCTGCTTTTTAATTTGGCCCCTTGCTGCTCAAACTCCCTCAGCAGAACCTCCTTCCTTGTCCTATCTATGTCGTTGGTACCAACATGGGCCACGGCAACTGAATCCTCCCCCTCCCACTCCAAGTTTCTCTCCAGTCCAGAGGAGATGTCCTTGACCCTGGCACCGGGCAGACAACACAGCCTTCAGGACTCTCGCTCTCGGCTGCAAAGAAATCTATCTATCCCCCTAACGATACTATCCCCTACCACTACAACATTTCTTTTAACTCCCCCCACTTGAATGGTCCCCTGCTTCACGGTGCTGTGGCCAGGTTGCTCATCCTCCCTGCAGTCCCTGCTCCTGTCCCCACAGGGAGTAAGAACCTTGAACCTGTTGGACAAGTGCAAGGGCTGCGGCTCCTCCAACACTACCTCCTGGATCCCCGTACCTGCCTCACTTCTAGTTACACCATCCTGACCCTGGCCACGGACTACATCTGAGTTAATTAATCTAATTGGTGTGACTACCTCATGATACACAGAGTCCAGGTAACTCTCCCCCTCCCTGATGTGTCTCAGTGTTTGAAGCTCGGACTCCAGCTCTTCAACACAGAGCCGGAGTTCCTCGAGCAGCAACACTTACTGCAAATGTGATCACCGTGAGCATCAATTGTGTTCACCAGCTCCCACATATTGCAGCAGCAACACATCGCCTGATCTCCCATTCTATGTAATTAATTACATTTATTAATATTATTCTTAAATATCCTCTGCCCCGATATTAGATGGTGAATATCACACCTCATAAACTATAAACCAAAGAGATTTAAGCTTAAAAGGGAGAAATACTTACCAACCAATCACTTACCCGCTTTCTGGTGACATCACACTTGGATTACTTTTTACCTCTCTCCTTCCAGACTGGAGACTGGTGAACCTACCTGGGTCTCTGGGACTTTTATAGCCCCGCTCTGCCGCTCAGGATTCCCGCCGACGCTGTGAGGCCTTACCTGGTCTCTTGGGTTTTTATAGCCCCGCTCTGCCGCTCAGGATTTCTGCTGACGCTGTGAGGCCTTACCTGGTCTCTGGGACTTTTATAGCCCCGCTCTGCCGCTCAGGATTCCCGCCGACGCTGTGAGGCCTTACCTGGTGTCTGGGACTTTTATAGCCCCGCTCTGCCGCTCAGAATTCCCGCCGACTCTGTGAGGCCTTACCTGGTCTCTGGGGACTTTTATAGCCCCGCTCTGCCGCTCAGGATTCCCGCCGACGCTGTGAGGCCTTACCTTGTCTCTGGGGACTTCTATAGCCACGCTCTGCAGCTCAGGATTCCCGCCGACGCTGTGAGGCCTTAGCTGGTCTCTGGGGACTTTTATAGCCCCGCTCTGCCGCTCGAGATTGCACCAACACCTGGAATAAAATAAATGTAAAATCTCAGGTACAAAGATGTAACCATGGACACGGGCTCGAATAATCCTCGGTTTCACTGAAATCCACATTCTATAAAGGTTACAGGTGATGTAAAAGCAGAACCCTTACAGTTTTAAGAGGGATAACCCGGGTGTAGCATACTGTATAATATTGAAATAGGTTGGGCCACACTTGGAGCAGAATCTCTGTGGAAATCTCTTTCCCCCAGGATTCGGTGGGCTGCGCTGGGGTTTAGAGTTTCTGCTCAGTTCATTATTTTCTATTATTATCCATTCCCGGAGGTTTAACTTTGATCTTTTCAGTGATATTATCGAAGGTCAGGCCATGGAACACAGGTGCATTCAGACCAGGAGTAGGTCATTCAGCGTCTCGGGCCTGCTCCGCCATTCAATTTGATCATGGCTGATCTGCAGCTGAGCTCCGTTTCCCCAGCTTTGCTACTTATCTCTTCATATCCTCACCTTACAACAATGTATCGATCACAACCATGAAAGCTCCAGATAATCCCGAGCATGGGTCAGAGTTTCAAATTCCCACCTGCAATCGTGTGACAAAGTGCATCTTGATTTCGCTCCTGAATGACATAAATCTAATATTAAGCGTATTGCATAGAATTACATATAATATACAGCAGAGAAACAGGCCATTCAGCTCAACTGGTCCACGCTGGTATTTCTGCTCTACCAGTCTCCTCTCAGCCCATCACCATGGCCTTCTAGTCATTTCACCCTCATGTGTTTATCTAGCTTCCCCTTAAATACATCTGTGCATCTCGATTCAACTAATGATTTTGGTAGCGAGTTCGACAATACATCCCCTTGTTCATGATTCTTGCACCAGACGCAATTGTTTCCCGGTATCTACCCTATTGAATCGTTAGACATTTTGAGCACCTCTTACAGGTCAGCCCGCAATCTCCTTTACTCAAGGGAATGGATGCCATATTTTTGCAACCTGTCCTCATGATTTAACCCTTTTAGCTCAGGTAAATTTCAGGTGATTCTGCGCTCCACCCACTCCAAGGCCGATATATAATCAGTGAGGGCCTCGGGAGTCAGGAGAAGAAAGGAAGACTGGAGAATGTGATTGGTGGGGGATATTGTGGCCTCGTGTGAAGAGAAGATCAATGGGGGTCGAAGGATGGGGAGACTAGAGAATGGGAGGTCAGAGAGAGGATAATGGGGTCAGCCAGAGGGGGAATGAGGGTCATGACAGGGAAATGGGATTAGGGAGAGTGGGCAAGAGGGTCAACAGCAGGTAAATGGGGTCCGAGAGAGGGGGGAAGAGGGTCAGCAGCAGGTAAATGGGGTCAGAGAGAGGGGGAACAGAGTCAACAGCAGATAAATGGGGCCAGAGAGAGGGGGAAGTGGGTCAACAGCAGGTAAATGGGGTCTGAGAGAGGGGGGAAGAGGGTCAGCAGCAGGTAAATGGGGCCAGAGAGAGGGGGAAGAGGGTCAGCAGCAGGTAAATGGGGTCCGAGAGAGGGGGGAAGAGGGTCAGCAGCAGGTAAATGGGGTCCGAAAGAGGGGGAACAGAGTCAGCAGTAGGTAAATGGGGTCTGAAAGAGGGGGAACAGAGTCAGCAGTAGGTAAATGTGGTCAGAGAGAGGGGGAAAGAGGGTCAGCAGCAGATAGATGGGGCCAGAGAGAGGGGGAAGAGAGTCAGCAGCAGGAAAATGGGGTCAAAGGGAGGGTGGAGGAGGGTCAGCTGTAGGTGAATGGAGTCAAAGAGAGGGGGAAGAGGGTCAGCAGCAGGTAAATGGGGTCAGAGACAGGGGGAAGCGGGCCAGCAGCAGGTCAATGGGGTCAGAGAGAGGGAGAAGAGGGTCAGCAGCTGATAAACGGTGTCAGAGAGAGGGGAAGAGGGTCAGCAGCAGGCACATGGGGTCAGAGGGAGGGGTGAAGAGGGTCAGCAGCAGGTTAATGGGTCAGTGACAGGGGCAAGAGGGTCAGCAGCAGGTAAAGGGGGTCAGAAAGTGGGGGAAGAATGCCAGCAGCAGGTAAATGGGGTCAGAGAGAGGGGGAAGAGGTTCAGCAGCAGGTAAATGGGTAAGAGGGGGGAAGAGGTCAGCAGCAGGTAAGTGGGGTCAGAGAGAGGGGGAAGAGGGTTAACAGCAGGTTAATGGGGTCAGAGGGAGGGGGAAGAGGGTCAGCAGTAGGTAAATGGGGTCAGAGAGAGGGGGAAGAAGGTCAGCAGCAGGTAAATGGGTCAGAAAGGGGGAAGAGGGTCAGCAGCAGGTAAATGGGTCAGAGAGGGGGAAGAGGGTCAGCAGCAGGTAGGTGGGGTCAGAGAGAGGGGGAAGAGGTTCAGCAGCAGGTAAGTGGTGTCAGTGTGAGTGGGAAGAATGTCAGCAGCAGGCAAATGGGGTCAGAGAGAGGGGGAAGAGGGTCACCAGCCGCTAAATGGGATCAGAGAGAGGGGGAAGAGGGTTAGCAGCAGGTAAATGGGGTCAGAGAGAGGGGGGAAGAAGGTCAGCAGCACGTAAATGGAGTCAGAGAGAGGGGGAAGAGGGTCAGCAGTAGGTAAATGGGGTCAGTGTGAGGGGGCAGAGGGTCAGCAGCAGGTAGATGTGGCCAGAGAGAGGGGGAAGAGGTTCAGCAGCAGGTAAATGGGTCTCAGAGAGGGGGTTGGGGGTCAGCAGCAGGTAGATGGGGCCAGAGAGAGGGGGAAGTGGGTCAGCAGCAGGTAAGTGGGGTCAGAGAGAGGGGGAAGAGTGTCAGCTGCAGTTAAATGGGGTCAGAGAGAGGGGGAAGAGGGTCAGCAGCAGGTAAATGGGGTCAGAGAGAGGGGGAAGAGGGTCAGCAGCTGATAAATGGGATCAAAGAGAGGGGAAGAGGGTCAGCAGCAGGTACATGTGTCAGAGAGAGGGGAAGAGGGTTAGCAGCAGTTAAATGGGTCAGAGAGAGGGGAAGGAGGTCAGCAGCAGGTAAATGGGTTCAGAGAGAGGGGGAAGAGGATCAGCTGCAGGTAAATGGGGTCAGAGAGTGGGGAAACTCCAGAGGGCTGTGGATGCTCAGTCGATCACCATCTTCGAGACTGAGATCGATAGATATCTGGGCACTAAGTGAATCAAGGGATATGGAGATCGGGAGGGAAACTGAAGTTGTGGTAGAAGCTCAGCCATGATCTTATTGAATGGCGGAGCAGGCTCGATGTGCTTTATGACCTACTTCTGCTCCTTTTTCTTACGTTCTTATGAAACGTGGCAGCCAATTGGTGCACTGCAAGCTCCCACAAACGGCAATGTGATAATGACCAGGTAATTTGTTGTTATGAGTGGATTGAGGGATAGGTAAGGCCTCACAGCGTCGGCGGTAAACCTGAGTGGCAGAGCGGGGCTATAAAAGTCCCAGAGACCAGGTAAGGCCTCACAGCGTCGGCGGGAATCCTGTGCGGCAGAGCGGGGCTATAAAGTCCCCAGAGACCAGGTAAGGCCTCACAGCGTCGGAGGGAATCCTGAGCAGCAGAGCGGGGTATAAAAGTCCCAGAGACCAGGTAAGGCCTCACAGCGTCGGCGGGAAACCTGAGCGGCAGAGTGGGGCTACAAAAGTCCCAGAGACCAGGTAAGGCCTCACAGTGTCGGAGGGAATCCTGAGCAGCAGAGCGGGGTATCAAAGTCCCCAGAGACGAGGTAAGGCCTCACAGCGCCGGAGGGAAACCTTAGCGGCAGAGCGGGGCTATAAAAGTCCCAGAGACGAGGTAAGGCCTCACAGCATCGGCGGGAAACCTGAGCAGCAGAGCGGGGCTATAAAAGTCCCAGAGACCAGGTAAGGCCTCACAGCGTCAGCGGGAATCCTGAGTGGCAGAGCAGGGTGTAAAAGTCCCAGAGACCAGGTAAGGCCTCACAGCGTCGGCGGGAATCCTGAGTGGCAGAGCAGGGTGTAAAAGTCCCAGAGACCAGGTAAGGCCACACAGCATTGGCGGGAATCCTGAGCGGCAGAGCGGGGCTATAAAAGTCCCAGAGACTAGGTAAGGCCTCACAGCGTCGGCGGGAAAGCTGAGCGGCAGAGCGGGGCTATAAAAGTCCCAGAGACCAGGTAAGGCGTCACAGCGTTGGCGGGAATCCTGAGCGGCAGAGCGGGGCTATAAAAGTCCCAGAGACCAGGTAAGGCGTCACAGCGTCGGCGGGAAACCTTAGCGGCAGAGCGGGGTATCAAAGTCCCCAGAGACCAGGTAAGGCCTCACAGTGTCAGCGGGAAACCTGAGCGGCAGAGCGGGGCTACAAAAGTCCCCAGAGACCAGGTAAGGCCTCACAGTGCCGGCGGGAAACCTGAGCGGCAGAGCGGGGCTATAAAAGTCCCAGAGACCAGGTAAGGCCTCACAGCGTCGGCGGGAAGCCTGAGCAGCAGAGCGGGTATAAAAGTCCCAGAGACCAGGTAAGGCCTCACAGCGTCGGCGGGAAACCTGAGCGGCAGAGCGGGGCTACAAAAGTCCCCAGAGACCAGGTAAGTCCTCACAGCATCGGCGGGAAACCTGAGCGGCAGAGCGGGGTATAAAAGTCCCCAGAGACCAGGTAAGGCCTCACAGCATCAGCGGGAAACCTGAGCGGCAGACCGGGGCTACAAAAGTCCCCAGAGACCAGGTAAGGCCTCACAGCATCCGCGGGAAACCTGAGCGGCAGAGCGGGGTATAAAAGTCCCCAGAGACCAGGTAAGGCCTCACAGCGTCGGCGGGAAATCTGAGCGTCAGAGCGGGGTATAAAAGTCCCAGAGACCAGGTAAGGCCTCACAGCGTCGGCGGGAATCCTGAGCGGCCGAGCGGGGCTATAAAAGTCCCAGAGACCAGGTAAGGCCTCACAGCGTCGGCGGGAATCCTGAGTGGCTGAGTGGGGTATAAAAGTCCCAGAGACCAGGTAAGGCCTCACAGCATCAGCGGGAATCCTGAGTGGCAGAGCGGGGTATAAATGTTCCAGAGACCAGGTAAGGCCTCACAGCGTTGGCGGGAAACCTGAGCGGCAGAGCGGGATATAAAAGTCCCAGTAGACCAGGTAAGGCCTCACAGCGTCGGCGGGAAACCTGAGCGGCAGAGCGGGGTATAAAAGTCCCCAGAGACCAGGTAAGGCCTCACAGCATCGGCGGGAATCCTGAGCGTCAGAGCAGGGTATAAAAGTCCCAGAGACCAGGTAAGGCCTCACAGCGTCGGCGGGAAACCTGAGCGTCAGAGCAGGGTATAAAAGTCCCAGAGACCAGGTAGGTTCACCAGTCTCTGAACTCGGAGGGAAGGAGAGAGGTAAAAAGTAATCCAAGTGTGACGTCACCAGAAAGCGGGTAAGTGATTGGTTGGTAAGTATTTCTCCCTTTTAAGATTAAATCTCCTTGGTTTATAGTTCTAAGGTATGATATTCACCATCTAGAATCGGGGCAGAGGATATTTAAGAATAATTATAATAAATTTAATTAATTACATAGAATGGGAGATCAGGTGATGTGTTGCTGCTGCAATATGTGGGAGCTGGTGAACACCATTGATGCTCACGGTGATCACATTTGCAGTAAGTGTTGGCTGCTCGAGGAATTCCGGCTCCGTGTTGAAGAGCTGGAGTCCGAGCTTCAAATACTGGACACATCAGGGAGGGGGAGAGTTACCTGGAATCTGTGTATCACGAGGTAGTCACACCAATTAGATTAATTAATGCAGATGCAGTCCGTGGCCAGGGTCAGGATGGTGTGACTAGAAGTGAGGCAGGTACGGGGATCCAGGAGGTAGTGTTGGAGGAGCCGCAGCCCTTGTCCAACAGGTTCGAGGCTCTTACTCCCTGTGGGGACAGGAGCAGGGACTGCAGGGAGGATGAGCAACCTGGCCACAGCACCGTGGAGCAGGGGGTCATTCAAGTGGGGGGAGTTAAAAGAAATGTTGTAGTGGTAGGGGATAGTATCGTTAGGGGGATAGATAGAGTTCTTTGCAGCCGAGAGCGAGAGTCCCGAAGGCTGTGTTGCCTACCCGGTGCCAGGGTTAAGGACATCTCCTTTGGGCTGGAGAGAAACTTGGAGTGGGAGGGGGAGGATCCAGTTGTCGTGGTCCATGTTGGTACCAACGACATAGATAGGACAAGGAAGGAGGTTCTGCTGAGGGAGTTTGAGCAGCTAGAGGCCAAATTAAAAAGCAGAACCACAAGGGTAATAATCTCTGCATTATTACCTGAGCCACGAGCGAATTTGGCTGGGACAAATGGCTCAAAGACTGGTGTGGGAGAAATGGGTTTTGCTTCCTGGGACACTGGCACCAGTACTGGGGCAGGAGGGAGCTGTTCCGTCGGGACGGGCTTCACTTGGCCAGTGCTGGGACTAGAGTCCTGGCGGATCATATAACTAGGGCTGTAGAGAGGGCTTTAAACTAACTAGTAGGGGGGAGGTTCCGAGAGAGCAAATAATAAAAATGACAACAGAGAAGGTCATAGACTTAGTTAGCAGTGGGGAAATTAAAAACCAGATCGTGTTCGGAAGGGGCAGAAGGTATGGAGTAAAAGGTAAATTAATAAAAAGGGCAAAAGCAGGAACTAAGTGTCACAAAACATCTTTGAAAGTTCTCTATCTGAATGCACGTAGCATTCGTAACAAAATAGATGAGTTAATGGCACAAATAACTTGTGGCCACTGCAGAAACATGGCTGCAGGGTGACAATGCCTGGGAATTAAACATACCAGGTTATTTAACGATCAGGAAGGACAGGCAGGAAGGAAGGGGAGGTGGGGTGGCTATGTTAATAAAGGAAGGAATCACTGTAATACAGAGAAATGATATTGGGTCAAAAGATCTGGATAATGAAACAGTTTGGGTGGAGGTAAGGAATAATAAGGGGAAAAAAACACAATGGCCTCCGAACAGTGGCAACTCTGTTGGACTGAGTATCAATCAGGAAATAGTTGAGGCTTGTAATAAGGGAACATCTATAATTATGGGGGATTTTAACTATCATATTAATTGGACAAATCAAATTGAGGATGAGTTCATTGAATGTATTAGGGATGGGTTTCTTGAGCAGTATGTAACTGAACCGACCAGGGGGCAAGCAACCTTAGATCTGGTCCTGTGTAATGAGACGGGATTAATTAAAAATGTCCTAGTAAAGGATCCCCTTGGAATGAGTGACCATAACATGTTTGAATTCCATATTCAATTAGAGGGTGAGAAGGTTGGATCTCAAACAAGCATGCTAAGCTTGAATAAAGGAGACTATGAAGGTATGAGAGCGGAATTGAGTAGAGTGGATTGGGAAAATAGATTAAAGGGTAAGACGATACATGATCAGTGGTGTACATTTAAGGAGTTATTTTACAACTTCCAAAAAAATATATTCCACTGAGAAGAAAAGGGTGTAAAAGAAAAGACAGCCATCCGTGGCTAAGTAAAGAAATTAAGGATAGTATTCGACTAAAAACAAGGGCATATAAGGTAGCCAAATCTAGTGGGAGGATAGAGGATTGGGAAAACTTTAAAAGACAGCAAAAAATAACAAAAAGATTGATTAAGAAAGGGAAGATAGATTATGAAAGTAAATTAGCAAAAAATATAAAAGCAGATAGTAAGAGGTTTTATAGTTATATGAAAAGAAAAAGGGTGGATAAGTAAATGTTGGTCCCTTAGAGGATGAGACCGGGAAATTAATGGTGGGAAATATGGAGATGGCAAAAACACTGAATGAATATTTTACATCAGTCGTTACAGTAGAAGACACTAAGAATATCCCAACACTGGACAAACAGGGGGCTAAAGGGGTGAAGGAGCTAAACACGATCAAAATCACTAAGGAAGTGGTACTCGGTAAAATAATGGGAATCAAGGCGGATAAATCACCTGGACCTGATGGCTAACATCCTAGGGTCTTGAGGGAAGTGGCGGTAGGGATTGTGGATGCATTGGTAATAATTTTCCAAAAATCCCTGGACTCGGCAAAGGTCCCGGCAGACTGGAAAACTGCAAATGTAACACCCTTATTTAAAAAGGGCAGTAGACAGAAGGCTGGAAACTATAGACCGGTTAGCCTAACATCTGTGGTAGGTAAAATTTTGGAGTCCATTATTAAGGAGACAGTAACAGGACATTTGGATAATCATAATTTAATAGGACAAAGTCAGCATGGTTTTATGAAGGAGAAGCCATGTTTGACAAATTTGCTGGAGTACTTTGAGGAAGTAACGTATAGGGTGGATAAAGGGGAACCAGTGGACCTAGTGTATTTAGACTTCCAAAAGGCATTTGACAAGGTGCCACACAAAAGATTATTGCTTAAGATAAAAAATCACGGGATTGGGGGTAATATTCTGGCATGGATAGAGGATTGGCTATCTAACAGAAGGCAGAGAGTTGGGATAAATGATTCATTCTCAGACTGGCAATCAGTAACTAGTGGTGTTCTGCAGGGGTCAGTGCTGGGTCCCCAACTCTTTACAATCTATATTAACGATTTGGAGGAGGGGACCAAGTGTTACATATCAAAGTTTGCAGATGATACTAAGATGGGAGGGAAAGTAGTGAGTGAGGAGGACATTAAAAACCTGCAAGGGGACATAGACAGGCTAAGTAAGTGGGCTGAGATTTGGCAGATGTAATACAATACTGGAAAGTGTGAGGTTATGCACTTTGGCAGGAAAAATCGTAGAGCAAGTTATTATCTTAATGGCAAGAAACTGGAAAGTACTGAAGTACAAAGGGATCTGGGGGTCCTGGTGCACGAAACTCAAAAGGTTAGTATGCAGGTGCAGCAAGTGATTAAGAAGGCCAATGGAATGTTGGCTTTCATTGCTAGGGGGATAGAATATAAAAATAGGGAGGTATTGCTTCAGTTGTACAAGGTATTGGTGAGACCGCACCTGGAATACTGCGTACAGTTTTGGTTTCCATACTTAAGAAAGGACATACTTGCTCTCGAGTCAGTACAAAGTAGATTCACTCGGTTAATCCCGGGGATGAGGGGATGGACATATGAGGAGAGGTTGAGTAGATTGGGACTCTACTCATTGGACTTCAGAAGAATGAGAGGCGATCTTATTGAAACATATAAGATTGTGAAGGGGTTGGATCGGGTGGATGCGGGGAAGATGTTCCCGATGATGGGTGAAACTAGAACTAGGGGGCATAGTCTTAGAATAAGGGGCTGCTCTTTCAAAACTGAGAGGAGGAGGAACTACTTCACTCAGAGGGTGGTAGGTCCATGGAATATGCTGCCCCAAAAAGCTGTAGCAGCTACATGATTACATAAATTTAAAACAGAAATAGACAGTTTCCTAGAAGTAAAGGGAATTAAAGGTTACGGGGAGCGGGCAGGAATTTGGACATGAGTCTAGGTTCGGATCGGTCATGGCCCTGTGGGTAGAGGAGCGGGCCCAGGGGCCGGGTAGCCTGGTCCTGCTCCTATTTCATGTGTCTAACTCTGTTAGATTCAGGAGATGGTTCTGTGATAGTGGATTGGCGGTTAGGATCAGATCAGCCATGATCTTATTGAATGGCGGAGCAGGCTCGAGGGGCCGATTGGCCTACTCCTGCTCCTATTTCTTATGTTCTTATGTTCTTATGTAACTTCCCTGCTCTTTTTTGAAATAGTGCCGTATGTGATATTTACGCCCACCTGAGAGGGCAGACGGGGCTTGGGTTTAACGTCTCAACTAAAACACGGCAACTCCGGCAGTGCAGCACTCCCTCAGTGCGGCACTGGAGAGCTCAAGATCTGAACCAATATCTTTCTGATTCAGGGTGTCATCAACTGAGCTACGGCTGACACACGGCCTCCCTGAAGGCTCGCTTCATTGTATCGAAACGAAGCTGGAGCTTCCCGGATTGTTGGAACCGACAGATTGCAGGTGTCCTGTTGAGCAAAAGAATGTCTCTGAGAAGAAGGTGAAGCCAATTGGGTAAATTAAAGGAAGTGGTGAATCAGTGACCTGCCAGACACCCAATCAACGAATGATGGATTGAACCAAATATAGGAAAGAAGGAACACTACACGTACCTGTTGGGTAATTCTTCAACATCGTAAAACCATCCCAAATAATTCTCCCAGTGTCCTGGCCGGTATTTCCACCTTACGGTAATTTCACGGAAACTTTGACTATAAATCAGAAAATAGTCAGAAGAGGGCAGCGTGAATCTACATTGCAGCTGAATGTATTGTCATGTATTGTGTTTAAAGTTACCTCACACTATTTATAAAATGGGGCGTACAGTTAAGATGAAGTGGGACCGTTGGATGTGGATTCAACTGTGGCTGCTGCCTAACAATAATTGCCTTCAGTGTGTACAGTGAGCAGAAAGGAATTGCTGCTGTTTCTTCACATTTCCCATTGCACTCATTGTCATTCTGCTTTAACAGAGCGAGCTTGGATCTCCGGATATATTTAAACAATAAACCTCGGGGCTGATAGAATGATAATACAATAATATGAACATCACGTGTTTTCAATGGAGAAGTGTTTTCCACCTGCCGTGGGGAGAGAGTTTGGTGAAGACAGCGTTGGGTGAATCTGCTAAACTGAGTGGTGATGGGAAGTTGGTGAGAGTGGGACTTCGGTGCAAAGGGGGAAGGAGCTGCTCAGTAACTTAAATCAAGGAACAACAGTAAATACACAAAAATAGTCTAACTAATTAGATCTGGAGATAAAATTAAAATTAACTAAGTTCAGGATAGCAACATTAAAGGAATCTGAATTGCATTAAATAAAAATCGGATGTACATCATTAATTAAATAATAAGTAGGAGTAAGGGGTGCTAAACTAATATATATATAGAATAATAGAATAGAATCATAGAAGTTTACAGCACTGAAGGGGCCATTCGGCCCATCGTGCCAGTGCCGGCTCTTTGAAAGAGCTGTAAAATTTGAACCCAGACCCCATCGTTTTCCTCTTAACCCTGGAAATCAGTTCCCTTCAAATACAGGTCCATTGTAATCAAGATCAAGGGGAGCTGAGACCCGTTGCCTGCAATCCTTGTGGCAATTAGCACTTCCAGAAAGTTTCCTGTGTCCTGGACAACCACGTGTGCAGGAAGAGCCCCAGATGCTCGAGCTCAGGGTTTCTGAGACTGAGGAGCGGTGGGCGTAACTGCTGGGCATTCGGGAGTCTGGCAATTCCCCGCAGAAAAGTTGCAGGAGGTGGTAACCTCGCAGCTACAGAGAGTTCAGGTGGGGAGTAAGTGGGTGGCCAGCCGGCAGATTAGGAAGAGGCAGGCCCTGCAGGAATCCCCCGCGAATCTGGCACTCTCAACCCGGTTTTCCGTGCTGATACTGGTGACGGTGATGACACCCCGGGGGAGTGCATCCCAGGGCAAAGAGCTTGGTGAAGGGAGAGTTGGGTGAATCTGCTAAACGGCTTCGTGGGGCAAATGGCTGCACAGGGGGGCGCAGCAAAACGAATACATTCAGTAGTCCTTGGGGATTCGATATTCAGGGGGATAGATACGCGTTACAGCATCCGTCATCGTGAGTCCCGCAGGGTGTGTTGCCTCCCTGATGCCAGGGTGATGGACATCACTAGTAGGGTGCATAACATTTTGAGAGGGGCAAATGAACAGCCAGCAGCCATGATCCAAGTTGGAACCAACGACGAAGATAGGAAACGGGCTGTGGTCCTACAGACAGATTTTCCAGAGCAAGGGAGGAAGTCAAGCTGCAGGATGAAAAAGGTACTAATCTCTGGACTACTCCCAGTGTCACGTCCTGGAGTGTATATGAGAAGTAAGATAAGACATGTTTACGTGTGGCTGGAGAACTGATGCTGATGTGATGTGTAAGACTTTCTGATTGTCTGACAGCTTATAGAGTTCAGACTCGTGGAACAGACAACACAAAACCCAATGAATCTGTGAACCTTCTTTTACTGAAAAATCTACAAGAGGTTCCAAGTAATTACCAGAATACAAACTGTAATCAATTCATGAACTTATCACAAGCAAGTATCTAAAATCATTTACTTTAAGCTCATAATAATTATAAGCAAAACCACATACTTACAACACCTGGTTGGGTATTGGAGCCGGGGGTCCGTGGGTGAATGGTTGGGCATTGGATTCGGGGGTCCGTGGGTGAATGGTTGGGTATTGGAATCGGGGGTCTGTGGGTGAATTTTTGGGTATTGGAGCCGGGGGCAATGGATGAATAGTTGGGTATTGGAGCGGAGGGGCAGTGGGTGAATGGTTGGGTATTGGAGTCGGGGGTCCGTGGGTGAATGGTTGGGTATTGGAGTCGGGGGTCCGTGGGTGAATGGTTGGGTATTGGAGTCGGGGGTCCGTGGGTGAACGGTTGGGTATTGGAATCGGGGGTCCGTGGGTGAATGGTTGAGTATTGGAGCCGGGGGCAATGAATGAATGGTTGGGTATAGGAGTGGAGGGGCAGTGGGTGAATGGTTGGGTATTGGAGTCGGGGGTTCGTGGGTGAATGGCTGGATATTTGAGCCGGGGGGCAGTGGGTGAATGGTAGGGTATTGGAGCCGGGGGGGGTGCTGTGGGTGAATGGTTGGGTATTGGAGTCGGGGATTCGTGGGTGAATGGTTGGGTATTGAAGTCGGGGGCAGTGGGTGAATGGTTGGGTATTGGAGTCTGGGGTCCTTGGGTGAATGGTTGGGTATTGGAGTGGAGTTGCAGTGGGTGAATGGTTGGGTATTGGAGTCGGGGGCCCGTGGGGGAATGGTTGGATATTTGAGCCGGGGGGCAGTGGGTGAATGGTGGGGTATTGGAGCCGGGGGGAGTGCTGTGGGTGAATAGTTGGGTACTGGAGTCGGGGGTCCGTGGGTGAATATTTGGGTATTGGAGTCGGGTGTACGTGGGTGAATGGTTCGGTATTGGAGCCGGGGGTCAGTGGGTAAATGGTTGGGTATTGGAGCCGGGGGCAGTGGGTGAATGGTTGGGTATTGGAGTCGGGGGTCCTAGGGTGAATGGTTGGGTACTGGAATCGTGGGTCCGTGGGTGAATGGTTGGGTATTGGAGCCGGGGGCAGTGAGTGAATGGTTGGGTATTGGAGCGGAGGGGCAGTGGGTGAATGGTTGGGTATTGGAGTCGTGGGTCCGTGGGTGAATAGTTGAGTATTGGAGCCGGGGGTCCGTGGGTGAATGGTGGGGTATTGGAGTCGGGGGCGGGGGGCAGTGGATGAATGGTTGGGTATTGGATCCGGAGGTCATGATTGTCTATTGGAGCCGAGGGGGCAGTGGGTGAATGGCTGGGTAATGGAGCTGAGGGGGCATTGGGCGAAGGTTTGGGTACTGGAGCCGGGGGCAGTGGGTGAATGCTTGATTACTGGAGCCGTAGAGCAGTGGGTGAATTGTTGGGTAGTGTTACCAGGGGGCAGTGTTTGAATGCTTGGATACTGGAGCCGGGGGGGGGGCATGGATGGTGAAGTGGGGGGATGGTTGAGTATTGAAGCCGAGGGACAATTGTTGCGCATTGGAGCCGGGGACAATGGTTGTGTATTGGAGCCGGGGGCAATGGTTGGGTATTGGAACTGGCGGCAATGGTACGGTATTGGAGCCGGGGTCAATGGTTGGGTATTTGAACCGTGGGCAATGGTACGGTATTGGAGCTGTGGGGGGAGCAGTGTTTGGGTATTGGATCCAACGGGCAGTGATTGAGTATTGTAGCTGTGGTGGGAGCAGTGGTTGTGTATTGGATCCAGCGGGCAGTGGTTGAGTATTGTATCTGTGGTGGGAGCAGTGTGTATGTATTGGAGCCGGGGGCAATGGTTGGGTTTTGGAGCTGGGGGGCAATGGTTGAGTACTGTAGCCGGGGGGCAATGGTTGGGTATTGTAGCTGTGGAGGGAGCAGTGGTTGGGTTTTGGAGCCGTGGGGCAATGGTTGGTTACTGTAGCTGTGGTGGCAGCAGTGGTTTTGTATTGGAGTCTTGGGGCAATGTTTGGGTATTGTAGCTGTGGTGGGAGCAGTGGTTTTGTTTTGGAGCTGGGGGGTAATGGTTGGGTATTGTAGCGGTGGGGGGAGCAATGGTTGGGTATTGGAGCCGGGGGCAATGGTTGGGCATTGTAGCTGTGGGGGAGCAATGGTTGGTTTTGGAGCCGGGTGGCAATGGTTGGGCATTGTAGCTGTGGGGGGAGCAGTGGTTGGGTATTGGAGCCGGGGGCAATGGTTGGGTATTGGAGATGGGGGGCAATGGCTGGGTTTTGTAGCTGTGGTGGGAGCAGTCGTTGGGTATTGAGCTGGGGGGCACTGCCAGGTGCAATAAGATGACCATTAGTTCCTTGGCTGAAAGTGAGGAAAAGATGCAACTGCAGCTTAAGATAACATTGCTAAAGGAGACCCAGATGTTCGAGGACCATGGAGGGGAGATTCGACAGGTTTTGTTCTCAGTGATGGAACAATGAACATAGAATGCAGGACAGAATTAGTGCACCATCGAACTGGATGGTCAGGCTTCAAGTGACGCCTCAAAGGGAGATGCTTGTAGCATGTATGGTGTATTCCTTCTTTCCCCCATACAACAGGGATTGGGTGATATCAAGAACAACCTAATCCCCAATAAACAGCTGGCAGAATGGAAGGTGTGGACGTCATGCTTTCCATAGTGAGCTCAGGAGGTTGGACAGTGTCTGGGATACGTCTCACCCATGCCATGTTAAACTTAAGGGTCTGGGAGGGATCATTCCTGCCATGACAATACAAGCGACCCATGGATCCATAAAAGTATGGTCAGTAGAATCAGTTCGGAAACTGGAGGAGAAATTGCATAATGAATATCATCCCTTCCCACCGTACCTGGAGCAAATAAATGAATGAAGGACAGCACCAGACATGGCAGGATGTTCTTTACTCAAAGGATGTGTCGATATCACCTGGGAGAAGTTAATGAAACACTATGGGGGTTTTGTTTGGAATAAAGAAACAACAAATTGCACCATGTCTGGAACAAGCTGGCACCAGAGATAAGCTAATGCTAGATGTGTCGCACAGGGGCGATATTGTGTCGCTTCGCACCTCAACCTCCCAGTCACTCACTCCTCTTTCTGCTTTGAACCGACCCCGGTCACCAAGATAGATCATGAGATCCTGATACCAGTGACCAAGCATGATGTTACTAACATCACAGTGCACGGTGATACGCTCTCAGACACTGACAAAATATTGATTGGATTTGGAGATTCGCTGGACGCCCCACCACCATCCCACACACGACACTAAAACTAAAAGAGATTATAGAACGAAGTGATATCTCAGTAAAACACCTGCACCAACTACACCAGGAAAATGAAAACCTGCTAACAGAGAGAGAGGGGGTGGGAAGGAAATCACGTTGGGAACAGGTCAATATCATCTCGATACACCCGTTGGTCAGAATTATTTCACAACTGTTAGTTATTTTCCAATGCCGTCCACTGGACCCGGTCATCATCCTTTACATATTGCTTAGACAAAGCCTTACACAATTGAAGAGGAAAAACAAGAAGCCGGGTCAGCAGAGAGCTCTCCCAAGCCTGGAGTGCGGGGGAACTCAGGAATAATTATCAACCAATCAAATAAGACCAAAGGAACCGTTGGAGCCGTGCGGACATGTTCGCAGTGCTGACATCAATGTAACAGTAATCGACTGCAAACTCCAAGCAGATCAACGGTAAAGACAGAAAGAAAGTTAATTGGCTCAGAGTGATTGATGAAATTCTGGGTCTAAAGGTGGGAAATGTTTGAATGATTTAAGATGATTTATGTTAGAATGCTTTAAGATGATTCACTGGTCCAACTATTCCAGCACCCTTTCACTTAGGTTTGCATTATTATAGCAACATGGGAGATCGAAGCAGATTCAATGGTAACTTTCAAAAGTGAATTGGAAAAATACTTGACGGGCAAAAATTTGCAGGGTTCTGTGGAAGTGCAGGGCAGTGACTCTAATTGGACAGATCTTTCACAAATCGGGCACAAATCTGATGGGCCGAATAGCCTCCTTCAGCTCTGTGTCACTCTAGGATGCTCAATCCTCTGCCTCGGTGTGGTTTATTTAGTCCTGTGGGATACAAATAGTAATGTTCTTGACCAGGTGACTTCAGATAAAGACATTTAGCAAAGGATTGGGAAAATCAATGGACTGTGGAACATTCAATGGATCTTGAAACTCACGGGTTGGCGGACCTGCTTAATTATTACAATCCAACATCATGATGGGCTGCTCGGAACAACAGGAGGTCAACAACTTTTATGAAGACACGGACAGGGGTTGAACCCGCACTTCTCGCTTCACAGGAGTGGTGCATTACCGCTTGATAACACAGCTTCGTATCCAAAGCACTGATGTTACTTTTTCTACAGTGAAATAATGCGGATGCTGGAAATCTGAAAAGCAAACTGAAATTGCTGTACACACTCAGCAGGTCAGGCAGCATTAGTGGACAGAGAAACAGAGTTAGTGTTTCAGGTCGATAACATTTCATCCGAACTGGGAGAAGTTTGAGATGTGAGCAGGGAAAGGGGGCGGGGAGGAAAGAACAAAATGAAAGGCCTCTGAGAGGGTGGAAGGCAGGAGTGATTACATGACAAAAGGGAAAGGGGATGGGAATGAGCCACGAAAAGAAAAAATATGCGCCGAGAGGAAGTGTAAAAGGGAAAAGCAGAATCATTACCAAAAGCGACTGTCCAAAAAAAATGGGAGCAGTGTTTAGAATGTGAAATTACTGAGCTCAGTGTTGAGTCCGGAAGGCTGTAAAGTGCCTATTCGAAAGATGAGGTGCTGTTACTCGAGCTTCCATTGAGCTTCATTAGAACAGTGTAGGAAGCCGAGGAGAGAGAGGTCAGAGCGAGAGCTGGGCGGGGAATTAAAATGACCAGCGAAGAGAAGCTCAGGTTCATGCTTGCAGACTGAATTGAGGAGTTCTGCAAAGTGATCACCCAATCTATGTGTGGTCTCCCCAACGTAGTGGAGTCTGCGGCGAATACAGTTTACTAAATTGCAAAAAGTACAGGTAAATCGTGGTTTCACCTGGAAGGTGTGTTTGGTTCCCTGGACAATGAGAAGGGAAGAGGTAAAATGGCCGGTTTTGCATCTCCTGCGCTTGCACAGGCAGGTGCTGTGGGAAGGGAAAGGGGTGGTGGGTGAGAGATGAGTGGACCAGAGTGTCGCAGAGGGAATGGTCTCTTCCGAATGCTGAAGGGGGATGATGGGAAAGATGTGTTTGGTGGTGGGATCACGCTGGAGGTGGTGGAAATGGCGGAGGGTGATCCGTTGAATGTGGAGGCTGGTGGGATGAAAGGTACGCACAAGGGGACCCCTATCGTGCTTCTGGGAGGGAGGGGAATGGGTGAGAGCCGAAGTGAGGGAAATAGAACGGGCACGGTCGAGGGTCCTGTCCACCGTGGTGGAGGCGATTCCTCGGTTGAGGGAAAAGTAAAACATATCGGAAGGTGGCATCATCAGAAGAGAAACTGAGAATAAGAAATAAGAATCAAGGTGGGAGGAAGTGTCGTCAAGTTAGCTGTGGAAGAAGCTGGGCTTATTTGGTTGATGTGAGTGGTTTCAAAGGAGAAGTAGTTCAATGTATGTTCAATACAAGTTCAGCCAGGCGGAGGAGGGTGCTAGTGATAGGGATTGTGTTGGTCTCCATTCAGGGAAGAAGCCGTCCTGCTGGAGGTGTAGAGGGAATAGATGCCCATAGTGAAAAGCAGGAAACTGGAGAGTAACTGATGTTATATTTTTCCACAGCAGCATTAAAATCAATGGCATTATCAATGGATTTGTATTTTGATGTGAAAGGAATTTGTTGAATTGTGTACAACTGTGCATTGCTGTTTATATCACCAGGATGGCCGAGTGGTTAAGGCGTTGGACTTAAAATCTAATGGGCGTTTGTCCGCGTAGGTTCGAACCCCACTCCTAGTAGATGCTCAGGTAATGGAATTGAACATAAAAACTAATAATATTTTTGGTTTGAAAACGCTTATGATCTCTGCAAGGGATTGTGCCATATTTATAATTCACCCTTCAAGACAGCGTTTCTTCATTTCCAATTGGTGTTCTGAACATAGGAACAGGAGGCCATTCAGCACCTTGAGCCTGTTCACCATTCACTGAATTCCTGTCTGAGCTGTGTCTTAACTCCATCCATCAGCGTTGGCTCCAAATCATTTTAACGCATGTCTAGCAAAAACCTACCCATCTCAGATTAAATTATTAGTTGAGCTGGCATATACTGCTATTTTGTGAGAGAGAGTTCGACACTGCTACCAATCTTCGCGTGAAGAAATGTTTGCTAACTCCTTTCCCGAATGGCCTTGAAGTAACCAAATTACTATTATACTTTAGTTTTTTAGGTCAGGATATGTATAATGTAGCACCAATGTACAAGGTGGAGATAATGAGTTAATCCATACCCTGAGTTAAATGATATATGGGCCTGTATATTGCATTTACCCAGCTAAGCTTTAAAAATATGGTTAAATGACTTCGAATGCTGAGAAATTAAACTGCAGGGCAACTCGTGGGAAGATTAGTGGAGGATGTCTGTTCGGCCAGGTGAGGCAACACATACGAGATAACACACCTAAGAATTCGTTTGTTGTAAACTCACAACAGGGTTCCATTACATCAAAGTATGGTGGGACTAATCAGAATGTGCTTGCTTTGCAGAAGTAACCCGAGAGAAGGTCAGAATCTGCGCTTTGCAGAAATTGAACGAGGACTGTTATCTTAAGAAAACATGCAACGAGCAAACCACCTGACCAGAGACAAACGGACGGTTGTAAAGCAATAGATTAAAATGAGGCCACAGTCACCGATAATAGGACTGTGCATTTATAGGTGGCAGGAAGGATTAAATGTCACGGTTTATAATTGCCATTTAGCAATAAATGTGTATATGCTGATAAGCTTTGCACCCGCCCCTAGGGCAGGGGTTTGATTTTTGTACAATTGTGAACGTTGCTGGGATATCGGTGGAGTCGGATTTAGACAGCGATCTGAAAGGTTCTCCACAGGCCTGCGAGTAAAGACCGTTTTGAACCATAACTCTGAGTCTGTCATCTTTTCCGGGGATGGTGTTAGCGTCGAACTTGCATATCACTTGGTCCACAAAACACCTACAACAGGCCTGCCTCTGATTTTATGATTATGTCCCCTTGTCCGAGACTCCTGCAACAATGGCAAAAAAGGTTTCTCTCTATCTACCTTATCAACTTGTTTCTAAATCTTAAAAACGTCAATCAAATCCCCACAACCTTCTATATTGCAGGAAGTACAAGCCCAGTTTATGTAATCTCTGCTCATATTTTAACCCTTGGAGCGCTGGTAACGATCTGGTGAATGTGCACTTCACTTCCTCCAAGGTCAATCTATCCTTTTTAACAGGCAGTGCCCAGAACTGTACACAGAAATCCAGATGCGGTCTAACCAGATCTTTGTATAGCTGTAGAATAACTTCCTCTCCTTTATATTCTAGCCCCTCGTTATAAAGCTTAACATGCTATGAGATTTTTATAATTATTTCTGTACCTGACTGCTACATTTTAGTGGTCTGTGTACATGAACCCGAAATCCCTTTGGAACTCCACTGTTCCAAGCTGTACACCATGTAATTAATTCTCTGATCTACTTTTTTGGTCTAAAATGAAAAACGACATACTTACCTGCTTTGAAATCCACCAGCCACTGTTTCGCCCATTCACTTAATCTATCAATATATCTTTGTTATTATATGCTGCTGCCTACACGACTTACCGTACCACCAACCTTTGCATCATCGGCAAACGTGGATATATGGCTCTCTATTGTGTTTTCTAAGTCATTAATGACTATAGAAGGAACCATTTATTTAATATCAACATTTATAAACGGGCCATGATGCGACACCCTGGCAGGGTCTGTGGGGAGAGGAAGGTAGGGTTAAGGTTTCAGCTAGATGACCATCTTCACCTATAAATAAACATCACGCAAGTGTTAGTAGTTTTTAAAGAGTAAAAAAGAGAACTTGCACTCCTATTGCACCTTTCACGACTTTGGGACGTCCAAATTGCTCACCAATGCTCAGTTTGAGTCCCCACAGGACCACTAGAGTCCAGACCTCATTACAGCCTTGATCCTAACATGGACAAAGGAGCTGACTTCTAAAGGTGAGATGAGAGTGATTGCTCTTAGCATCAAAACAGCTTTAGACCAAGTTTTTTTTATCAAGGAGCCCGAGCAAAATTGAAGACAATGGAATCTGTGGGGGGACGGGCACGGGGTGGGGGGAACCGCCACTGCTGGAGACATACCTAGCATAAAGAAAGATGCTTGTGGTTGTTGGAGGCCAATCATATCAGCACCGGGCCATCACTGCAGGAGTTAATCTTCACCTGCTTCATCAATGACCGTCCCTCTATCAGAAGATCAGAAGTGTGGAAGTTCAGCCATGATTGCACAGTGTTCAGTTCCATTCTCATCTCATCAGATAATGAAGCAATCCTGGACTGCATGCAGCAAGACCTGGGCAACATTCAGGCTTGGGCTGATATGTGGAAAGTAACAATCGCCCTACACAAGTGCCAAAGCTTCTTCTACAGTACCTCCCAAAACCGCGATCTGCACCTCCTAGAAGGACAAGAGCAGTTAGTGCATTGCAATACCACCACGTGCAAGTTCCCCTCCAGGGCATGCACCATCCTGACTTGGAAATATATCGTCATTTCTTCATTGTCGCTGAGTCAAAGTCCAGGAGCTCCTTCCCTAACAGCACCGTGGGTACCTTCACCTCACGGACTGCAGTGGTTCAAAAAGAGGCTCATCACAACCTTCGCAAGGACAATTAGGGATGTGCAATAAATGATGGTTTTGCCAGCGACATCCACATTCCATGAATGGCGAATTTAAAAAAATTGCTTTAAAGAAAATTAGGTCCATTTTGAAGCATGGTCACTGCTTATAATTTAGGAACGACGGACTTCGACTCTGGTCAAAAGACTTATCCAGCCTGTTCCCACTTTCCAGCTATTGGTCCATAGCCTTGCAGATTATGGCACATCAAGTGCATATCCACGTACATTTCAAATATGGTGAGTGTTTCTGCCTCTACCACCATTTCATGTAGTGAGTTCCAGACCACCATCACCCTTTGGATGAACAAAGTTCTCCGCAACTCCCCTCTAATCCTTCTACCAACAACTTTAAATCTATGCATCCTTGTTATTGACCTCTCTGCTAACTGAAATAGGTGCTTCCTATCCACTCTAGCTCGGCCCCTCATAATTTTATGTACCTCAATTAAGTCTCCCCTCCGCCGCCTCTGTTCCAAAGAAAATAACTCCAGCCTATCCAATCTTTCCACAAAGCCAAAATTCTCCATTGCTGGCAACACCCAGAGGACAACAGAGGACACAGATTGAATGTAATTGGAAAAAGAATGAGATGGGAGGTGAGGAGATTTTTTTTTACACTGCGAGTTATTATAATCTGTAATGCTCTGCCTGAAATGGTGGTGGAAGCAGATTCAATAGTAACTTTCAAAAGGGAATTGGATAAATACTTGAATTGGAAAATGTTGCAGGTGTATGTGGAAAGAGCTGGGAATAATTGGACTGCTCTTTCAAGAGCACGACGGGGCAAATGGCCTCCTTCTGTGATGTATGATTCTCTGATTCTCTGAAAGGATTCATGTAAATGAGGCTGTTATTTGCTGGCTCCACTATCTCATTTTATTACTGAATACAAAAGCCAGTTCTGTTTCAAGCTCATTCAAATGAATCGGGGTTCGGTACCAATGAAGCTCAAGTCAACATCTGAAGTACGGCATGTTGGCCAAGTGTATAAGGCGTCGGTTACATAATTCCAACAATCATGGGTTCGACCCCCCTCTGCGCCTGGGAAGATTTGATCGCATTTAATTTGACATTTTTAAGGTTTCTCCTTTTTATCTCTTTTAAAACCATTCATAATTTTGAACATTTCAAACAACTCTCCTCTTGACATTCTCTGCTCTAAGGAGAAAAATTCCAGCTTCTCCAGTGTCCGCATAAATGAGGTCCCCCATCCTTGGTACCATTCCAGTGAATCTGTTCTGCACTCTCTAGAAAGCCTTGACATCTTTCCTAAAGTGTGGCGCCCAGAATTGAACGTAATACTCCAGCTGAGGCCTCAGCAGTGCTTTATAAATATTTCACGTAATTTCCTTGCTTTTATGCTATATTCATCTATTAATAAAAGAAAGGATCCCAAATCGCTTTTCACAGCTTTCTCAACTTGTCCTGCCACCTTAAAAGACTTGTTTGCGCACACCCCATGTGTTCCTGTTTCTGCACCCTCTTTCAAATTGTAACATTTAGAGCTGGTTAATAAATTGCAGGGGAGGGCATTCTGAGCGGCTTGGGGCCAGTGATCTACAGAGGGAGCCGATTAAAGGAAATAATCGGCCCCATTAAAGTTGTAACATTTAGTTTATTTTGCCGCTCCTCATTCTTCTGGCCAAAATATTTCACCTTGCATTTCTCTGCGTTAACTTTCATCTGCCATGTGTCTGCCCATTTCACCAGTCTCTTTCTGTTCATATTCCCCCTTTGTAGCTCTTACTATCTGCTGCGTGCCCCTTTGCTGTTTTTTGTAACTTTCCCATTCAACTGGATCTGTGCAATGTTTTGCATTTGTGTTTGCTTTTTCTTTTCTTTCAATGCGGTCTGTTAACTCTTTAGCCGTCCATGTCTGTATTTTGGCCAGTAGAGTTCTTGCCCCTCAAATGTATAAACTGATTCTGTTTCATAGCAAATTATTTTAGAACACCTCCCACTGATCTTCTGTCATTTTACCTATGAAAAGGTTTGCCCAGTTTCCTGCGGACAGGCTCTGTCTTGTCGAAGTCGGCCTTACCGAAATATAGAACCTTTGTAGCTGTTTCGCATGTCTCCCTTCCAAACATTGCGTTGAACTCAATCATGTTATGATCACTATTAAATACATTTTCACTCACGCTATGTCTGATGAATAAATCTAGCTTGTTACAATTACTAAATCTAATGTGGCATGCCCCCTCGTTGGTTCTAGGACATATTGTTGTAGAAAACTATCCAGGGCACACTCAATAGTTAACTACCTTTCTGATAGGTGCTAGTCTGCTTATCACAATCTATATGAAAGTTAATATCCCCCATTAGTACCACTCTGCCTTTACGACGCCCCTGTCTATCCGCTGCATTTAAAATTCAGACCTGCGACCAGGGAGCCTACACACAAACCCCACTTTCTTAATCCCTCAGTCTTTAATTCTTGCCTATTTCTTAATTCTACCCATAAATTCTCCACTGTCTGTTTACCTCTCGTTATATCCTCCCTTAACATTGAATTGATTTCATCCTGAATCACTAAGGTTACTCCTCCCCCTGCACCATTTCCCTATCTATCATGTAGGCCTCCAGCAGTACTTCCGCCCCTTTGTATTCCCGCCATCTTGAGATTAAGGCTAATATTCCATGAACCTTGCATTTTTTTGTACGTGTCCGGTAGTTTGAAGTAATTACTGTACGTGGACTTTTAAATCTCTCTGCTCCTCCTCAGTTCCTAACTTCTCACCATTTTGAAATTACTCTAATCCACCTTTCTTAGTTCGAAGGTGGATGATCCGCACATTGAACCCCGTTAGCCACATTTTTGCCCATTCACTTAACCCATCAATGTTCCTTTGCAAATTTCTGCTCCCACCTACACTACTTACTGTGCCGCCTAACTTAGTGTCGTCAGCAAACTTGTATATACGATGGAAGTCATCGAACTGTGAAAGAAGGCTGGGAACGGGAATAGAACTGCGGGCTGACATGACAGGGCGTTGGTATTCGCAATGTACAAAATACAGTCTCCAATGCTCCGCTTATCTGCATCAGACTGAAAGTAATTTGTAATACATGTTCGATCCTTATTGGTCGCTGTAACCTGATGCTGTAGCTCGGTGAATTAGTGGTTCAGTCTGGAAAGGGTTGTGTCTCTGTTGCACAATCAGTTAACATGGTCGGCCGTGAGCACAAAAAATAATGGTTCCACGAACGATCGGGTAATCTTTCCCTTATTGTCTCGCAGCTTCAGGTTTCACCGTGTGTTTTGACTGAAAGAAAATGTGCTGCAAACATTGCCAGCTGGGCAGGGCTGACATTCCCACCATTTACCCTGCGATCGGATAGCAGGTACATCAAAAATGTATAAAAGCCTGAGATTGGCTTCACGGAAATCAGAATTCGTATTAGCAGCCAAGGCCACGAACGGCCGGATGGGAGGCTGCACTGGTTGCAGGAGAGCTGGTTCGCTGTGACATGGATATTTCCAGTGAGCCAGACCAAACTCTCTTCATATCTCCACAATGAAAGTCACACCGTTCATTTTGGAAAAGCAAAATGATACTTACATTCTGACTGGTTTCAATTGATATTTGAGAGATCATTATAATATCCTGCAGCGTGGCCTCGGTTAATAACAACTGTTCGAAGCTGCATTTCAGACACGGCAACAAATCCATCATTTTGTTGCTGTTTTCCAGAACCCCGAAAGAGCGAGGCCGCGAAAGACAACTCTCTTCAATCACCAGCTGCTGGCAGAAAGCAGCGAATGTGGCTTCAGACAGTCCATTATAGCCCATCTCTGGGGAACAAGATCCCACTGAAGCAGAGTTTTGCAGAGCTTTGGATCTCTTGCCTATATGTGACGTCGTGGAGGTCGATAATATAGAATGAATGAATATTTCAACACAGAAGTGGGCATTCGGCCCATCGTGCCTGTGCTGGCTCTTTGAAAGTGCAAACCAATTAATCCCACTCCCCTGCGATTTCAGTATTCTTTTTAAAGTATTTATTCAATTACCTTTTGAAAGTTAGTATTGAATCTGCTTCCACTACCCTTTCTGGCAGTGCATTACAGATCATAAAAATCACTGTGTATTAATGTTCCCTCATCTCTACACATAACAGAAGTCTTTCATCCCTTGTGCCATTCTAGTAAATGTCTACTGCAGACTCTCTGAGGCCTTGACATCCTTCCTCACTGTGGTGCCCAGAATTTGCCACAATACTGAAGCTTGTGCCTCAATGGTGTTTTATGAAATTTGAGCATAGATTCCTAGCTTTTGTACTTTATTTCCCTATTTATAAAATCAAGGATCCCGAATGCCGAATACTGTCCTGCTCAATATTTACAACGTTGCCAACCCATCAGCAAACTTTGAAATTTGCTCCCGATACCCAAGTCCAGGTCATTCATATAACAAGAAAAGCGATGGTGATAATACCCACCGCTGTGGGACCCCACTGCAGCGAATGCAGCGCATTGCTGTCCATCCTTGGGAAGTACAATACAATATGGCCCAGCGAAGCCTCCTCATACACCGAGCACAGCGACAGTAATATCCATGGAGATTGAATCCAGGTCACTCGGCCTTCCAGCAACAGTTGGTGAGGACCGAATGAAATGAAACATTTTACTTGCCTCAGTGAGGAAATCACTGGATAATGTTGCAGGAATAAAAACAGAAAATGCTGGAAATACTCAGCAGGTCAGGCAGCATCTGTGAACGGAGAAACCGAGTTAACATTTCAACAGAAATGGAAAAAAAGTAGGAAATGGAACAGATTTTTAAGCAAGTGCAGGAGCCGGGAATGGGGGGAGGGAATGAAAGAACATAAGGGAATGTCTGTGTTAGGATAGGAGGCAGGAAAGGGTAAGAGGCATTAAGATACATTAACCGATATTCAAGGCAAAATGCGATGGTAATGGGTCAGATTAAGAAACAAAAGATGGCTCTAGACGAGGTGTAAATGGCGCTGGCAGAAGGAAAGACAGCTGCCATGTGGGAGCAAAGAAAACAAAACACAAATAAACAAAAAAAAAGCGTGGAAAAAATATATATGTTCGGGCCGAGGTTATGGTCTGAAATTGTTGAACTCTATGTTGAGTCCAGAAGGCTGTAAAGTGCCTAATGGAAAGATGACGTGCTGTGCCTCGAACTTACGTTGAGCTTCAGTGGAACAATGTAAGAGGCCTAGGACAGTGAGGTCTAATTGGGATTGTAGCAGAGAATTAAAGCAACAGGCGACCAGAAGCTCCGGGTCACCCTTACAGACTGAAAGCAGGTGTTCCACAAAGTGGTCACCCAATCTGTGTTTCGTCTCCCCAATGTACAGAAGACTGTTTCGTGAGCATCGAATGCACTATACTAAATTGCAAGAAGTACAAGTAAATCGCTGTTTCACCTGGAAGGGGTGTTTGGGTCCCTGGACAGTGGGAAGGGGGTAGTATAAGGGCAGGTGTTGCATCTCCTGTGCTTGCACAGAAAGGTCCCAGGTGAAGGGGAAGGGGTGCTGGGGGTGATAGAGGAGTGGATTAGGGTGTCTCGGAGGGAGCGGTCCCTTCGGAATCCTGAAAGGGGAGCTGAGGGGAACATGTGTTTGGTGGTGGGATCAAGCTGGAGGTGGCAGAAATGGTGGAGGATGATCCGTTGAATGTGGAGGCTGGTGGGGTGAAAGGCGAAGAGAAGTGGAACCCTATGGTGGTTGTGGGAGGGAGGGGCAGAGGTGAGGGCAGAAGTGCGGGAGATAGAACGAACATGGTCAAGGGCCATGTCAACCACAGTAGAGGGGAATTCTCGGTTGAGGAAAAAGGAAGACATGTCGGAAGCACTGTTATGGAAGGTGGAATCGGCAGAGCAGATGCGGTGCAGATGGAGAAACTGGGAGAATGGAATAGAGTCCTTACAGGAAGCGGGGTGGGAGGAAGTGTAGTCCAGGTAGCTGTGGGAGTCAGTGGGCTTGTAGTGAATGTTTGTCAATAACCTATCCCCAGAGATGGAGACGGAGAAGTCGAGGAAGGGAAGGGAAGAGTCGGAGATGGACCATGTGAAGGTGAGGGAAGGGTGGAAATTGGAAGCAAAGTGAATAAAATTTTCTAGTTCAGGGCGAGAGCAGGAAACAGCACCAATGCAGTCATCAATGTACTGGAAAAAGAGGTGAGGGAGGGTACCTGAGTAGGATTAGAACAGGAAGTCAGGATGGCCGAGCGTTTTAAGACGTTTAACATAGAAACATAGAAACATAGAAGATAGGAGCAGGAGTAGGCCATTCGGCCCTTCGAGCCTGCTCCGCCATTCAATGAGATCATGGCTGAACATCCAAATTCAGTACCCTGTCCCTGCCTTCTCCCCATATCCCTTGATCCTTTTAGCCTTAAGAAATATATCCAACTCTCTCTTGAATATATTTAATGAACTGGCCTCCACCGCCCTCTGTGGCAGAGAATTCCACAGGTTCACCACTCTCTGGGTGAAAAAATTCCTCCGCATTTCAGTCCTAAATGGCTTACCCCTTATCCTTGGACTATGACCACTGTTTCTGGACTCCCCAGCCATCATAAACATCCTTCCTGTATCTCGTCTGTCCAGGCCTGACAGAATTGTATAGGGTTCCATGAGATCCCCTCTCAATCTTCTAAGCTCCAGTGAGTATAAGCCCAATCGACACAATCTCTCCTCATACGTCATTCCTGCCATCCCAGGTATCAGCCTGGTGAATCTTCGCTGCACTCCTTCCATGGCAAGAACGTCCTTCCTCAGGTAAGGCGATCAAAACTGCACACAATACTCAAGGTGCGGTCTCACCAAGGCCCTGTACAACTGCAGCAAGACATCCTTGTTCCTGTACTCGAACCCTCTTGCTACGAAGGCCAACATACCATTTGCCTTCTTAACCGCCTGTGGACAACCGTTGCAGTCCGTGTGGTGAAGGCACTCCCACAGTGTTGTTAGGGAGGATGTTCCAGGATTTTGACCCAGCGACAATGAAGGATTGGTGCTACATTTCCAACTGAGGATGGTGTGTGTCTTGGAGGGGAACTTGAAAGTGATGGTGTTCCCATGCTGTTGCTGACCTTGTCCTTCTAGGTGGGAGAGTTCACGGGTTTGAGGGGTGCTGCCGAAGAAGCCTTGGTGAGTTGCTGCAGTGAATCTTGCAGATGGTACACACTGCAGCCACGGTACACCGGTGGTGGAGGGAGTGAATGTATAAGGTGGTAAATGGGGTGCCAGTCAACCTGGCTGCTTTGTACTGTTGTCGAGCTTCTTCATTGTTGTTGGAGGTGCACTCATCCAGGCAAGTGGAGAGTATACCCTCACACACATGACTTGTGCCTTGTAGATGGTGGAAAGGCTTTAGGGAGTGAGGATGTGCGACATTCGCCACAGAATACCTAGACTCTGACCTGCTCTTGTAGCCACAATGTTCAGCGGTTCCCAGACACGGCTCAGGCCGGGGACAGCAGCGGCTGGATTAGAGAGCGGGGATCCTGCGCTGTTGTTGAGGTGGTCCGGCTGCTGCTGCCTCCGCCTCTCGCACTCCGAGAGCCCGGGCGGCGGTCCACACCGATCTCCCTTCTCTGGACCCGGTGTCTCTTGCAAACTGTGGACCTAGTGGCGGAACGGCCGCGTATCTGCATTTGCAGTAAAATGCTGTTTGTTTGAATCACTGCGGGATCACTGAGCTTTCATAGTGTTTGGTCCTCAGTTTATATCAGAGAAGCGTTTGAAGTATTTAATGTCCAGTTTTGGGGCAATAACTATTTTCAGAATTAAATGCGCTTTTTCTGTTACTTTTGATTAAACTCTCAGTTTTTCTGTTCGAGAGTGTTTTGTAAATTTTATATCGGAACAATGTTTAAAGGATGTGATGCGCTCACTTATTGTAGAATAACACTCTTTCCCACTTGATAGAGTTTACTGATGCGGTAACAGAGAGGGTTGATGAGGGCAATGCGGTTGACGTGGTGTACATGAACTTCCAAAAGGCGTTTGACTATGTGTCACATAATAGGCTTGCCAACAAAGTTAAAGCCCATGGAATAAAAGGGACAGTGGCAGCATGAATACGAAATTGGCTAAGTGCAGGAAACAGAGAGTTGAGGTGAATTGTTGTTTATCGGACTTGAGGAAGGTGTACAGTGGTGTTCCCCTGGGGTCGGTTCTAGGACCACTGCTTTTCTTGATATATATTAATGACTTGGGCGTGGGTGTTCAGGTCACAATTTCAAAAGTTGCAGCTGATGCAAAACATGGAAGTATAGTGAACAGTGAGGAGGATAGTGATAGAGTTCAAGAGGTCATAGACAGGCTGGGGGAATAGGCGGACACGTGGCAGGTGAAATTTAACATTGAAAATTGCGATTGATACATTTTGGTAGAAATAATGAGGAGAGGAAATGTAAACTAAAGGGTACAATCCTAAAGGGAGTGCATGAACAGAGAGACCAGTGGGTGTATGTGCACAAATCGTTGAAGGTGGCAGGGCAGGTGGAGAAAGCAGTTGAAAAAAACTTACAGGATCCCGGGCTTCCTAAATAGAGGTATAGTGTACAAAAGCGTGGAAATTATGATGCTCCTGTATAAAACACTGGTTCTGCGCCAACTGGAGTATTGTGTCCAATTGTGGGCACCACAATTTAGGAAGGATGTGAAGGCCTTAGTAATGGTACAGAAAAAGATTTACAAGAATGATTCCAGGGATGGAGAGACTTCAGTTACGTGGATAGTCTGGCGAAGCTGAGGTTGTTCTCTTTGGAGCAGAGAAGATTGAGTGGAGATTTGATAAAGGTGTTCAACATCATGAAGGTCTGGACAGAGTAGATAGAGAGAAACTGTTCCCATTGCCAGAAATGTCGAGAACCAGAGGGCACATAAGATTGGCAAAAGAACCAAAGGCGACATAAGAACAAACTTTTTTTATGCAGCGAGTTGTTAGGATGTGGAATGCACTGCCTGAAAAGTTGGTGGAGGCAGATTCCATCACAGCTTTCAAAAGGGAATTGGATAAGTAACTGAAGGAAAAAAATGCCGGGCTCCGGGGAAAGGGCGGGAGCATGGGAGTAGCTGAAGTGCTCTTGCTGAGAGCCGGCACGGGCTCGATGTGCCGAATGGCCTTCTTCCGCGCTGTAACCATTCCAGTCTATGATTCTGTGAAAGGCGCTATACATATTCAAGTTGTTGTTGTATTACGGTTTGTTATAATATTCGTAACATGCAAAATCCAAACTTTACAAAATTAAATCCACACAAAATGCCACGGGGAATTTATTTTGAATAACATCCATTGCACCTTGCAACACATCTTTACATTTATGTGTCTTTCCTCCGTTTGCTGATAAACGTTTATCTTGCGGCCTGTTCTCGTTAATGGTCACAAGCAGGAACAGATAGACACAGCGTGTCTGACCGCCCCGAGATGTGCCAAAGGCATCATAGAGTCATAACGGCACAGCAGGAGGCCAATCGGCTCATAGAGTTGGTGCCGGCTCTCTGTAGAGCAATCCAGTCCATCCCATTCCCCCACTCTATCCCCGTAGCCTGCAAGTTAATTTCCCTCAGGTGCCTATCCAGTCTCCCATTGAAAACGTTGAGTATCTCTGCTTCCACCGCTTGTGCCGGCAGCGAATTCCAGGTCATCACCACTCGTTGCATAAAAAAGTTTTCCGCTTCTACTGATAGTTTGTCAGCTTCCACCTGCTTAGTAAACACCAATACAAAGTACTCATTGAGTATTCTAGCCTTGCCCTGCGCCTCTAAGCATACATCACCTTCTATTTCCCTAACAGGCCCCACCCCTCCTCTTACTACCGGCATACTGTGTACATGCCGGTAGAAGATTTTTGAGTTCCCCTTTATGTTAACCGCCATTCTACTCTCATGTTCTCTTTGCCAATCTTATTTCCATCTTCAGTTCCCCTCTCAACTTATTGTATTTGTTCTGGCTCTCCGTTGCAGAATTCACCTGTCATACATCATAAACCCTCTTTTCTGTTTCATCATCTTCTCTATCTCCCTCTTCATCCAAGGGGCCCTTGCTTCGGTTCCCTTACCCTTCCCTCTTGTTGGAATGTATCTAGCTTGTACTTGGAAAATTTCCTCCTTAAAGATCACCCATTGTTCCATTACAGATTTTCCTGTCTGTCTTTGGTTCCATTTTATCCTGGCTGGATCCTTTCGCATCCCATTGAAGTTAACCCAATTCCACTTTAGAAAATCCACTCTAGATTGTTCCTTGCTCCTCTCCATTGCTAATCTAGATCTTATGATCCGATGATCACTCATACCCAAGTGTCCTCCCACAGACACTTGGTCGACCTGCTCCATTTCATTCCCCAGCACCAGATCCAGAAATGCTTCCCTCCTAATTGAGCCAAGAACATATTGGTCAAGGAAATTCTCCTGAACACGTTTCAGAAATTCCTCCCCCTCCTTTCCCTTTACCCTAGCATTATCCCAATCGGTATTTGGGTAATTAACGCCCCCCGATATCACCACTTTATAGCTCTATAGCATCAGTTTAGGACAAATGCATCAAATCAAATGTTCACCCGTCACAGAGAGAAATAAAAACAGAGAAAAGGGTAGAAGGAGATAGGGAAACAAATCTAAATACAGAAAATATAAATATTTCCCATCCTTGATTTCTCTCTATTACAACCCAATACTCCAGTGGCGGATAAATAACTTCAGTGTACATTGCTCAGTTCGAGAATCGGAACAAAGAAAAAGACACAAAATAACTAAAAATGGCCGAAACCAGGGACCTTAGGGTATTCAGTCGAACGCTCTCCCAATTGAGGTATTCTGGCCCCTCGGTAATGAAGCTTTGTGTCAATCTTTCAGAAGAAAATCTAACCCCGGGTGGACGCCGCTCATTCCTCACTCCGGGGGAATGGGACCCGACCAGATCTCGGAGCTCAGGTAATGTTAATGATCTGCTGAAGCATTTATAAACACAGAAAACTGACACACCAGTGGAGACCTCACAGTGTTGGGCACGGAGTGGAATACACTGAAGTTTTTTTTGTAACATTTACAGAGCACACTAACCCCGAGCTGCAGGGGAAATTATATGAAGTTCAATGTTCAGCAGCGAGATGCTGGAGAGATAAGAGTCCCGAATCAGGGAGAAAGTTTCTGATACCGCTGCTGAATTTCATTTATGTCAAACACTCCCTGAACTCACTGCAGGAATTCAGAGCTGGGGATCGCCTGTGAAATCAGCCTAATAAATAAAATAATACACTCGCCCAACGTGGGGCTCGGACCCACGACCCTGAGATTAAGACTCTCATGCACTACCGACTGAGCAAGCCGGGCCCACACACTATTTCACACTCTCTGCCTGTTATTGCAGAGCGGCAGCTGTTGGCTCCGCCCCAGGGGCCCGTCTTGATCTACAAACCATGAACCAGCTTCCTCTCAATTCCCAGGTTTATCAGTAAACTGACCCACACAAGCCCGAGAGAGCGATGGATTCCTCTCATTGATCGACAATAAAACTCAGATTTTCTGCTCTTTTCACCTTCCAAACATTCACATCCATTTTGCTCAGTATTTATTTCGCTTTCCTTTTTATGCTGTTTCTGCTTTTCTTTGTAAACATTTCATTGTAATTATTTATGAGAGGGAAGAAATGAACAGAAGAGATTTACTGGAATGGTTCCAGGAATGAGGGACTTCAGTTATGTGGAGAGACTGGAGAAGCTGGGGTTGTTTAGAGCAGAGACGGCTACGAGGAGATTTGACAGAGGTGTTCAAAATCATGAACGATTTTGAAATCGTAAATAAGGAGAAACTGTTTCCAGTGGCAGAAGGGTCGGTAACCAGAAACTACAAATTGAATCTCATTGGTAATAGAACCAGAGGTGACATAACGGACCATTGCTTCATACGGCGAGTTGTTGTGATCTGGAATGCACTGTCTGAAAGGATGGTGGAAGCAGATTCAATAATAACTTTCAAAAGGAAATTGGATTAATACTGGAAGGGAAATATTTACATGGCAATAGAAAAATATCAGGGTATTGGAACTAATGGAGAGTTCCAACAAAGTGGCAGCACAGGCGCGATGGAATGTCCCAGGCTTCATTTCTGCCTGCACTGAGATCGATTATCTCACCCAGTGTGCTGCCGGGCTCCACAGAATGTAGGAAGGGCCGATGTTCCTACACTGGCCTGTGCTTCATCAGCTGATCTCACCCGGCATCATATTGAGCCGCACAAAGCAGGATGGGCCCAGGATTCATCATCGGCCTGTGGTGTGTTAGATCATCTCATGATGTGTGCTACTGAGCCATCCAATTCAGTAAACTCTCTGTATACATCCCCGGTTTGTGCTGAGTTAGCATATATCACCCGCTGTGGTACCGAGCCCCAAACAGACCAGGATAGGCCCAGGATCATTCCACGGCTTGTGGTGCGTTCGCTGATCTTATTTGGTGAGTTACTGAGCCTAAAGAAGAGGAAAGATCCAGGCTTCATCTCTGGTCTAAGCTGAATTCACTGACCTCATCTGCTGTCTGGGCCTGTGTTGGGCAACTGTCCGAGTAGTAGGTCATGGTCTGTGCAGGAGTTGTTCAGGTCTTTGTAGAAGCTACCTGGGCCTGTGTAAGATATTACTGGGTTTGTGCTGGAGCTACCTGGGTCTGTGTAACAGCTGTATGTGTCAGGGTAGGAGCTGTCTGGGCCTGTATGTTGTATTTGAGTCTGTGTAAGAGCGGTTTATTTCAGGGTGGGAGCTGTCTGTGCCGGAGTAGGAGCTGTCAGGTTCTGTATATTATATCTGGGTCTGTGTAAGAGCTGTCTGTGTCAGGGCAGGAGCTGTCTGGTCTGTATGTTATATCTGGGTCTCTGTAAGTGATGTCTGTGTCAGGGTAGGAGCTGTCTGGGTCTGTATGTTATATCTGGGTCTATGTAAGAGCTGTCTGTGTCAGGGAAGGAGCTGTCTCGTCTGTATGTTATATCTAGATCTGTGTAAGCGCTGTCTGTGTCAGGGTAGGAGCTGTCTGTGACTGTGCGTTATATCTGAGTCTGTGTACGAGCTGTCTCTGTCAGGGGAGGAGCTGTCTGGCTCTGTATCTTTTATCTGAATCAGTGTAATTTCTTTCTAGGTTTGTGTAGAAACAACCAGGGCTTATGAAGAAGCTGGTGAAAGGCAGTCAACCAGCAACATTAACTGTTTCTCTCTCCACAGATGCTGCAAGACCTGCTCAGTATATCCAGCATTTACTGCTTTTATTTCAGATTTCCAGCATCAGCAGCATTTTGCTTTGGTTTCTATGAAGAAGATGTCTGGGTCTGTGTAGGAATGTCTGGGTCTGTGCAGGAGCTGTCTGGATTTTTGTATGAATGTCTGGGTCTGTGTAGAAGCTGTCTGGGTCTGTGTAGGAATATCTGGGCCCGTGTAGGAACATTCTGTGCCTTTCTTGGAACTGTCCGTTCCCTGCAGGAAATGTCCATGGCTGTATATGGGGCTCATGTATAGATGCTGGCTGTGTTATTGTAGGAATTGTCTGCGTCTATGTAGGAGCGAATGAATCAGTGCAGGATTTCTTGGATCTGTACAGATACTCCCTGAATCGGGGTAGGAGCTATCTGTGTCTGCGTAGGAACGTCTGTGCCATTGATGGTGCACCCTCACAGGCACAGGCTTTCCTAGACGGGCCCAGACAGCTCCTACCCTGACACAGGGAGCACCAGCAAAGGCACAGACTTTCCTAGACGGACACAGGCAGCTCCTACCCTGACACATGAAGTACCACCACAGGCAGACTTTCCTACACGGACCCAGGCAGCTCCTACCCTGACACATGAAGCACCACCACAGGCACAGACTTTCCTACACGGACCCAGGCAGCTCCTACCCTGACACATGAAGCACCACCACAGGCACAGACTTTCCTACACGGACGCAGGCAGCTCCTACCCTGACACATGAAGCACCACCACAGGCACAGACTTTCCTACATGGAAAGATAGGAGCTGACTGGGTCTACACAGGAAAGTCTGTGCTTGTGCTGGTGCTCTCTGTGTCAGGGTAGGAGCTGCCTGTGTCCGTCTAGGAAGTGGGTTAGTGCAAATATTCCGGATCAAAGGCAATCTCTACGGCCTACACTTTCTATCAACGAGTTTTTTTCTGGAAGTTGAATGCGATATTCAACCAGTTCTGGATTTTCATCTCACTGAAGTAGATAAATGAACGAAAGACTTGAATTTATTGGGCGCCTTTTCTCACCACCGGACGTCCCAAGCACTTTACAGCCAATGAAGTACTGTTGTACATCACTGTTGTAATTTAGGAAACATGGTAGCCAATTTGCACACATCGAGCTCCCACAAACAGCAATGTGATAATGACCAGATCATCTGCTATTTTTTGTTATGTTGATTGAGGTATAAAAATTGGCCAGAATGATTGATGTCCCAGGTTTATTCAGTATACAGACAGTCATTAAGATAAATAATGATTGAGCCTGGGAAGGACACCGTTTTCACACCTACCCACAATGATCACAAGCTCCTTGAGGAAGGCCATTCAGCCCATTCTAATACAGCCCTCCAGAGCAACTGTAGTCTTCACCTCATTGCTTAATCCAGTTTTCTCCAAAATCATTCAGTGGTTTTCACCACCACCGCTCTGCTGGAGTCCATTCTAAGAGTTGATCATTCTCCTGATATCAGTCCTAAAAAAGTTCCCTTTCACTTTTGAGGCAGTTTCTCCTTGTTATTTCTCCCACAATGTAAGCTGGTATTCCACACGAGTTACTTTCTTGTAGGTCGCTGCAATACCAAATCGCAGATGCCTCCGTTCTAGGCTGAAAATTTCGATTATAACTCCCAGCGAGTAGGGTTAAAATCTTTCCACCCGTGTATGTTTGTTCTACAGTATCCAGGTGTGTCTGGTACTGCTGCTGCCTCCTCTGGCCGCTGTGCAGTATTTTACAACCTTGTACTGCTGCTCCCTCCACTGGCCGGTGTGCAGCATTGCACCACCTGCTCCCTCTGCTGGCTGCTGCGCAGTATTGCTGTGTACGGTTGAACCTGGTACAACTTCGACCTCCTCTGCTTCCAGCTGTGCCAGAACTGGGCGAGGAGAATGGAGGGTGGAGTTGCTTCCTGAGAAGCGACCCTACAGAATAGGAGTGAAAGATGATTTCTTAATCCAGTCTGCTGACAGCTAATGTAGGGTAATGTTATCTGAGAAGGAAGAGAACAGGATTCACGACCTTAGAGCGCGAGTAGTCCTTTCAACCTTCTACCTGCTCCGACATTACATTAGATCATGGCTGATCTGCACCACACCTACATATAACTTGATCCCCTTTCCTAACAACAACGCGTCGATCTCAGTCTTGGTAGCAACAATTGACCCTCAGCATCCACGGACTTATCGGGGAGAGAGTTCCCGATTCCTACAAACCTTTATGTGAAAAGATGCTATCGGATTTGACTTTTGAATGGACTGGCTGTAGTTTTAAGTTTTTCCCCTTTGTACTTTTTTCCTCGTCAGAGGAAGTTGTTTAACTCTATCTACACTATTAAACCTTTTAATACTTAAAACACCATGATCTGATCACACATCAGTCTTCTAAATTCAAGAGAACAGAAGCCAAATTAATCATCATAATGGAACCCTGTACGCCTCGGTATTAATCTGGTAAATCTGCGCTGCACCATTCCAAGGCCAATATATCCTTCCTGCGTACGGTACCCAGAAGAGAACACAACCAACTTGACGATTCCAATGGACGCCTGGCCGGCCTTCTACGTTCTATCCTTCGGAAAACTCAAGTAATTCTGCCTGCCCGTTTCCTTACTCACACCAAGTCCCGTCCAGCCATCACCCCTGCGCTTACTGACCTGGATTGGCAGGGCAACAATTTCTGTGTGAATAACTGGGAGAATCGGACATTATAGGCTCGTGGGAGGCTATTGAAACCCGGAGCGAACCAGGACCTTTTCATTTTGAGTCTAACTTTAGAAAAAAACATAATCGCTGAATGGCAGCTTATGATCAATTATGATTATGGAGCCTGACATTGCTGGGAAATAACGATGCATTAAAGGCGTGCGTCATTATTAATACATAAATGTGCCAGCAAGCACGAGGCGAGATGTGTTGCGCTGCACTATAAACTGATGGTTTTTCACTACAAATGGGAACATATTGCACGTGTCCGTGATTTGTACATGAGACCTCTCACATATCAATCAGTGAAACCCCATAGCGAGAATCACACCACCAAAACAACGAGCCGCTGGCACCGTAGTCGTTCAGCCATTATAGAATTTCTCTGCCACCAACACCCCATCAGCCGGCCTTTCAGACAGCTTGTGTCCATTTCATCTCGGTTTCTGTTCGGGGAAATTCCTCTCTGACCCATCTAGGTGAGCGGAATTAGCCCAGGAAATCACCCTGGCCCTGTATTCCTCGCAGGACCGAGCTGTTGTACGAGGTGAATCTGCCCCAGTCAGAAACAGGTCCAGCTCTCGCTTGAAGAAATTCAGCGAATCGGTGTCCGCTGCCCGAGCCGGCAGATTGTTCCAGAGTTCCACTATTCTCTGGGAAAGGAACCACCTCCAGACATCTGATCAAGATCTGGCCTTATACAACTTAAAATTGTCACACTGGTCCTCCCTCAAATATTTAATTGGAACGAATTGTGAACTGGAACTAAAGCTACTCTTCATCATCTTATAAACATCGATCAGATCAACCCTCAGTCTAGGCTTCTGTAAAGTGTCGACACGCAACTCGTTCAGCCGATCTTGACAACTAAACTGCTTTATACTGGGAATTAGTCTAGTGGTTTTCCTCTGCACACTTTCCAAAACAGGTTGGCCTTTACCTCAAGAGGGCTGGAATACTAAAGAGGAGGATGATATTCTCCAGTTTACAAAGTTCTAGGTGGCCCACATCTGGAGTATTGTGTTCTGTTCTGGGCACAGCATGCAGGAAGGATATATTGGCCTTGGAGTTGTGCAGCGCAGATTTCCCAGATTAACACCGAGACTTACAGCGTTAAATTATGAGGATTGATTGTATAAAGCTGCCTTTTGTTCACGTGAGTTTAAAAGATTGAGGGGTGATCGGATTGTGGTGTTTAACATGTTAAATGGATTAATAGGGTACATGGAGATCAACTATTTCCTCTGGTTGTGGAATCAAAGACAAGGGTCATAACCTCAAAATTAGAGCCGGGCCATTTAGACATTAAATCCGAAAGCAACTTCTCTCTCATAGGTTTTAGAAATCCAGAACTCCCTATCCGAAAAGGCTTTGGATGCTGGGGGTCAATTGTTGCTTCCAAGACTGAGATCTGTCGGGGTTGGGGAGCCACGGGGCCGTATAAATACGAGGCCGTGCTCTCCGGGCGAGGTAGGTTCTGGACCCAAGTGCAGAAACCAGACAAAAGACAAATATACAGTACTTTGTTTGAACTTTACTAAATTCACACATAACCAGATTAACACAAGAGACACAGCAATATACATAAGAACTAGAGACAAGAGAACTCGAGACAGAAACATAAAAACTAGAGACAAGTTACAAGACAGCTAGTCAAGATAGGAACTCAGGACAGCTTCCATGAGGAAGCCCACTTGTCTATACTGAGCTTGCGACAAGCTACCACAAGGGGCAACCGGCTTGCTGAGGCTAAACTCCAGACAAGCTACCCCAAGGGTAATCGGCTTACCAATGCAAAGCTCAAGACAAGATCCCAACGGCTCCCACATAGCAACACGCTAGTCCAAACAGCACCTTACCAAGACAAGCAGCTCAACAGAACAAGACTTAAATACATCTTAAATCCAGAGACAAGAACACAGACTTAGATACATAGCTCGAGAGAACTAGAACACAGACTTAGGTACATAGCTCGAGAGAACTAGAACACAGACTTAGATACATAACTCGAGAGAACTATGGCACAGACTTAGATACATAACTCGAGAGAACTAGAACACAGACTTAGATACATAGCTCAAGAGAACTATGGCAGCCAGCTTGTGAAGGCAAGCTGCCATAGAGGAAAGGCTAGTCACACAGAGAACCTAGTCAAGACAAGGAACATTGACAAGACTAACTCCCTGGTTCACCCTAGTGAGGACTGAGCAAAGAGTGAAATAACAACAGAACTTATATACCAAGAAAACCAGGTGCCACCCATAAACAGCAAACAGGCTGTTTAAAAACTAACACAGGGTTAGGAACAATTAACACCAGAGACTAGGACAATTAACAAAGGAACAAAACAAGTGAAGGCGCCATCTAGAGGTTACAAAAAGGAACTGACTGGCACCCTCACAGATCTACACGGTGTTGCTGGGAAGGGAATCAAGTTATATGGAGGAAAAGAAGAAAAATGGAAGAGAACTGCAGATAGCCCATTTCTTATCCAAGCTGTCACCGACCCACCTATTCCACGAGCCTCAATTTTGTCAACTAGCCTTCTATATGGTACTTTGTCAATTGCCTTCTGTAAATCAATGTAGACAACATCCATTGCATTCCCTTCACCAATCCTCCCTGTTACTTCATCAAAAAATTCAATTAGATTACGCAAACACGATCTGCCCTTTACAAATCCGTGTTGGCTCTCCTTAATTAGCTTAAACCTCTCCATGTGCCCGTTAATTTTAGACTGGATTATTGTTTCTAAAGCTTTACCCGCCACTGATGTTAAAGTGGCCGGCCTGTAGTTGTTAAGCTTGTCCTTAGACTTTTTCTTGAACAATGCTGCCACATTTGCCAATATCCAATCCTCTGGCACTTCCACCGCATCTAGGGAAGATTGTAAAATTATGGCAAGCACTTCCGCTAGCTCCTCCCCCAATTCCCTTAGCAACCTGGCATGCAGGCCATCTGGACCAGGCGACTTATCCACTGTAAGAAGACCCAGCCTATCTAGTACATCCTGTTTATCAATTTTCACCCCTTCCATTGCTTGTACCTTTTCCACTTCTACTGATATTTTGTCAGCATCGACCTCCTTAGCAAACACAGATACAAATGACTCATTGAGTATTCTAGCCTTGCCCTGCGCCTCTAAGCATATATCACCTTCATTGTCCCTAATAGGCCCCACCGTGCCTCTTACTACCCGCTTACTGTTCACATTCTGGTAGAAGAATTTTGGGTTTCGCTTTTATGTTAACCGCCATTCTACTCTCATATTCTCTCTTTGCCAACCTTATTTTCATCTTCATTTCCCCTCTCAACTTATTGTATTTGGTCTGCTTCACCGTTGAAGAATTCACCTGACATTCATCATACACACTCTTTTTTTGTTTCATCATCTTCTCTATCTCCTTCATCATCCAAGGAGCCCTTGCTTTGGTTCCCTTACCCTTCCCTCTTGTTGGAATGTATCTAACCTGTATTTGGAACATCTCCTCCTTAAAGTTCACCCATTGTTCCGTTACAGCTTTACTGTTATCCTTTGGTTCAATTTTAATCTGGCTGGATCCTTTCGCTTCCCATTGAAGTTGCCCTATTCCAATTTAGAAGTTCCACTCTAGATTGTTCCTTGCTCCTCTCCATTGCTAATCTAAATCTTATGATACAATGATCACTCCTACACAATTGTTCTCCCACAGACACTTGGTCGACCTGGCACACCTCATTCTCCAGCATCAGATCCAACAAAGCCTCCTTCCTACTTGGGCCAAGAACATATTGGTCAAGGAAATTCTCCTGAACGCATTTCAGAACTTCCTCCTCCTCCTTTCCCTTTACTCTGGCATTATTCCAATCGATATTTGGGTAATTAAAGTCCCCCAATATCACCACTCTATAGCTCTTGCATATCTCTGCGACTTCCCTGCAGATTTGCTCCTCTGCCTCCCTCTCACTATTTGGGGGCCTGTAGAATAACACCAATACCGTGATCACACCTATTTTGCTTCTCAACTCTAACCAAATGGATTCTGTCCCTGGCCCCTCAAGAACATCTTCCCTTTCCAACACTACAATGTCTTCCTTAATCAGCACTGTCACCCCATCTCCCATTTTTCCTTCCATATTATTTCTGAACACCTTGTCTCCTTGAATATTAAATGCCAAGTCCTTACCGTTTTTAAGCCATGTTTCGGTTGTTGCCGCAACATCATTTTGCCACACGACTAATTGTGCTTGCATTCACCAACCTTATTCACCACACTTTGTGCTTTTATGTACATGCATTCTAAACCAATTTTTAACTTTTTCGTAGTCTTGCTTAGTCGGCTCCTATCTAAAATTGTACTTCTTCCTCCTCTAGTACTACTTTCATCTCTAGGACTATCCAACACACTCAATTTTTATGCACCTTATTCCTCTTTTGTACTCCTATATTCTGGTGCCCATCCCTCTGCCAAGCTAGATTAAACACTCCCCAACAGCACTAGCAAACCACCCCACGTGAATATTGGTTCTGGCTCTCGAGGTGTAACCCATTCAGCTTGTACAGATCCCACCTTCTCCAGAAATGGTGCCAATGCCTCAGGAATCTAATCCCCCTCCCTCCTGCACCATCTCTCCAGCCAGGCATATAGGGCAAGGAATGGTGTAACTTCGTGGCCAATGTCTCTACTCAAATGCTTCTTCGCTGCCACAGTGAAATAACGCAACATTTTCAGTACAGTTGACTATTCCAGAGTATATTATATCAGGATGCTGAGACAGACGACAATGCTGAGCTATTAATTCTGCAATATCTTATTTGATAATATAAGTCGTAGATTCAAAACTAGTTTTGTAAAGAGAGTCTAATATTGTTGACTTGAACTAGTCAGCAATGTTCGCACGGCAGTTGGATGCCTGTGTCCAGTTGGAAAGCTGTCTGAAAGAACATGCAGTCTGGCAGAGCTGGACGTCCAGCAGATTGACTTTTCTGCTTAGCAGACGATGAGCCTCCTTCTTGAAAATATTTCGTCAGTCCATCTCAGAGGGGATTAAGCATCATTAATGTGGAATGTGACTGGGGCCGATTGTGTGACAGGAAGTGTAGGGGCAGTTTCCCATCCTTCAAGAACATTAATGATTCAGTTGCAGAATTTGATTGCACCACTCGCCATTCAGCCCAAGGATGAGCCAAGCTGATCCCGTCGAGTTAAAGCGATTCTGCCAGTCAGTTAATTCAGGGGAATTTCAAGATCAATAAGAAATCAGATAATAATAATCGCATCACATAATGGATAAGGTGTTTAACTTTGATGTGTATTATAATGTTATCAGAAATTTGTAGTTTCCAGTCTTCCACGGTCGGTTTGCACACTGGGTTCCAACCTGGATCGGACCTGTTTTACATCTGACCATTTCTAACAATCACTGACATCATGTAACGGAAATATCTAAATTTATTTTGTGCACAGAAGCTGGCTGTACTTTTTCAACGTTGTGGATCCGGGTGTAATGGGCAGGACTTGCGGTGAAGAGGACTTACGTGCACATTGTTTCTGTTTGGATGTCATCTTTTTTTATCTCCGTTATTTCACTCCAGTCGAACGAACTGACGGAAGAAGGAAAAAGTGCTCTCTCTGATTCACGATCTCTGTCTCACCTTCATTCGAGAAGGTGAAGAATTCCAATGGTCCGTGTTAATTTAAAGAAGATATGAACAATGAAGGGGCCAAGACCAGTGGTTTGGACGAGATTAGAATTGAAAGCTAATTTTATGTAAGATTCAGTCAAATGCTGGGAAGGTTTATCAGCATCAAACATTCAACACAATAAATAAGCACAATGGATTAGAATTCCATCGTCTTAACCTCTCGTCTCCCGTCTACATCAACTCAGCCATTCCATTTCCTGCTTTTTGCATCCAAACAGAAATACGCCACAGGGACGTCCCCTTTACTGCTTGTCCTGCCCGTGCACCTAGATCGACAATGCTGAAAATGTAGAATCAGCTTCTGCATTCAAAATGCATTCCGATCTTCAGGAAGGCAGTAATGTCCCTGATCGAAAGATGAGGTGTGCACCCCTTTTAGTCAGACCAGGAAGGCTGGTCAAGCCGGTTTGATTCCCGGCCAGTACAGAACCCTGTACGGTTTGAATTCAGCACCCATAGGACCAATTCACCAGCCAGCTTCTCACATCCTTTCAGCGCTAGAGAAAGCAGGACTGACTAATATTCAGGGAAGAGGGTGTTTCAAGAAGATTGACGCTGAATGTAAGTTTATCCCAATTCAGGCGAGCTCATGGGTGCAGAAAGCAAAATGTAAAGTTCCTGCATTGGCCGGAATCGAACACGGAGTCCAAGACGTCCAATGATACACCGAGCAGAATACACCTGGGAGACTTTAACTTTTCTCAGTTGGTTGGTTTTCAGTTGCTTCTGTGAAGCTCTATGATTTCGAAAGATATGGGCAAAATGACAAGAAATCGCATGTTTTTAATGGAAAGTAATTTTGTTTTCTGCAATGTCGATTGGCTGTAAGAAGCTGAGTTTTGACTAAAATTTAGCGGGGCTCGTCCGGGATTTGAACCCGGGATTTCTCGCAACTATAAAACACCAAAGCAAGAATCTGAGCAAACCCGTTTTAGACAGACATAGAATGATCCATGACTGGCAGCAATCCTGATTACGATTAGCAACAACGTCAGACGCCTTATCCATCAGGCCAAGAAAATGTCTCGTGCAATCAGGTTATTTTGCTTCCAAAGGCCAGCCCTGCTTTCGAAATACTTGTCTGTCGAGCGGTCCCGCAGGTCTAAATGTATCGACTGGTTTCAAAGCATCAATTCAGATTGCTGCGAATGGGACATGTGCCGCCAGGGACAGTGGTGGTAGCAGAGCAAACTTAACAGTGTAAATAGGTGAAAGTGAATGTTAGATTAAGGTAATGCCGCAGGAAAGTGACAAAGAAACGGAAGGAGGAAACTAAAGAAGGTCTATAGATTGTGGACGGAAGAAAAAGCTGGGAGAAGAGGCGGGTTTGAATTATGGAGCATCAAGCTCAGTCGTGTGAGAGCGCGGGGTTTGAAGGAGTAAATAGGTTCTCACCATCAATAAAAAAAATGCAGTTTGATGTAGTGAAGATTGATTTTTCGCTGTGTTCTATCAGCAGGCGCCACAGAGAACAGCATATAAAAAGCGAGCTATACCATGATTTGGATTTGAACCGAGTTTGCTATGGCCACATTGCGGAGTACTAGACCATTATACGATCCTGGCGTCACACATCAACTGCTTCAGCGCTACCCCAACCACAGCCAATTCACGAATGGTGCTGCTTAGAAAAGGTAGATTTTTGGTGAAGATGCCAAAATCAGTACTGACAGAAATTTTGACAGCGGTGAAATTTGACCCACGTTCCACAGCGACTGGAGCCGTAATCCAGAATGGGAACTCGTGCAACCGCAGTTACATTTAAAAGGATTGTAGCCCTTTCACAAGAGAAGAAACGACCCCCTGGAGATTCATTAGGACAAAAAAGCCTCATGGGAGTTAAACCCAGAATTTACTAGGTACCCAGCTAAGACACGGAACCAAATCAAACCTCAACTAACCCACCTCCTCTCACTGATATCTATCAGCTACCTGTCACTGCCTCTTGGAGCCTGAGGCTGTTTTGTATTGATTAATCTCTCCTGTCTATTCCGCCAGGTATTCCGATGTTGTCTTTATCTCACTGTGTTTATCTCAGTTTCAATCTGCGGGTTGATTCTAAATGAATAGCTGTGTCTGTGTCTTACATGAAATAAATGAGGGGTCAGACAATTCTTCCTCTGACACTGGGGAACTAATGAGCCAACATTTATAACAAGATATTGTTTATTGTGATGCACCAATTACATTGTTCCATTTTGCATTATATAGGTTCAATTCTGAGCAAAAAAATTGTGATCCCAACGTGTTTCCAATAGGCCGCTTTTTAATTTGACGTCACAGGCACCACCATTACACTCAAGGTGATTCATCTATATATATAAAAGAGCTCTTCTGTCTGTCCCGATGTCTGTCTGTCTGTCTGTCCGTCCGTTCTCTATACGTTTGAAAGTTACAGAGCGTACCGACGCGCGTGCCACGTCAAAAGAAAGCTTGCGATTCCGGACCGGTCATAGGCGTATTTACGTTTCGGCCGGACAAAAAACGTGCCCGCAGTATCCAAAAAACGTTCAGCGTTCCGCTCATTAGCATCTCATTAGCGACCGTGTGACATCGAGGTCGACCAATCGTACGGCGGCTTCCTGGCGCGTGCCATCCTACAGTTGCGTGTTGAGTGACTTGACGATTGACCAATCCTACGCTTCGATGACCTGACGGTCGACCAATCGGTGCGTGTGTGGGCGGGCCTTATCGTTCTGAACCGAGGTGAGTGGCCGCCATCTTGCTTCCATTCTTTTTCCTGCTTTCTGCGTCTTTCTTTTCAAATATACATTTCCAGCAAAATAAAATTGAATTTATTAAATTGTTGTAAAAAAAACTTCATTCATTTGTAAATAATTTTTCTAACCTGAACATTCCTTTTCCTACATATTCCCGTTTTTTTGTTAGGCCTGAAAGCCTGGGCCTTTCTTGCCCAGCCAGGCCCGAGCTAGGGCTTCTGCTAAGCTCCTCACCAACCCCCCCACCCGCCCCCCCGGCCCCCCGTCACGTTACCCGGGGCAACGGCGTCAGCCACGAGGTTCAGGGTGCGCGCGCAGCAGGAGCAGCTGAGACGCGACGTCTCTCTGTTCCGCGCTCGGCTCGGGCGGCGGGCGGGTCTCTCAGCCGCAATCGGCGATCTGGAGGGCGGGGCTCCGGAGAGCGGGAGGGCGGGGCTCCGGAGAGTGGGACGCCGCTGCTCGGGAGGGCGGGGGGCGGGGCTCGGGACATCGGGGGGGCGGGGGGCGGGACATTGGGAGATCGGGGGGGCGGGAGATCGGGGGGCGGGACATCGGGAGATCGCGGGGCGGGACATCGGGAGATCGCGGGCCCGGACTACAGATCGGGGGGGGCGGGGCTCGGGAGATCGGGGGGGCCACCCTCAGGGGGGGCGGGGCTCCGGAGATCGGGGGGGGGCGGGGCTCCGGAGATCGGCGGGGGCGGGGCTCGGGGGGTCGGGGGTCGGGGCTGCGGAGATCGGGGGGGCGTGGCTACGGAGATCGGGGGGGCGGGGCTCGGGAGATCGGGGGGCGGGGCTCGGGATATCAGGGGGGGCGGTGCTCGGGCGATCGGGGGGGCGGGGCTCGGGAGATCGGGGGAGGCGGGGCTCGGGAGATGGGGGGGCGGGCCTCGGGTGATTGGGGGGGCGGGGCTCGGGGACTCTCCCCCTGTCCTCCCCCCTCCCCTGCTCCAACACCCTCCCCCTTCCCCCTCCCCTTCCCCCCTAGCCCCTCCCCTCCCCCTCCTCCCCTCCCCCCTCCCCCCCCTCCTCCCCTCCCCCCCTCCCCCCCTTCCCCCTCCCCCCTCCCTCGCCTTCCCCCCTCCCTTTCCGCTCCCCCCTTCCCCCTCTTCCCCCCCTCCCCTTCCCCCCTTCCCCTCCCCTTCCCCCCCTCTTCCCCCCTCCCCTTCTTCCCCCGTCTTCCCCCCCTCTTCCCCCCAGTCGCTCTCTCTCTTCCCCCCAGTCGCTCTCTCTCTTCCCCCAGTCGCTCTCTCTTCCCCCCCAGTCGCTCTCTCTTCCCCCCCAGTCGCTCTCTCTTCCCCCCGCTCTCTCTCTTACCCCCAGTCGCTCTCTCTTCCCCCCCAGTTGCGCTCTCTCTTCCCCCCAGTCACTCTCTCTCTTCCCCCCAGTCGCTCTCTCTCTTCCCCCCAGTCGCTCTCTCTTCCCCCCAGTCGCTCTCTCTTCCCGCCCCCAGTCGCTCTCTCTTCCCCCCCCAGTCGCTCTCTCTTCTCCCCCAGTCAAATTCAAATTCAAATTCAAATCGCTTTATTGGCATGATAAGGTACATCTTATGTTGCCAAAGCATCAAAATACATTTATGGTTGAACACATAAACGCAGTTCTATTCATACAGTGTATAAACAGTTATATCCCTGAGTGTATAAATATACATTCGCATTATTTATATATACTCTTTTCTTAGTTTACTGGTTGTCCCCTCTGTTCATGGCAAGCTGTAACATAGTGTGCCGCCAGTGTTATACATCTTCTCTCCTCCCCCAGTAGGTATGGGAGTTTTTGGTTGTCATTCAGGTTTCTGAATTGAGGGCATATTTGTCAGAATTTTTGGTAGAAATTCTCCCTGATGCCCTGATATTTTCCACAGACTGTGAGGAAGTGCATCTCTGTCTCCACTACTCCCTGACTGCAGTGAGAGCATATCCTGTCCTCTCTTGGCAGCCTGGTCTGTCTGTGTCTGCCTTTTTCGATCGCTGGGCTATGTTCGCTAAGTCTGTACCTTGCCAAGGTTCTTCTCAGTTTGTTATCCTTTACCATGGTCAGGTAATCAGCTATGTTGTATTGTCTGTTTAGGGCCAGGTAGCAATTGAGTTTGCTTTGGGTTTTTGTTGTTTCTGCCCAATAGGTCAGATATTTTTCCTTTTGCTTAGCGACGATTGTGTTGGGTCGAATTCTTTCTGTTACGCTGTCACTGTCCTGGGGCTCGTTATTGTTAGTAGTGTTAGTAGTTACTTCACTGAGTCCCCAGGACTAGTTGACTGAGGGTATTCTTCTTTATGGTCAGCTCTTGGCATTTCAGGGCGTCGTAGTGATAGCATTGGGGGTTGCTCATTTGTAGGTGATTCCAAAATTTGGTGGCTCTTTTTTGGATAGTGATTATTAATGGATATTGGCCTAGTTCCACCCTGCATGCATTGTTTACTGTTTTCCTTTGAGTCCGGAGGATACTTTTACAGAATTCTGCATGTAGGATCTCAATTGGGTGTTTGTCCCATTTTGCAAATTCTTGTTGTGCTGGCGGTCCCCATACCTCACTGCCATCGAGTGCAATTGGTTCAATTACTGATTTGAAATTTTTTAGCCAAATGCTAATTGGGATATCTATTTGGATTGATTTTTTAATGGCATAGAAAGCCCTTCTTGCTTTCTCTTTCAGTTCATTCACAGCCAGTTTGAAGTTTCCCGTAGAACTGATTTTTAAGCCAAAGTATGTGTAGTTAGTGGTTTGTTCAATTTTGGTTGTTCCTAGTGTGAAATTTGTTTTGGGTCCCTGATGTTTGGATCTTTGCTGGAACACAAGGACTTTGGTTTTTTGGGGATTTATTGTCAGTGCCCAAGTCTGGCAGTACGACTCCAGCAGGTCCAGGTTCAGCTGTAGACCCTCCTTAGTTGGTGACAGCAGAACCAGGTCGTCTGCATAGAGGAGGAATTTAACCTTGGATTCATATAGGGTGAGGCCGGGTGCTGTAGATTGTTCAAGTAGTTTTGCCAATTCATTTATGTAAATATTAAAGAGTGTCGGTGAGATTGGCGAGCCCTGCGTCACCCCCCGCCCCTGTGGGAAGTATTTTGTTTGTTTGTCCCCAATTTTAACTGCACATTTGTTGTTTGTATACATTGACTTAATTACATCATATGTTTTTCCCCCTACCACGCTTTCGATAAGTTTCAGGAATAAACCGTCATGCCAGATGGAGTCGAAAGCCTTCTGGAAATCTATAAAGCATGCGTAGATTTTGCTTTTGTTATTGTGAACTTCCCCCCCAGTCGCTCTCTCTTCCCCCCCCAGCCACTCTCTCTCTTCCCCCCCAGTCGCTCTCTCTCTTCCCCCCCAGTCGCTCTCTCTCTTCCCCCCCGCTCTCTCTCTCTCCCCCCCACACTCTCTCTTCCCCCCCCGCTCTCTCTCTTCCCCCCCCGCTCTCTCTCTTCACCCCCAGTCGCTCTCTCTTCCGCCCCAGGCGCTCTCTCTTCCCCCCCAGTCGCTCTCTCTTCCCCCCCAGTCGCTCTCTCTTCCCCCCCAGTCGCTCTCTCATCCCTCCCCCAGTCGCTCTCTCTTCCCTCCCCCAGTCGCTCTCTCTTCCCTCCCCCAGTCGCTCTCTCTTCCCTCCCCCAGTCGCTCTCTCTTCCCTCCCCCAGTCGCTCTCTCTTCCCCCCCGCCAGTCGCTTTCTCTTCCCCCCCCAGTCGCTCTCTCTTTCCCCCCCAGTCGCTCTCTCTTTCCCCCCAGTCGCTCTCTCTTCCCCCCAGTCGCTCTCTCTTCCCCCCAGTCGCTCTCTCTTCCCCCCCAGTCGCTCTCTCATCCCTCCCCCAGTCGCTCTCTCTTCCCTCCCCCAGTCGCTCTCTCTTCCCTCCCCCAGTCGCTCTCTCTTCCCTCCCCCAGTCACTCTCTCTTCCCTCCCCCGTCGCTCTCTCTTCCCCCCCGCCAGTCGCTCTCTCTTCCCCCCCCAGTCGCTCTCTCTTTCCCCCCCAGTCGCTCTCTCTTTCCCCCCAGTCGCTCTCTCTTCCCCCCCAGTCGCTCTCTCTTCCCCCCCAGTCGCTCTCTCTTCCCCCCAGTCGCTCTCTCTTCCCCCCCCCGTCGCTCTCTCTTTCCCCCCCAGTCGCTCTCTCTCTCTCTCTGCCTCCCAGTCTCTCTCTCTCTCTCTCTCTCTCCCGTCTCTCTCCCCCAGTCTCTCTCTCTCCCCCAGTCTCTCTCTCTCCCCTGTCTCTCTCCTCTCTCTCCCCCAGTCTCTCTCTCTCCCTCCCCCCAGTCTCTCTCTCTCTCTGCCTCCCAGTCTCTCTCTCTCTCTCTCTCCCATCTCTCTCCCCCAGTCTCTCTCTCTCCCCCAGTCTCTCTCTCTCCCCTGTCTCTCTCCTCTCTCTCCCCCAGTCTCTCTCTCTCCCCTCCCCCCAGTCTCTCTCTCTCTCTCCCCCAGTCTTTCTCTCTCTGTCCCCCAGTCTCTCTCTCTCTCTCCCCCAGTCTCTCTCTCTCTCTCCCCCAGTTTCTCTCTCTCTCCCAGTCTCTCTCTCCCCCCCAGTCTCTCTCTCTCCCCCCAGTCTCTCGCTCTCCCCCAGTCTCTCTCTCTCCCCCAGTCTCTCTCTCTCCCCCCAGTCTCTCTCTCTCCCCCCCAGTCTCTGTCTCTCCCCCCCAGTCTCTGTCTCTCCCCACCAGTCTCATCTCTCTCCCCCCAGTCTCTGTCGTCTCTCCCCCCCAGTCTCTGTCTCTCCCCCCCAGTCTCTCTCTCTCCCCCCCAGTCTCTCTTTCCCCCCAGTCTCTCTCTCTCCCCCCAGTCTCCCTCTCTCCACCCAGTCTCTCTCTCTCTCCCCAGTCTCTCTCTCCCCGCAGTCTCTCTCTCTCTCACCTCCAGTCTTTCTCTCCCCCAGTCTCTCTCTCCCCCAGTCTCTCTCTCTCTCTCTCCCCAACTCTCTCCCTCTCCCCCCAGTCTCTCTCTCTCTCTCTCCCCCACTCTCTCCCTCTCCCTCCACTCTCTCCCTCTCCCCCCAAGTCTCTCTCTCTCCCCATCTCTCTCTCTCTCCCCTCAGTCTCTCTCTCTCTCTCCCCCCACCACCCGGTCTCTCTCTCTCCCCCCGTCGCTCTCTTGCTCTCTCTATCTCCCCAGTCTCTCTCTCTCTCCCCAGTCTCTCTCTCCCTTCGCCCATCTCTCTCTCTCTCCCCCAGTCTCTCTCTCTCTCTCCCCGTCTCTCTCCCCCAGTCTCTCTCTCTCTCCCCCTCAGTCTCTCTCTCTCTCTCTCTCCCCATTCTCTCTCTCTCTTTCCCCATTCTCTCTCTCTCTTTCCCCAGTCTCTCTCCTCTCTCTCCCCCCGTCTCTCTACTCTCTTTCTCTCCCTCATCTCTCTCTCTTTCCTCCAGTCTCCCTCTCTCCCCCTCAGTCGCTCTCTCTCTCCCCCTCAGTCTCTCTCTCTCTCTCTCTCTATCTCCCCATTCTCTCTCTCTATCTCCCCATTCTCTCTCTCTCTCCCCAGTCTCTCTCCTCTCTCTCCCCCCAGTCTCTCTCTCTCACACTCCCAATCTCTCTCTCTCACACTCCCAATCTCTCTCACACTCCCAATCTCTCTCTCTCACACTCCCAACCTCTCTCTCTGACACTCACAATCTCTCTCTCTCTCACACTCCCAATCTCTCTCTCTCTCACTCCCAGTCTCTCTCTCTCACACTCCCAATCTCTCTCTCTCTCACACTTCCAATCTCTCTCTCACGCTCCCAATCTCTCTCTCACACTCCCAATCTCTCTCTCACACTCCCAATCTCTCTCTCTCTCACACTTCCAATCTCTCTCTCTCACACTCCCAATCTCTCTCTCTCTCTCACACTCCCAGTCTCTCTCTCTCACGCATTCCCAGTCTCTCTCTCACACTCCCAGTCTCTCTCTCTCACACTCCCAATCTCTCTCTCTCACACTCCCAATCTCTCTCTCTGACACTCACAATCTCTCTCTCACACTCACAATCTCTCTCTCTCACACTCCCAATCTCTCTCTCTCTCACACTCCCAATCTCTCTCTCACACTCCCAGTCTCTCTCTCTCTCTCACACTCCCAATCTCTCTCTCTCTCACTCCCAGTCTCTCTCTCTCACACTCCCAATCTCTCTCTCTCTCACACTTCCAATCTCTCTCTCACACTCCCAATCTCTCTCTCTCTCACTCCCAATCTCTCTCTCTCACACACTCCCAGTCTCTCACTCTCTCTCTCTCTCTCTCCCAATCTCTCTCTCTCTCACACTCCCAATCTCTCTCTCTCACACTCCCAATCTCTCTCTCTCACACTCCCAATCTCTCTCTCTCTCTCTCCTTCCCTCTCTCTCTCTCCTTCCCTCTCTCTCTCTGTCTCTCTCTCCTTCCCTCTCTTTCTCTCTCCTTCCCTCTCTCTCCTTCCCTCTCTCTCCTTCCCTCTCTCTCTCTCCTTCCATTTCTCTCTCTCTTTCCTTCCATCTCTCTCTCTCTCTCCTACCCCTCTCTCTTTCTCTCTCTCCTTCCCTCTCTCTCTCTCCTTCCCTCTCTCTCTCTCTCTCTTTCCCTCTCTCTCATTCCCTCTCTCTCTCTCTCTCTCTCCTTCCCTCTCTCTCTTCCCCCCAGTCGCTCCCTCTCTCTCCTCAAACAACAACAACATGCCCTCAAAAAGCATCGGCACCGCCGGGCTCCCCCAGCTAGTAACTAATAAACAGAGAAGTCAAGCACTGAAAGGGTATTTGTAGAAAGCGTTGTGAGACTGTGGAATGCAATGGCCCAGCAAGCAGCAGATTTAAAACAAGGTTTAAAAACCGGCAGCCTGTGGGAGGAAGGGGGCAGAGAGGCAAGAGAGACACAGGAAAGATCAACTTGGAAACTATTGGCCCCGAATCCACTTTAAATCCCCCCACTGTATTTAAACCCATTTAATGTCAGATTCACAAATTGATGCATGTGAGCAATATAGGACATTTATCGCTGTCTCTGGTCTAAAATAACTGCTTTATTATTTGATCCCACCCGCTGTGTTTAGGCTCTACCCTGAATATTTATCTCCGACCTAGAATCAGTTTGTAATCTGGAGACAAGGTTTCTGCAGCCGGCGGGCAGGGAGCAGAGGCTGCGGCTGATCTGTGTCATGTGGGAGCAGAACACAATGTTTCTGCTGTTTATTTTCATTACCCTGCAGAATATTCCATACTGTTCTCAACATCTTACATACCGTTAAATATCGGAAGTTTCCTTTTATTGTAATGATCGCTGCGATTCTTCTGGACTTGCTGAATTTGCAGCAAATTAAATATCACGAAACCGTCATCGCCAACAATAAACAGGGTCAGCGATTTGAGAATTTAGTATCTTGGAGCCGACTTTTTCGCGGCTGCGATGGCCGAGTGGTTAAGGCGGTGGACTTCAAATCCAATGGGGTTTCTCCGCGCAGGTTCGAACCCTGCTCGCAGCGGGTTTTCTCATTATGATAATTAATTACTTCAAATAAATTATTTTCTTCAATCTGCTCCCTCTGGGAGGATTTTGGAATTTTCAATGCCGGTTTTAAGGAAACTAAAGGATTGCCGAAACAACTGGATCATTTGCTTCAAGAAAGTTTGCTGACCGAATTCCAAACGTTTTCTGCAGATTGTCTGGAAGCGCCAGATAAGGAGGCCTCGACAGTCTCTGAGGTACCTTCACATACACTCGGTGCTGTCCGGTAGCATCAGTCTGTGTAACCATGGGAGAGAGAGAATGGAAAGTCACTGGAAGGCTTGTTTCTGTCAGCAGCAATGGTACAAGAGCAGCCATTCTAAAGTGAAAAGCAGAACACATTCCAGGAGACAGGCCAGGAGACAGACAAACGGAGTGGAGATCTGGAAGACTGACCAGAAAAAAAACAAGGAGGACACCAACTCATAATTCATCTCTCCCTCTCCCGAAGCAGAAGAATTGAACATTCTGAGTTTGGAGTTGCACCACTGAGGTTGTACAAGTCTCTCTCTGTAACACTTGTATTATTATGTCAATAAAACGATTTGTTTGAAAAGTTTGAAGCTTCATTTCCCATGGAATTTTCTGAATCGGGCTGCATTGGTTCCGAAGGCCGGCTCTGCTTTCGCAGAGCTTGACTGTCGGGAGGTCCCGCAGGTCTAAATGTATCGACTGGTTTCAAAGCACCAACTCAGATTGGGGCGTATGGGACATGTGGCCCAGGAAGAGTGGTGGTAGCAGAGCACACTTAGCAGTTTAAGTGGCTGAAAGTGAATGTTAGATTAAGGAAATACCGCAGGAAAATTATAATGAAATTGAAGGGGGAAAGTAAAGGAGAGGTATTGATTGTGGAAGGAAGAAAAGTCTGCGTTTTGTTTCGGTTTGGAGCCGAAGATGCTGCGGCCAGAATGCGGATAATTAATCACTATACGAGGATTATTAATCTCTGTACGAGCACGGCACCACACATCAACAACTGGAGCTCTGCAAAGTATCGCATGGCACTGCATAGGAAACATGGATTTTTGGTGAATAGTCCAAAATCAGCACCGCCATAAATACAGAAGCGGTGAAATTCAACGCAGGCCTCGCAGCCACTGGAGCCTTCATCCAGAATGGGAACTGTTGCAGGCACAGTTACATTTAAAAGAATTGCAGCCTTTTTACACGAGAAGAAACTCACCCCTGGAGATTCTTTAAAAGATTACCTCGCTGGGAATCGACCCCAGAATGTCATGTTCACTAGACAAACGCTTTGACCAGCTAAGCCACAGGACCGAATGCTGATGCAATTCCTCGCCCCCACTCACTGATGTCTATCAGCTTCCGGTCACTGTTTTCTGGACTCTCAGGCCGTTTCTTATTTCTCCAGCTCTCTTGTCCATTCCGCCATATGTCCCATTGCTCTCCGTATCTCCCGCTTAATTTATCTCAGTGTCAATCTGTGAGGTGATTCTGAATGATTACCCTATGTTTGTGTCTTATATGAAATAAATGGGAGGATCAGACAACTCTTCCTCTGACACTGGGGAACAAATAAGGCAACAGTTATAACACGATATTGTTTACTGTGATGCAGCAAATACAATATTCCATCTAAAAAGTTTCAGTTTCGATTCTGTGCAAAAGAAACTGTGACTCCAACGTGTTTCCAATAGGCTGCCTTTTAATCTGACGTCACAAACGCCACCATTGCACCTCAAGGTGATTCATAACTAATAAACAGAGAAGTCAAGCACTGAAAGGGTATTTGTAGAAAGGGTTGTGAGACTGTGGAATGCACTGGCCCAGCAAGCAGCAGATTTAAAACAAGGTTTAAAAACCGGCAGCATGTGGGAGGAAGGGGGCAGAGAGGCAAGAGAGACACAGGAAAGATCAACTTGGAAACTATTGGCCCCGAATCTACTTTAAATCCCCCCACTGTATTTCAACCCATTTAATGTCAGATTCACAAATTGATGCATGTGAGCAATATAGGACATTTATCGCTGTCTCTGGTCTAAAATAACTGCTTTATTATTTGATCCCGCCAGCTGTGTTTAGGCTCTACCCTGAACATTTATCTCCGACCTAGAATCAGTTTGTAATCTGGAGGCAAGGTTTCTGCAGCCGGCGGGCAGGTAGCATAGGCTGTGGCTGATCTGTGTCATGTGGGAGCAGAACACAATGTTTCTGCTGTTTATTTTCATTACCCTGCAGAATATTCCATACTGTTCTCAACATCTTACATACCGTTAAATATCGGAAGTTTTCTTTTATTGTAATGATCGCTGCGATTCTTCTGGACTTGCTGAATTTGCAGCAAATTAAATATCACGAAACCGTCATCGCCAACAATAAACAGGGTCAGCGATTTGAGAATTTAATATCTTGGAGCCGACATTTTTGCGGCTGCGATGGCCGAGTGGTTAAGGCGTTGGACTTGAAATCCCTATGCGGTTTCCCCGCGCAGGTTCGAGCCCTGCTGGCAGCGGGTTTTCTCATTATGATAATTAATTACTTCAAATATATTATTTTATTCAATGTGCTCCCTCTGGGAGGATTTTGGAATTTTCAATGCCGGTTTTAAGGAAACTAAAGGATTGCCGAGAGAACTGGATCACTTACTTCAAGAAGGTTTGCTGACCGAATTCCAAAAGTTTTCTGCAGATTGTCTGGAAGCTCCAGATAAGGAGGCCTCGACAGTCTCTGAGGTACCTTCACATACACTCGGTGCTGTCCGGTAGCATCAGTCTGTGTAACCATGGGAGAGAGAGAATGGAAAGTCACTGGAAGGCTTGTTTCTGTCAGCAGCAATGGTACAAGAGCAGCCATTCTAAAGTGAAAAGCAGAACACATTCCAGGAGACAGGCCAGGAGACAGACAAACGGAGTGGAGATCTGGAAGACTGACCAGAAAAAAAACAAGGAGGACACCAACTCATAATTCATCTCTCCCTCTCCCGAAGCAGAAGAATTGAACATTCTGAGTTTGGAGTTGCACCACTGAGGTTGTACAAGTCTCTCTCTGTAACACTTGTATTATTATGTCAATAAAACGATTTGTTTGAAAAGTTTGAAGCTTCATTTCCCATGGAATTTTCTGAATCGGGCTGCATTGGTTCCGAAGGCCGGCTCTGCTTTCGCAGAGCTTGACTGTCGGGAGGTCCCGCAGGTCTAAATGTATCGACTGGTTTCAAAGCACCAACTCAGATTGGGGCGTATGGGACATGTGGCCCAGGAAGAGTGGTGGTAGCAGAGCACACTTAGCAGTTTAAGTGGCTGAAAGTGAATGTTAGATTAAGGAAATACCGCAGGAAAATTATAATGAAATTGAAGGGGGAAAGTAAAGGAGAGGTATTGATTGTGGAAGGAAGAAAAGTCTGCGTTTTGTTTCGGTTTGGAGCCGAAGATGCTGCGGCCAGAATGCGGATAATTAATCACTATACGAGGATTATTAATCTCTGTACGAGCACGGCACCACACATCAACAACTGGAGCTCTGCAAAGTATCGCATGGCACTGCATAGGAAACATGGATTTTTGGTGAATAGTCCAAAATCAGCACCGCCATAAATACAGAAGCGGTGAAATTCAACGCAGGCCTCGCAGCCACTGGAGCCTTCATCCAGAATGGGAACTGTTGCAGGCACAGTTACATTTAAAAGAATTGCAGCCTTTTTACACGAGAAGAAACTCACCCCTGGAGATTCTTTAAAAGATTACCTCGCTGGGAATCGACCCCAGAATGTCATGTTCACTAGACAAACGCTTTGACCAGCTAAGCCACAGGACCGAATGCTGATGCAATTCCTCGCCCCCACTCACTGATGTCTATCAGCTTCCGGTCACTGTTTTCTGGACTCTCAGGCCGTTTCTTATTTCTCCAGCTCTCTTGTCCATTCCGCCATATGTCCCATTGCTCTCCGTATCTCCCGCTTAATTTATCTCAGTGTCAATCTGTGAGGTGATTCTGAATGATTACCCTATGTTTGTGTCTTATATGAAATAAATGGGAGGATCAGACAACTCTTCCTCTGACACTGGGGAACAAATAAGGCAACAGTTATAACACGATATTGTTTACTGTGATGCAGCAAATACAATATTCCATCTAAAAAGTTTCAGTTTCGATTCTGTGCAAAAGAAACTGTGACTCCAACGTGTTTCCAATAGGCTGCCTTTTAATCTGACGTCACAAACGCCACCATTGCACCTCAAGGTGATTCATAACTAATAAACAGAGAAGTCAAGCACTGAAAGGGTATTTGTAGAAAGGGTTGTGAGACTGTGGAATGCACTGGCCCAGCAAGCAGCAGATTTAAAACAAGGTTTAAAAACCGGCAGCATGTGGGAGGAAGGGGGCAGAGAGGCAAGAGAGACACAGGAAAGATCAACTTGGAAACTATTGGCCCCGAATCTACTTTAAATCCCCCCACTGTATTTCAACCCATTTAATGTCAGATTCACAAATTGATGCATGTGAGCAATATAGGACATTTATCGCTGTCTCTGGTCTAAAATAACTGCTTTATTATTTGATCCCGCCAGCTGTGTTTAGGCTCTACCCTGAACATTTATCTCCGACCTAGAATCAGTTTGTAATCTGGAGGCAAGGTTTCTGCAGCCGGCGGGCAGGTAGCATAGGCTGTGGCTGATCTGTGTCATGTGGGAGCAGAACACAATGTTTCTGCTGTTTATTTTCATTACCCTGCAGAATATTCCATACTGTTCTCAACATCTTACATACCGTTAAATATCGGAAGTTTTCTTTTATTGTAATGATCGCTGCGATTCTTCTGGACTTGCTGAATTTGCAGCAAATTAAATATCACGAAACCGTCATCGCCAACAATAAACAGGGTCAGCGATTTGAGAATTTAATATCTTGGAGCCGACATTTTTGCGGCTGCGATGGCCGAGTGGTTAAGGCGTTGGACTTGAAATCCCTATGCGGTTTCCCCGCGCAGGTTCGAGCCCTGCTGGCAGCGGGTTTTCTCATTATGATAATTAATTACTTCAAATATATTATTTTATTCAATGTGCTCCCTCTGGGAGGATTTTGGAATTTTCAATGCCGGTTTTAAGGAAACTAAAGGATTGCCGAGAGAACTGGATCACTTACTTCAAGAAGGTTTGCTGACCGAATTCCAAAAGTTTTCTGCAGATTGTCTGGAAGCTCCAGATAAGGAGGCCTCGACAGTCTCTGAGGTACCTTCACATACACTCGGTGCTGTCCGGTAGCATCAGTCTGTGTAACCATGGGAGAGAGAGAATGGAAAGTCACTGGAAGGCTTGTTTCTGTCAGCAGCAATGGTACAAGAGCAGCCATTCTAAAGTGAAAAGCAGAACACATTCCAGGAGACAGGCCAGGAGACAGACAAACGGAGTGGAGATCTGGAAGACTGACCAGAAAAAAAACAAGGAGGACACCAACTCATAATTCATCTCTCCCTCTCCCGAAGCAGACGAATTGAACATTCTGAGTTTTGAGTTGCACCACTGAGGTTGTACAAGTCTCTCTCTGTAAAACTTGTATTATTATGTCAATAAAACGATTTGTTTGAAAAGTTTGAAGCTTCATTTCCCAAGGAATTTTCTGAATCGGGCTGCATTGGTTCCGAAGGCCGGCTCTGCTTTCGCAGAGCTTGACTGTCGGGAGGTCCCGCAGGTCTAAATGTATCGACTGGTTTCAAAGCACCAACTCAGATTGGGGCGTATGGGACATGTGGCCCAGGAAGAGCGGTGGTCGCAGAGCACACTCAGCAGTTTAAGTGGCTGAAAGTGAATGTTAGATAAAGGAAATACCGCAGGAAAATTACAATGAAATTGAAGGGGGAAAGTAAAGGAGAGCTATTGATTGTGGAAGGAAGATAAGTCTGCGTTATGTTTCGGGTTGGAGCCGAAGTTGCTGCGGCCAGAATGCAGATTAATAATCACTATACGAGCACGGCACCACACATCAACAACTGGAGCTCTGCAAAGTATCGCATGGCACTGCTTAGGAAACATGGATTTTTGGTGAAGAGTCCAAAATCAGCACCGCCAGAAATAGAGAAGTGGTGAAATTCAACGCAGGCCTCGCAGCGACTGGAGCCTTCATCCAGAATGGGAACTGGTGCAGGCACAGTTACATTTAAAAGAATTGTAGCCTTTTCACACGAGAAGAAACTCACCGCTGGGGATTCTTTAAAAATAAGCCCCGCTGGGAATCGAACCCAGAATCTGTTCGCTTACTAAACATACGCTTTGACCAGCAAAGGCACGGGAAAGAATGCTGGCGCAATTTCTCGCCCCCACTCACTGATGTCGATCAGCGTCCAGTCAATGTCTTCTGGACTCTCGGGCCGTTTCTTATTTCTCCAGCTCTCTTGTCCATTCCGTTTATTTTCATTACCCTGCAGAATATTCCATACTGCTCTCAACATCTTACATACCGTTAAATATCGGAAGTTTTCTTTTATTGTAGTGATCGCTGCGATTCTTCTGGACTTGCTGAATTTGCAGCAAATTAAATATCACGAAACCGTCATCGCCAACAGGGTCAGCGATTTGAGAATTTAGTATCTTGGAGCCGACATTTCTGCGCTTGCGATGGCCGAGTGGTTAAGGCGTTGGACTTAAAATCTAATAGAATTTCCCCGCGCACGTTCGAACCCTGCTCGCAGCGGGTTTTCTCATTATGATAATTAATTACTTCAAATAAATTATTTTCTTCAATTTGCTCCCTCTGGGAGGATTTTGGAATTTTCAATGCCGGTTTTAAGGAAACTAAAGGATTGCCGAGAGAACTGGATCACTTACTTCAAGAAGGTTTGCTGACCGAATTCCAAAAGTTTTCTGCAGATTGTCTGGAAGCTCCAGATTAGGAGGCCTCGACAGTCTCTGAGGTACCTTCCCATACACTCGGTGCTGTCCGGTAGCATCAGAATGTGTAACCATGGGAGAGAGAGAATGGAAAGTCACTGGAAGGCTTGTTTCTGTCAGCAGCATTGGTACAAGAGCAGCCATTCTAAAGTGAAAAGCAGAACACATTCCAGGAGACAGGCCAGGAGACAGACAAACGGAGTGGAGATCTGGATGACTGACCAGAAAAAAAACAAGGAGAACACCAACTCATAATTCATCTCTCCCTCTCCCGAAGCAGAAGAATTGAACATTCTGAGTTTGGAGTTGCACCACTGAGGTTGTACAAGTCTCTCTCTGTAAAACTTGTATGATAATGTCAATAAAACGATTTGTTTGAAAAGTTTGAAGCTTCATTTCCGCAGGAATTTACTTGTATAATCGGGCTGCATTGCTTCCGAAGGCCGGCTCTGCTTTCGCAGAGCTTGACTGTCGAGTGGTCCCGCAGGCCTAAATATATCGACTGGTTTCAAAGCACCAACTCAGATTGGGGCGTATGGGACATGTGGCCCAGGAAGAGCGGTGGTCGCAGAGCACACTTAGCAGTTTAAGTGGCTGAAATTGAATGTTAGATTAAGGAAATACCGCAGGAAAATTACAATGAAATTGAAGGGGGAAAGTAAACGAGAGCTATTGATTGTGGAAGGAAGAAAAATCTGCGTTATGTTTCGGTTTGGAGCCGAAGTTGCTGCGGCCAGAATGCAGATTATTAATCACTATACGAGCACGGCACCACACATCAACAACTGGAGCTCTGCAAAGTATGGCAAGGCACTGCTTATGAAACATGGAATTTTGGTGAAGAGTCCAAAATCAGCACCGCCAGAAATACAGAAGCGGTGAAATTCAACGCAGGCCTCGCAGCGACTGGAGCCTTCATCCAGAATGGGAACTGGTGCAGGCACAGTTACTTTTAAAAGAATTGTAGCCTTTCCACACGAGAAGAAACTCACCCCTGGAGATTCTATAAAAATAGGCCCCGCTGGGAATCGAACCCAGGATCGCCTGTTTACTAGACAGACGCTTTGACCAGCTAAGCCACGGTCCCAATGCTGGCGCAATTTCTCGCCCCCACTCACTGATGTCTATCAGCTTCCGGTCGCAGTCTTCTGGACTCTCAGGCCGTTTCTTATTTCTCCAGCTCTCTTGTCTATTCCGCAATATGTCCCATTGCTCTCTGTATCTCCCGCTTAATTTATCTCAGTGTCAATCTGTGAGGTGATTCTGAATGATTACCCTATGTTTGTGTCTTATATGAAATAAATGGGGGGATCAGAGAACTCTTCCTCTGACACTGGGTAACAAATAAGCCAACAGTTATAACACGATATTGTTTACTGTGATGCAGCAAATACAATATTCCATCTTAAAAGTTTCAGTTTCAATTCTGGGCAAAAGAAACTGTGACTCCAACGTGTTTCCAATAGCCTGCCTTTTAATCTGACGTCACAAACGCCACCATTGCACCTCAAGGTGATTCATAACTAATAAACAGAGAAGTCAAGCACTGAAAGGGTATTTGTAGAAAGGGTTGTGAGACTGTGGAATGCACTGGCCCAGCAAGCAGCAGATTTAAAACAAGGTTTATAAACCGGCAGCCTGTGGGAGGAAGGGGGCAGAGAGGCAATAGAGCCCCAGGAAAGATCAACTTGGAAACTATTGACCCCGAATCTACTTTAAATCCCCCCAATGCATTTCAACCCATTTAATGTCAGATTCACAAATTGATGCATGTGAGCAATATAGGACATTTATCGCTGTCTCTGGTCTAAAATAACTGCTTTATTATTTGCTCCCACCCGCTGTGTTTAGGCGCTTCCCTGAATATTTATCTCCGACCTAGAATCAGTTTGTAATCTGGAGACAAGGTTTCTGCAGGCGGCGGGCAGGGAGCAGAGGCTGCGACTGATCTGAGTCATGTGTGAGCAGAACACAATGTTTCTGCTGTTTATTTTCATTACCCTGCAGAATATTCCATACTGTTCTCAACATCTTACATACCGTTAAATATCGGAAGTTTTCTTTTATTGTAATGATCGCTGCGATTCTTCTGGACTTGCTGAATTTGCAGCAAATTAAATATCAGGAAACCGTCATCGCCAACAATAAACAGGGTCAGCGATTTGAGAATTTAGTATCTTGGAGCCGATATTTCCGCGGCTGCGATGGCCGAGTGGTTAAGGCGTTGGATTTGAAATCGAATGAGGTTTTCCCCGCGCAGGTTCGAGCCCTGCTCCCAGCGGGTTTTCTCATTATGATAATTAATTACTTCAAATAAATTATTATCTTCAATCTGCTCCCTCTGGGAGGATTTTGGAATTTTCAATGCCGATTTTAAGGAAACTAAAGGATTGCCGAGACAACTGGATCACTTACTTCAAGAAGGTTTGCTGACCGAATTCCAAAAGTTATCTGCAGATTGTCTGGAAGCTCCAGATAAGGAGGCCTCGACAGTCTCTGAGGTACCTTCCCATACACTCGCTGCTGTCCGGTAGCATCGGTCTGTGTAACCGTGGGAGAGAGAGAATGGAAAGTCACTGGAAGGCTTGTTTCTGTCAGCAGCAATGGTACAAGAGCAGCCATTCTAAAGTGAAAAGCAGAACACATTCCAGGAGACAGTCCAGGAGACAGACAAACGGAGTGGAGTTCTGGAAGACTGACCAGAAAAAAAACAAGGAGGACACCAACTCATAATTCATCTCTCCCTCTCCCGAAGCAGAAGAATTGAACATTCTGAGTTTTGAGTTGCACCACTGAGGTTGTACAAGTCTCTCTCTGTAAAACTTGTATTATTATGTCAATAAAACGATTTGTTTGAAAAGTTTGAAGCTTCATTTCCCAAGGAATTTTCTGAATCGGGCTGCATTGGTTCCGAAGGCCGGCTCTGCTTTCGCAGAGCTTGACTGTCGGGAGGTCTCGCAGGTCTAAATGTATCGACTGGTTTCAAAGCACCAACTCAGATTGGGGCGTATGGGACATGTGGCCCAGGAAGAGTGGTGGTAGCAGAGCACACTTAGCAGTTTAAGTGGCTGAAAGTGAATGTTAGATTAAGGAAATACCGCAGGAAAATTATAATGAAATTGAAGGGGGAAAGTAAAGGAGAGCTATTGATTGTGGAAGGAAGAAAAGTCTGCGTTATGTTTCGGTTTGGAGCCGAAGTTGCTGCGGCCAGAATGCAGATTATTAATCACTATACGAGCACGGCACCACTCATCAACAACTGGAGCTCTGCAAAGTATCGCATGGCACTGCTTAGGAAACATGGATTTTTGATGAAGAGTCCAAAATCAGCACCGCCAGAAATACAGAAGCGGTGAAATTCAACGGAGGCCTCGCAGCCACTGGAGCCTTCATCCAGAATGGGAACTGGTGCAGGCACAGTTACATTTAAAAGAATTGTAGCCTTTTCACACGAGAAGAAACTCACCCCTGGAGATTCTATAAAAATAGGCCCCGCTGGGAATCGAACCCAGGATCTCCTGTTTACTAGACAGACGCTTTGACCAGCTAAGCCACGGGACCGAATGCTGGCGCAATTTCTCGCCCCCACTCACTGATGTCTTCTGGACTCTCAGGCCGTTTCTTATTTCTCCAGCTCTCTTGTCCATTCCGCCATATGTCCCATTGCTCTCTGTATCTCCCGCTTAATTTATCTCAGTGTCAATCTGTGAGGTGATTCTGAATGATTACCCTATGTTTGTGTCTTATCTATATATATAAATCGGTACTTCTGTCTGTCATTCTGTCTGTCATTCTGTCTGTCATTCTGTCATCGCCTGTGCGTCTGTCGGGCTATGTGCTCGAAAGTTACAGGGCGTACCTACGCGCGCGTTACCTCCAAAGAAAGCTTACGCTTCAGAGACGGTTTTAAGCGTATTTACTTTTCAGTCGGACGAAAAGTGTTCGCGCCTTATGCAAAAAACCTTCAGCAAGAAACCTTCAAAATTAAACTCATTATCTGCTAGCATTGATTGACTGACATCAAGGTTCCACCAATCCTGTTCCGTCACGATTGACCAATCCTACAGTACGGTCCCCTGATGGTTGGCCAATCGGTGTGTGTGTGGGCGGGACTATTCGTTTTCATCTCGGGGATGTGGCAGCCATTCTTTCACTAAGCTTCCAGCTCAAATGACTTCAGCTTCCAGCTATAACGACTTTCAAAGTTAGTATCTCTTTTAAAAGTAACATAAGATTTACCAAAAACGTTTTATAAGTACTTTCACTTTCATTTTTCAACCTTTTAAAAGGTAGACATACAGGGACACAGACAGGGCCCTAAGCCTGCCACTCGATTTAAAATGTTGCCCAGCACCAGATTCACAAAGGGACACAGACAGGGCCCCAAAGCCATAAGTAGTTTCACTTTCATTTTGCAAGCTTTTAAAAGGTAGACAGACAGGGACACACACAGGGCCCTAAAGCCTGCCACTCGATTTAAAATGTTGCCCAGCACCAGATTCACAAAGGGACACAGACAGGGCCCCAAAGCCTGGCACTCGATTTAAACCGCCTGCCCCAAAACAGCCCCGGCAACGCCGGGCTCCCCAGCTAGTATGAAATAAATGGGGGGATCAGACAACTCTTCCTCTGACACTGGGGAACAAATAAGCCAACAGTTATACCACGATATTGTTTACTGTGATGCAGCAAATACAATATTCCAGCTTAAAAGTTTCAGTTTCAATTCTGTGCAAAAGAAACTGTGACTCCAACGTGTTTCCAATAGCCTGCCTTTTAATCTGACGTCACAATCGCCACCATTGCACCTCAAGGTGATTCATAACTAATAAGCAGAGAAGTCAAACACTGAAAGGGTATTTGTAGAAAGGGTTGTGAGACTGTGGAATGCACTGGTCCAGCAAGCAGCAGATTTAAAACAAGGTTTAAAAACCGGCAGCCTGTGGGAGGAAGGGGGCAGAGAGGCAAGAGAGACACAGGAAAGATCAACTTGGAAACTATTGACCCCGAATCTACTTTAAATCCCCCCACTGTATTTAAACCCATTTAATGTCAGATTCACAAATTGATGCATGTGAGCAATATAGGACATTTATCGCTGTCTCTGGTCTAAAATAACTGCTTTATTATTTGATCCCACCCGCTGCGTTTAGGCTCTACCCTGAATATTTATCTCCGACCTAGAATCAGTTTGTAATCTGGAGACAAGGTTTCTGCAGCCGGCGGGCAGGGAGCAGAGGCTGTGGCTGATCTGTGTCATGTGGGAGCAGAACACAATGTTTCTGCTGTTTATTTTCATTACCCTGCAGAATATTCCATACTGTTCTCAACATCTTACATACCGTTAAATATCGGAAGTTTTCTTTTATTGTAATGATCGCTGCGATTCTTCTGGACTTGCTGAATTTGCAGCAAATTAAATAACGCGAAACCGTCATCGCCAACAATAAACAGGGTCAGCGATTTGAGAACTTAGTATCTTGGAGCCGATATTTTCGCGGCTGCGATGGCCGAGTGGTTAAGGCGTTGGACTTGAAATCCACTGGGGTTTCCCCGCGCAGGTTCGAGCCCTGCTCGCAGCGGGCTATCTCATTATGATAATTAACTACTTCAAATAATTTATTTTCTTCAATCTGCTCCCTCTTGGAGGATTTTGGAATTTTCAATGCCGGTTTTAAGGAAACTAAAGGATTGCCGAGACAACTGGATCACTTACTTCAAGAAGGTTTGCTGACCGAATTCCAAAAGTTATCTGCAGATTGTCTGGAAGCTCCAGATAAGGAGGCCTCGACAGTCTCTGAGGTACCTTCCCATACACTCGCTGCTGTCCGGTAGCATCAGTCTGTGTAACCGTGGGAGAGAGAGAATGGAAAGTCACTGGAAGGCTTGTTTCTGTCAGCAGCAATGGTACAAGAGCAGCCATTCTAAAGTGAAAAGCAGAACACATTCCAGGAGACAGTCCAGGAGACAGACAAATGGAGTGGAGATCTGGAAGACTGACCAGAAAAAAAACAAGGAGGACACCAACTCATAATTCATCTCTCCCTCTCCCGAAGCAGAAGAATTGAACATTCTGAGTTTTGAGTTGCACCACTGAGGTTGTACAAGTCTCTCTCTGTAAAACTTGTATTATTATGTCAATAAAACGATTTGTTTGAAAAGTTTGAAGCTTCATTTCCCAAGGAATTTTCTGAATCGGGCTGCATTGGTTCCGAAGGCCGGCTCTGCTTTCGCAGAGCTTGACTGTCGGGAGGTCTCGCAGGTCTAAATGTATCGACTGGTTTCAAAGCACCAACTCAGATTGGGGCGTATGGGACATGTGGCCCAGGAAGAGTGGTGGTAGCAGAGCACACTTAGCAGTTTAAGTGGCTGAAAGTGAATGTTAGATTAAGGAAATACCGCAGGAAAATTATAATGAAATTGAAGGGGGAAAGTAAAGGAGAGCTATTGATTGTGGAAGGAAGAAAAGTCTGCGTTATGTTTCGGTTTGGAGCCGAAGTTGCTGCGGCCAGAATGCAGATTATTAATCACTATACGAGCGCGGCACCACACATCAACAACTGGAGCTCTGCAAAGTATCGCATGGCACTGCTTAGGAAACATGGATTTTTGATGAAGAGTCCAAAATCAGCACCGCCAGAAATACAGAAGCGGTGAAATTCAACGGAGGCCTCGCAGCCACTGGAGCCTTCATCCAGAATGGGAACTGGTGCAGGCACAGTTACATTTAAAAGAATTGTAGCCTTTTCACACGAGAAGAAACTCACCCCTGGAGATTCTATAAAAATAGGCCCCGCTGGGAATCGAACCCAGGATCTCCTGTTTACTAGACAGACGCTTTGACCAGCTAAGCCACGGGACCGAATGCTGGCGCAATTTCGCGCCCCCACTCACTGATGTCTTCTGGACTCTCAGGCCGTTTCTTATTTCTCCAGCTCTCTTGTCCATTCCGCCATATGTCCCATTGCTCTCTGTATCTCCCACTTAATTTATCTCAGTGTCAATCTGTGAGGTGATTCTGAATGATTACCCTATGTTTGTGTCTTATCTATATTTTTAAATCGGTACTTCTGTCTGTCATTCTGTCTGTCATTCTGTCATCGCCTGTGCATCTGTCGGGCTATGCGCTCGACAGTTACAGGGCGTACCTACGCGCGCGTTACCTCCAAAGAAAGCTTAGGCTTCAGAGACGGTTTTAAGCGTATTTACTTTTCAGTCGGACGACAAGTGTTCGCGCCTTATGCAAAAAACCTTCAGCAAGAAACCTTCAAAATTAAACTCATTATCTGCTAGCATTGATTGACTGACATCAAGGTTCCACCAATCCTGTTCCGTCACGATTGACCAATCCTACAGTACGGTCCCCTGATGGTTGGCCAATCGGTGTGTGTGTGGGCGGGACTATTCGTTTTCATCTCGGGGATGTGGCAGCCATTCTTTCACTAAGCTTCCAGCTCAAATGACTTCAGCTTCCAGCAATAACGACTTTCAAAGTTAGTATCTCTTTTAAAAGTAACATAAGATTTACCAAAAACGTTTTATAAGTACTTTCACTTTCATTTTTCAACCTTTTAAAAGGTAGACATACAGGGACACAGACAGGGCCCTAAGCCTGCCACTCGATTTAAAATGTTGCCCAGCACCAGATTCACAAAGGGACACAGACAGGGCCCCAAAGCCATAAGTAGTTTCACTTTCATTTTGCAAGCTTTTAAAAGGTAGACAGACAGGGACACACACAGGGCCCTAAAGCCTGCCACTCGATTTAAAATGTTGCCCAGCACCAGATTCACAAGGGGACACAGACAGGGCCCCAAAGCCTGGCACTCGATTTAAACCGCCTGCCCCAAAACAGCCCCGGCAACGCCGGGCTCCCCAGCTAGTATGAAATAAATGGGGGGATCAGACAACTCTTCCTCTGACACTGGGGAACAAATAAGCCAACAGTTATACCACGATATTGTTTACTGTGATGCAGCAAATACAATATTCCAGCTTAAAAGTTTCAGTTTCAATTCTGTGCAAAAGAAACTGTGACTCCAACGTGTTTCCAATAGCCTGCCTTTTAATCTGACGTCACAATCGCCACCATTGCACCTCAAGGTGATTCATAACTAATAAGCAGAGAAGTCAAGCACTGAAAGGGTATTTGTAGAAAGGGTTGTGAGACTGTGGAATTCACTGGTCCAGCAAGCAGCAGATTTAAAACAAGGTTTAAAAACCGGCAGCCTGTGGGAGGAAGGGGGCAGAGAGGCAAGAGAGACACAGGAAAGATCAACTTGGAAACTATTGACCCCGAATCTACTTTAAATCCCCCCACTGTATTTAAACCCATTTAATGTCAGATTCACAAATTGATGCATGTGAGCAATATAGGACATTTATCGCTGTCTCTGGTCTAAAATAACTGCTTTATTATTTGATCCCACCCGCTGCGTTTAGGCTCTACCCTGAATATTTATCTCCGACCTAGAATCAGTTTGTAATCTGGAGACAAGGTTTCTGCAGCCGGCGGGCAGGGAGCAGAGGCTGTGGCTGATCTGTGTCATGTGGGAGCAGAACACAATGTTTCTGCTGTTTATTTTCATTACCCTGCAGAATATTCCATACTGTTCTCAACATCTTACATACCGTTAAATATCGGAAGTTTTCTTTTATTGTAATGATCGCTGCGATTCTGCTGGACTTGCTGAATTTGCAGCAAATTAAATATCACGAAACCGTCATCGCCAACAATAAACAGGGTCAGCGATTTGAGAACTTATTATCTTGGAGCCGATATTTTCGCGGCTGCGATGGCTGAGTGGTTAAGGCGTTAGACTTGAAATCCACTGGGGTTTCCCCGCGCAGGTTCGAGCCCTGCTCGCAGCGGGCTATCTCATTATGATAATTAACTACTTCAAATAATTTATTTTCTTCAATCTGCTCCCTCTTGGAGGATTTTGGAATTTTCAATGCCGGTTTTAAGGAAACTAAAGGATTACCGAGACAACTGGATCACTTACTTCAAGAAGGTTTGCTGACCGAATTCCAAAATTTATCTGCAGATTGTCTGGAAGCTCCAGATAAGGAGGCCTCGACAGTCTCTGAGGTACCTTCCCATACACTCGCTGCTGTCCGGTAGCATCAGTCTGTGTAACCGTGGGAGAGAGAGAATGGAAAGTCACTGGAAGGCTTGTTTCTGTCAGCAGCAATGGTACAAGAGCAGCCATTCTAAAGTGAAAAGCAGAACACATTCCAGGAGACAGTCCAAGAGACAGACAAACGGAGTGGAGATCTGGAAGACTGATCAGAAAAAAATCAAGGAGGACACCAACTCATAATTCATCTCTCCCTCTCCCGAAGCAGAAGAATTGAACATTCTGAGTTTTGAGTTGCACCACTGAGGTTGTACAAGTCTCTCTCTGTAAAACTTGTATTATTATGTTAATAAAACGATTTGTTTGAAAAGTTTAAAGCTTCATTTCCCAAGGAATTTTCTGAATCGGGCTGCATTGGTTCCGAAGGCCGGCTCTGCTTTCGCAGAGCTTGACTGTCGGGAGGTCTCGCAGGTCTAAATGTATCGACTGGTTTCAAAGCACCAAATCAGATTGGGGCGTATGGGACATGTGGCCCAGGAAGAGTGGTGGTAGCAGAGCACACTTAGCAGTTTAAGTGGCTGAAAGTGAATGTTAGATTAAGGAAATAACGCAGGAAAATTATAATGAAATTGAAGGGGGAAAGTAAAGGAGAGCTATTGATTGTGGAAGGAAGAAAAGTCTGCGTTATGTTTCGGTTTGGAGCCGAAGTTGCTGCGGCCAGAATGCAGATTATTAATCACTATACGAGCACGGCACCACACATCAACAACTGGAGCTCTGCAAAGTATCGCATGGCACTGCTTAGGAAACATGGATTTTTGATGAAGAGTCCAAAATCAGCACCGCCAGAAATACAGAAGCGGTGAAATTCAACGGAGGCCTCGCAGCCACTGGAGCCTTCATCCAGAATGGGAACTGGTGCAGGCACAGTTATATGTAAAAGAATTGTAGCCTTTTCACACGAGAAGAAACTCACCCCTGGAGATTCTATAAAAATAGGCCCCGCTGGGAATCGAACCCAGGATCTCCTGTTTACTAGACAGACGCTTTGACCAGCTAAGCCACGGGACCGAATGCTGGCGCAATTTTTCGCCCCCACTCACTGATGTCTATCAGCTTCCGGTCACTGTCTTCTGGACTCTCAGGCCGTTTCTTATTTCTCCAGCTCTCTTGTCCATTCCGCCATATGTCCCATTGCACTCTGTATCTACCGCTTAATTTATCTCAGTGTCAATCTGTGAGGTGATTCTGAATGATTACCCTATGTTTGTGTCTTATCTATATATATAAATCGGTACATCTGTCTGTCATTCTGTCTGTCATTCTGTCTGTCATTCTGTCATCGCCTGTGCGTCTGTCGGGCTATGCGCTCGAAAGTTACAGGGCGTACCTACGCGCGCGTTACCTCCAAAGAAAGCTTACGCTTCAGAGACGGTTTTAAGCGTATTTACTTTTCAGTCGGACGAAAAGTGTTCGCGCCTTATGCAAAAAACCTTCAGCAAAAAACCTTCAAAATTAAACTCATTATCTGCTAGCATTGATTGACTGACATCAAGGTTCCACCAATCCTGTTCCGTCACGATTGACCAATCCTACAGTACGGTCCCCTGATGGTTGGCCAATCGGTGTGTGTGTGGGCGGGACTATTCGTTTTCATATCGGGGATGTGGCAGCCATTCTTTCTCTAAGCTTCCAGCTCAAATGACTTCAGCTTCCAGCTATAACGACTTTCAAAGTTAGTATCTCTTTTAAAAGTAACATAAGATTTACCAAAAACGTTTTATAAGTACTTTCACTTTCATTTTTCAACCTTTTAAAAGGTAGACATACAGGGACACAGACAGGGCCCTAAGCCTGCCACTTGATTTAAAATGTTGCCCAGCACCAGATTCACAAAGGGACACAGACAGGGCCCCAAAGCCATAAGTAGTTTCACTTTCATTTTGCAAGCTTTTGAAAGGTAGACAGACAGGGACACACACAGGGCCCTAAAGCCTGCCACTCGATTTAAAATGTTGCCCAGCACCAGATTCACAAAGGGACACAGACAGGGCCCCAAAGCCTGGCACTCGATTTAAACCGCCTGCCCCAAAACAGCCCCGGCAACGCCGGGCTCCCCAGCTAGTATGAAATAAATGGGGGGATCAGACAACTCTTCCTCTGACACTGGGGAACAAATAAGCCAACAGTTATACCACGATATTGTTTACTGTGATGCAGCAAATACAATATTCCAGCTTAAAAGTTTCAGTTTCAATTCTGTGCAAAAGAAACTGTGACTCCAACGTGTTTCCAATAGCCTGCCTTTTAATCTGACGTCACAATCGCCACCATTGCACCTCAAGGTGATTCATAACTAATAAGCAGAGAAGTCAAGCACTGAAAGGGTATTTGTAGAAAGGGTTGTGAGACTGTGAAATGCACTGGTCCAGCAAGCAGCAGATTTAAAACAAGGTTTAAAAACCGGCAGCCTGTGGGAGGAAGGGGGCAGAGAGGCAAGAGAGACACAGGAAAGATCAACTTGGAAACTATTGACCCCGAATCTACTTTAAATCCCCCCACTGTGTTTAAACCCATTTAATGTCAGATTCACAAATTGATGCATGTGAGCAATATAGGACATTTATCGCTGTCTCTGGTCTAAAATAACTGCTTTATTATTTGATCCCACCCGCTGCGTTTAGGCTCTACCCTGAATATTTATCTCCGACCTAGAATCAGTTTGTAATCTGGAGACAAGGTTTCTGCAGCCGGCGGGCAGGGAGCAGAGGCTGTGGCTGATCTGTGTCATGTGGGAGCAGAACACAATGTTTCTGCTGTTTATTTTCATTACCCTGCAGAATATTCCATACTGTTCTCAACATCTTACATACCGTTAAATATCGGAAGTTTTCTTTTATTGTAATGATCGCTGCGATTCTTCTGGACTTGCTGAATTTGCAGCAAATTAAATATCACGAAACCGTCATCGCCAACAATAAACAGGGTCAGCGATTTGAGAATTTAGTATCTTGGAGCCGACATTTTCGCGGCTGCGATGGCCGAGTGGTTAAGGCGTTGGACTTGAAATCCAATGGGGTTTCCCCGCGCAGGTTCGAGCCCTGCTCGCAGCGGGCTATCTCATTATGATAATTAACTACTTCAAATAATTTATTTTCTTCAATCTGCTCCCTCTTGGAGGATTTTGGAATTTTCAATGCCGGTTTTAAGGAAACTAAAGGATTGCCGAGACAACTGGATCACTTACTTCAAGAAGGTTTGCTGACCGAATTCCAAAAGTTATCTGCAGATTGTCTGGAAGCTCCAGATAAGGAGGCCTCGACAGTCTCTGAGGTACCTTCCCATACACTCGCTGCTGTCCGGTAGCATCAGTCTGTGTAACCGTGGGAGAGAGAGAATGGAAAGTCACTGGAAGGCTTGTTTCTGTCAGCAGCAATGGTACAAGAGCAGCCATTCTAAAGTGAAAAGCAGAACACATTCCAGGAGACAGTCCAGGAGACAGACAAACGGAGTGGAGATCTGGAAGACTGATCAGAAAAAAAACAAGGAGGACACCAACTCATAATTCATCTCTCCCTCTCCCGAAGCAGAAGAATTGAACATTCTGAGTTTTGAGTTGCACCACTGAGGTTGTACAAGTCTCTCTCTGTAAAACTTGTATTATTATGTCAATAAAACGATTTGTTTGAAAAGATTGAAGCTTCATTTCCCAAGGAATTTTCTGAATCGGGCTGCATTGGTTCCGAAGGCCGGCTCTGCTTTCGCAGAGCTTGACTGTCGGGAGGTCTCGCAGGTCTAAATGTATCGACTGGTTTCAAAGCACCAACTCAGATTGGGGCGTATGGGACATGTGGCCCAGGAAGAGTGGTGGTAGCAGAGCACACTTAGCAGTTTAAGTGGCTGAAAGTGAATGTTAGATTAAGGAAATACCGCAGGAAAATTATAATGAAATTGAAGGGGGAAAGTAAAGGAGAGCTATTGATTGTGGAAGGAAGAAAAGTCTGCGTTATGTTTCGGTTTGGAGCCGAAGTTGCTGCGGCCAGAATGCAGATTATTAATCACTATACGAGCACGGCACCACACATCAACAACTGGAGCTCTGCAAAGTATCGCATGGCACTGCTTAGGAAACATGGATTTTTGATGAAGAGTCCAAAATCAGCACCGCCAGAAATACAGAAGCGGTGAAATTCAACGGAGGCCTCGCAGCCACTGGAGCCTTCATCCAGAATGGGAACTGGTGCAGGCACAGTTACATTTAAAAGAATTGTAGCCTTTTCACACGAGAAGAAACTCACCCCTGGAGATTCTATAAAAATAGGCCCCGCTGGGAATCGAACCCAGGATCTCCTGTTTACTAGACAGACGCTTTGACCAGCTAAGCCACGGGACCGAATGCTGGCGCAATTTCTCGCCCACACTCACTGATGTCTATCAGCTTCCGGTCACTGTCTTCTGGACTCTCAGGCCGTTTCTTATTTCTCCAGCTCTCTTGTCCATTCCGCCATATGTCCCATTGCTCTCTGTATCTCCCGCTTAATTTATCTCAGTGTCAATCTGTGAGGTGATTCTGAATGATTACCCTATGTTTGTGTCTTATCTATATTTTTAAATCGGTACTTCTGTCTGTCATTCTGTCTGTCATTCTGTCATCGCCTGTGCGTCTGTCGGGCTATGCGTTCGAAAGTTACAGGGCGTACCTACGCGCGCGTTACCTCCAAAGAAAGCTTACACTTCAGAGACGGTTTTAAGCGTATTTACTTTTCAGTCGGACGAAAAGTGTTCGCGCCTTATGCAAAAAACCTTCAGCAAGAAACCTTCAAAATTAAACTCATTATCTGCTAGCATTGATTGACTGACATCAAGGTTCCACCAATCCTGTTCCGTCACGATTGACCAATCCTACAGTACGGTCCCCTGATGGTTGGCCAATCAGTGTGTGTGTGGGCGGGACTATTCGTTTTCATCTCGGGGATGTGGCAGCCATTCTTTCACTAAGCTTCCAGCTCAAATGACTTCAGCTTCCAGCAATAACGACTTTCAAAGTTAGTATCTCTTTTAAAAGTAACATAAGATTTACCAAAAACGTTTTATAAGTACTTTCACTTTCATTTTTCAACCTTTTAAAAGGTAGACATACAGGGACACAGACAGGGCCCTAAGCCTGCCACTCGATTTAAAATGTTGCCCAGCACCAGATTCACAAAGGGACACAGACAGGGCCCCAAAGCCATAAGTAGTTTCACTTTCATTTTGCAAGCTTTTAAAAGGTAGACAGACAGGGACACACACAGGGCCCTAAAGCCTGCCACTCGATTTAAAATGTTGCCCAGCACCAGATTCACAAGGGGACACAGACAGGGCCCCAAAGCCTGGCACTCGATTTAAACCGCCTGCCCCAAAACAGCCCCGGCAACGCCGGGCTCCCCAGCTAGTATGAAATAAATGGGGGGATCAGACAACTCTTCCTCTGACACTGGGGAACAAATAAGCCAACAGTTATACCACGATATTGTTTACTGTGATGCAGCAAATACAATATTCCAGCTTAAAAGTTTCAGTTTCAATTCTGTGCAAAAGAAACTGTGACTCCAACGTGTTTCCAATAGCCTGCCTTTTAATCTGACGTCACAATCGCCACCATTGCACCTCAAGGTGATTCATAACTAATAAGCAGAGAAGTCAAGCACTGAAAGGGTATTTGTAGAAAGGGTTGTGAGACTGTGGAATGCACTGGTCCAGCAAGCAGCAGATTTAAAACAAGGTTTAAAAACCGGCAGCCTGTGGGAGGAAGGGGGCAGAGAGGCAAGAGAGACACAGGAAAGATCAACTTGGAAACTATTGACCCCGAATCTACTTTAAATCCCCCCACTGTATTTAAACCCATTTAATATCAGATTCACAAATTGATGCATGTGAGCAATATAGGACATTTATCGCTGTCTCTGGTCTAAAATAACTGCTTTATTATTTGATCCCACCCGCTGCGTTTAGGCTCTACCCTGAATATTTATCTCCGACCTAGAATCAGTTTGTAATCTGGAGACAAGGTTTCTGCAGCCGGCGGGCAGGGAGCAGAGGCTGTGGCTGATCTGTGTCATGTGGGAGCAGAACACAATGTTTCTGCTGTTTATTTTCATTACCCTGCAGAATATTCCATACTGTTCTCAACATCTTACATACCGTTAAATATCGGAAGTTTTCTTTTATTGTAATGATCGCTGCGATTCTTCTGGACTTGCTGAATTTGCAGCAAATTAAATATCACGAAACCGTCATCGCCAACAATAAACAGGGTCAGCGATTTGAGAACTTAGTATCTTGGAGCTGACATTTTCGCGGCTGCGATGGCTGAGTGGTTAAGGCGTTAGACTTGAAATCCAATGGGATTTCCTCGCGCAGGTTCGAGCCCTGCTCGCAGCGGGCTATCTCATTATGATAATGAACTACTTCAAATAATTTATTTTCTTCAATCTGCTCCCTCTTGGAGGATTTTGGAATTTTCAATGCCGGTTTTAAGGAAACTAAAGGATTGCCGAGACAACTGGATCACTTACTTCAAGAAGGTTTGCTGACCGAATTCCAAAAGTTATCTGCAGATTGTCTGGAAGCTCCAGATAAGGAGGCCTCGACAGTCTCTGAGGTACCTTCCCATACACTCGCTGCTGTCCGGTAGCATCAGTCTGTGTAACCGTGGGAGAGAGAGAATGGAAAGTCACTGGAAGGCTTGTTTCTGTCAGCAGCAATGGTACAAGAGCAGCCATTCTAAAGTGAAAAGCAGAACACATTCCAGGAGACAGTCCAGGAGACAAACAAACGGAGTGGAGATCTGGAAGACTGATCAGAAAAAAATCAAGGAGGACACCAACTCATAATTCATCTCTCCCTCTCCCGAAGCAGAAGAATTGAACATTCTGAGTTTTGAGTTGCACCACTGAGGTTGTACAAGTCTCTCTCTGTAAAACTTGTATTATTATGTCAATAAAACGATTTGTTTGAAAAGTTTGAAGCTTCATTTCCCAAGGAATTTTCTGAATCGGGCTGCATTGGTTCCGAAGGCCGGCTCTGCTTTCGCAGAGCTTGACTGTCGGGAGGTCTCGCAGGTCTAAATGTATCGACTGGTTTCAAAGCACCAACTCAGATTGGGGCGTATGGGACATGTGGCCCAGGAAGAGTGGTGGTAGCAGAGCACACTTAGCAGTTTAAGTGGCTGAAAGTGAATGTTAGATTAAGGAAATACCGCAGGAAAATTATAATGAAATTGAAGGGGGAAAGTAAAGGAGAGCTATTGATTGTGGAAGGAAGAAAAGTCTGCGTTATGTTTCGGTTTGGAGCCGAAGTTGCTGCGGCCAGAATGCAGATTATTAATCACTATACGAGCACGGCACCACACATCAACAACTGGAGCTCTGCAAAGTATCGCATGGCACTGCTTAGGAAACATGGATTTTTGATGAAGAGTCCAAAATCAGCACCGCCAGAAATACAGAAGCGGTGAAATTCAACGGAGGCCTCGCAGCCACTGGAGCCTTCATCCAGAATGGGAACTGGTGCAGGCACAGTTACATTTAAAAGAATTGTAGCCTTTTCACACGAGAAGAAACTCACCCCTGGAGATTCTATAAAAATAGGCCCCGCTGGGAATCGAACCCAGGATCTCCTGTTTACTAGACAGACGCTTTGACCAGCTAAGCCACGGGACCGAATGCTGGCGCAATTTCTCGCCCCCACTCACTGATGTCTATCAGCTTCCGGTCACTGTCTTCTGGACTCTCAGGCCGTTTCTTATTTCTCCAGCTCTCTTGTCCATTCCGCCATATGTCCCATTGCTCTCTGTATCTCCCGCTTAATTTATCTCAGTGTCAATCTGTGAGGTGATTCTGAATGATTACCCTATGTTTGTGTCTTATCTATATATTTGAATCGGTACATCTGTCTGTCATTCTGTCTGTCATTCTGTCTGTCATTCTGTCATCGCCTGTGCGTCTGTCGGGCTATGCGCTCGAAAGTTACAGGGCGTACCTACGCGCGCGTTACCTCCAAAGAAAGCTTACGCTTCAGAGACGGTTTTAAGCATATTTACTTTTCAGTCGGACGAAAAGTGTTCGCGCCTTATGCAAAAAACCTTCAGCAAAAAACCTTCAAAATTAAACTCATTATCTGCTAGCATTGATTGACTGACATCAAGGTTCCACCAATCCTGTTCCGTCACGATTGACCAATCCTACAGTACGGTCCCCTGATGGTTGGCCAATCGGTGTGTGTGAGGGCGGGACTATTCGTTTTCATCTCGGGGATGTGGCAGCCATTCTTTCACTAAGCTTCCAGCTCAAATGACTTCAGCTTCCAGCTATAACGACTTTCAAAGTTAGTATCTCTTTTAAAAGTAACATAAGATTTACCAAAAACGTTTTATAAGTACTTTCACTTTCATTTTTCAACCTTTTAAAAGGGAGACATACAGGGACACAGACAGGGCCCTAAGCTTTCCACTCGATTTAAAATGTTGCCCAGCACCAGATTCACAAAGGGACACAGACAGGGCCCCAAAGCCATAAGTAGTTTCACTTTCATTTTGCAAGCTTTTAAAAGGTAGACAGACAGGGACACACACAGGGCCCTAAAGCCTGCCACTCGATTTAAAATGTTGCCCAGCACCAGATTCACAAAGGGACACAGACAGGGCCCCAAAGCCTGGCACTCGATTTAAACCGCCTGCCCCAAAACAGCCCCGGCAACGCCGGGCTCCCCAGCTAGTATGAAATAAATGGGGGGATCAGACAACTCTTCCTCTGACACTGGGGAACAAATAAGCCAACAGTTATACCACGATATTGTTTACTGTGATGCAGCAAATACAATATTCCAGCTTAAAAGTTTCAGTTTCAATTCTGTGCAAAAGAAACTGTGACTCCAACGTGTTTCCAATAGCCTGCCTTTTAATCTGACGTCACAATCGCCACCATTGCACCTCAAGGTGATTCATAACTAATAAGCAGAGAAGTCAAGCACTGAAAGGGTATTTGTAGAAAGGGTTGTGAGACTGTGGAATGCACTGGTCCAGCAAGCAGCAGATTTAAAACAAGCTTTAAAAACCGGCAGCCTGTGGGAGGAAGGGGGCAGAGAGGTAAGAGAGACACAGGAAAGATCAACTTGGAAACTATTGACCCCGAATCTACTTTAAATCCCCCCACTGTATTTAAACCCATTTAATGTCAGATTCACAAATTGATGCATGTGAGCAATATAGGACATTTATCGCTGTCTCTGGTCTAAAATAACTGCTTTATTATTTGATCCCACCCGCTGCGTTTAGGCTCTACCCTGAATATTTATCTCCGACCTAGAATCAGTTTGTAATCTGGAGACAAGGTTTCTGCAGCCGGCGGGCAGGGAGCAGAGGCTGTGGCTGATCTGTGTCATGTGGGAGCAGAACACAATGTTTCTGCTGTTTATTTTCATTACCCTGCAGAATATTCCATACTGTTCTCAACATCTTACATACCGTTAAATATCGGAAGTTTTCTTTCATTGTAATGATCGCTGCGATTCTTCTGGACTTGCTGAATTTGCAGCAAATTAAATATCACGAAACCGTCATCGCCAACAATAAACAGGGTCAGCGATTTGAGAACTTAGTATCTTGGAGCCGACATTTTCGTGGCTGCGATGGCCGAGTGGTTAAGGCGTTGGACTTGAAATCCAATGGGGTTTCCCCGCGCAGGTTCGAGCCCTGCTCGCAGCGGGCTATCTCATTATGATAATTAACTACTTCAAATAATTTATTTTCTTCAATCTGCTCCCTCTTGGAGGATTTTGGAATTTTCAATGCCGGTTTTAAGGAAACTAAAGGATTGCCGAGACAACTGGATCATTTACTTCAAGAAGGTTTGCTGACCGAATTCCAAAAGTTATCTGCAGATTGTCTGGAAGCTCCAGATAAGGAGGCCTCGACAGTCTCTGAGGTACCTTCCCATACACTCGCTGCTGTCCGGTAGCATCAGTCTGTGTAACCGTGGGAGAGAGAGAATGGAAAGTCACTGGAAGGCTTGTTTCTGTCAGCAGCAATGGTACAAGAGCAGCCATTCTAAAGTGAAAAGCAGAACACATTCCAGGAGACAGTCCAGGAGACAGACAAACGGAGTGGAGATCTGGAAGACAGATCAGAAAAAAAACAAGGAGGACACCAACTCATAATTCATCTCTCCCTCTCCCGAAGCAGAACAATTGAACATTCTGAGTTTTGAGTTGCACCACTGAGGTTGTACAAGTCTCTCTCTGTAAAACTTGTATTATTATGTCAATAAAACGATTTGTTTGAAAAGTTTGAAGCTTCATTTCCCAAGGAATTTTCTGAATCGGGCTGCATTGGTTCCGAAGGCCGGCTCTGCTTTCGCAGAGCTTGACTGTCGGGAGGTCTCGCAGGTCTAAATGTATCGACTGGTTTCAAAGCACCAACTCAGATTGGGGCGTATGGGACATGTGGCCCAGGAAGAGTGGTGGTAGCAGAGCACACTTAGCAGTTTAAGTGGCTGAAAGTGAATGTTAGATTAAGGAAATACCGCAGGAAAATTATAATGAAATTGAAGGGGGAAAGTAAAGGAGAGCTATTGATTGTGGAAGGAAGAAAATTCTGCGTTATGTTTCGGTTTGGAGCCGAAGTTGCTGCGGCCAGAATGCAGATTATTAATCACTATACGAGCACGGCACCACACATCAACAACTGGAGCTCTGCAAAGTATCGCATGGCACTGCTTAGGAAACATGGATTTTTGATGAAGAGTCCAAAATCAGCACCGCCAGAAATACAGAAGCGGTGAATTTCAACGGAGGCCTCGCAGCCACTGGAGCCTTCATCCAGAATGGGAACTGGTGCAGGCACAGTTACATTTAAAAGAATTGTAGCCTTTTCACACGAGAAGAAAATCACCCCTGGAAATTCTATAAAAATAGGCCCCGCTGGGAATCGAACCCAGGATCTGCTGTTTACTAGACAGACGCTTTGACCAGCTAAGCCACGGGACCGAATGCTGGCGCAATTTCTCGCCCCCACTCACTGATGTCTATCAGCTTCCGGTCACTGTCTTCTGGACTCTCAGGCCGTTTCTTATTTCTCCAGCTCTCTTGTCCATTCCGCCATATGTCCCATTGCTCTCTGTATCTCCCACTTAATTTATCTCAGTGTCAATCTGTGAGGTGATTCTGAATGATTACCCTATGTTTGTGTCTTATCTATATATTTGAATCGGTACATCTGTCTGTCATTCTGTCTGTCATTCTGTCTGTCATTCTGTCATCGCCTGTGCGTCTGTCGGGCTATGCGCTCGAAAGTTACAGGGCGTACCTACGCGCGCGTTACCTCCAAAGAAAGCTTACGCTTCAGAGACGGTTTTAAGCATATTTACTTTTCAGTCGGACGAAAAGTGTTCGCGCCTTATGCAAAAAACCTTCAGCAAAAAACCTTCAAAATTAAACTCATTATCTGCTAGCATTGATTGACTGACATCAAGGTTCCACCAATCCTGTTCCGTCACGATTGACCAATCCTACAGTACGGTCCCCTGATGGTTGGCCAATCGGTGTGTGTGAGGGCGGGACTATTCGTTTTCATCTCGGGGATGTGGCAGCCATTCTTTCACTAAGCTTCCAGCTCAAATGACTTCAGCTTCCAGCTATAACGACTTTCAAAGTTAGTATCTCTTTTAAAAGTAACATAAGATTTACCAAAAACGTTTTATAAGTACTTTCACTTTCATTTTTCAACCTTTTAAAAGGGAGACATACAGGGACACAGACAGGGCCCTAAGCTTTCCACTCGATTTAAAATGTTGCCCAGCACCAGATTCACAAAGGGACACAGACAGGGCCCCAAAGCCATAAGTAGTTTCACTTTCATTTTGCAAGCTTTTAAAAGGTAGACAGACAGGGACACACACAGGGCCCTAAAGCCTGCCACTCGATTTAAAATGTTGCCCAGCACCAGATTCACAAAGGGACACAGACAGGGCCCCAAAGCCTGGCACTCGATTTAAACCGCCTGCCCCAAAACAGCCCCGGCAACGCCGGGCTCCCCAGCTAGTATGAAATAAATGGGGGGATCAGACAACTCTTCCTCTGACACTGGGGAACAAATAAGCCAACAGTTATACCACGATATTGTTTACTGTGATGCAGCAAATACAATATTCCAGCTTAAAAGTTTCAGTTTCAATTCTGTGCAAAAGAAACTGTGACTCCAACGTGTTTCCAATAGCCTGCCTTTTAATCTGACGTCACAATCGCCACCATTGCACCTCAAGGTGATTCATAACTAATAAGCAGAGAAGTCAAGCACTGAAAGGGTATTTGTAGAAAGGGTTGTGAGACTGTGGAATGCACTGGTCCAGCAAGCAGCAGATTTAAAACAAGCTTTAAAAACCGGCAGCCTGTGGGAGGAAGGGGGCAGAGAGGTAAGAGAGACACAGGAAAGATCAACTTGGAAACTATTGACCCCGAATCTACTTTAAATCCCCCCACTGTATTTAAACCCATTTAATGTCAGATTCACAAATTGATGCATGTGAGCAATATAGGACATTTATCGCTGTCTCTGGTCTAAAATAACTGCTTTATTATTTGATCCCACCCGCTGCGTTTAGGCTCTACCCTGAATATTTATCTCCGACCTAGAATCAGTTTGTAATCTGGAGACAAGGTTTCTGCAGCCGGCGGGCAGGGAGCAGAGGCTGTGGCTGATCTGTGTCATGTGGGAGCAGAACACAATGTTTCTGCTGTTTATTTTCATTACCCTGCAGAATATTCCATACTGTTCTCAACATCTTACATACCGTTAAATATCGGAAGTTTTCTTTCATTGTAATGATCGCTGCGATTCTTCTGGACTTGCTGAATTTGCAGCAAATTAAATATCACGAAACCGTCATCGCCAACAATAAACAGGGTCAGCGATTTGAGAACTTAGTATCTTGGAGCCGACATTTTCGTGGCTGCGATGGCCGAGTGGTTAAGGCGTTGGACTTGAAATCCAATGGGGTTTCCCCGCGCAGGTTCGAGCCCTGCTCGCAGCGGGCTATCTCATTATGATAATTAACTACTTCAAATAATTTATTTTCTTCAATCTGCTCCCTCTTGGAGGATTTTGGAATTTTCAATGCCGGTTTTAAGGAAACTAAAGGATTGCCGAGACAACTGGATCATTTACTTCAAGAAGGTTTGCTGACCGAATTCCAAAAGTTATCTGCAGATTGTCTGGAAGCTCCAGATAAGGAGGCCTCGACAGTCTCTGAGGTACCTTCCCATACACTCGCTGCTGTCCGGTAGCATCAGTCTGTGTAACCGTGGGAGAGAGAGAATGGAAAGTCACTGGAAGGCTTGTTTCTGTCAGCAGCAATGGTACAAGAGCAGCCATTCTAAAGTGAAAAGCAGAACACATTCCAGGAGACAGTCCAGGAGACAGACAAACGGAGTGGAGATCTGGAAGACAGATCAGAAAAAAAACAAGGAGGACACCAACTCATAATTCATCTCTCCCTCTCCCGAAGCAGAACAATTGAACATTCTGAGTTTTGAGTTGCACCACTGAGGTTGTACAAGTCTCTCTCTGTAAAACTTGTATTATTATGTCAATAAAACGATTTGTTTGAAAAGTTTGAAGCTTCATTTCCCAAGGAATTTTCTGAATCGGGCTGCATTGGTTCCGAAGGCCGGCTCTGCTTTCGCAGAGCTTGACTGTCGGGAGGTCTCGCAGGTCTAAATGTATCGACTGGTTTCAAAGCACCAACTCAGATTGGGGCGTATGGGACATGTGGCCCAGGAAGAGTGGTGGTAGCAGAGCACACTTAGCAGTTTAAGTGGCTGAAAGTGAATGTTAGATTAAGGAAATACCGCAGGAAAATTATAATGAAATTGAAGGGGGAAAGTAAAGGAGAGCTATTGATTGTGGAAGGAAGAAAATTCTGCGTTATGTTTCGGTTTGGAGCCGAAGTTGCTGCGGCCAGAATGCAGATTATTAATCACTATACGAGCACGGCACCACACATCAACAACTGGAGCTCTGCAAAGTATCGCATGGCACTGCTTAGGAAACATGGATTTTTGATGAAGAGTCCAAAATCAGCACCGCCAGAAATACAGAAGCGGTGAATTTCAACGGAGGCCTCGCAGCCACTGGAGCCTTCATCCAGAATGGGAACTGGTGCAGGCACAGTTACATTTAAAAGAATTGTAGCCTTTTCACACGAGAAGAAAATCACCCCTGGAAATTCTATAAAAATAGGCCCCGCTGGGAATCGAACCCAGGATCTGCTGTTTACTAGACAGACGCTTTGACCAGCTAAGCCACGGGACCGAATGCTGGCGCAATTTCTCGCCCCCACTCACTGATGTCTATCAGCTTCCGGTCACTGTCTTCTGGACTCTCAGGCCGTTTCTTATTTCTCCAGCTCTCTTGTCCATTCCGCCATATGTCCCATTGCTCTCTGTATCTCCCACTTAATTTATCTCAGTGTCAATCTGTGAGGTGATTCTGAATGATTACCCTATGTTTGTGTCTTATCTATATATATAAATCGGTACTTCTGTCTGTCATTCTGTCTGTCATTCTGTCTGTCATTCTGTCATCGCCTGTGCGTCTGTCGGGCTATGCGCTCGAAAGTTACAGGGCGTACCTACGCGCGCGTTACCTCCAAAGAAAGCTTACGCTTCAGAGACGGTTTTAAGCGTATTTACTTTTCAGTCGGACGAAAAGTGTTCGCGCCTTATGCAAAAAACCTTCAGCAAAAAACCTTCAAAATTAAACTCATTATCTGCTAGCATTGATTGACTGACATCAAGGTTCCACCAATCCTGTTCCGTCACGATTGACCAATCCTACAGTACGGTCCCCTGATGGTTAGCCAATCGGTGTGTGTGTGGGCGGGACTATTCGTTTTCATCTCGGGGATGTGGCAGCCATTCTTTCACTAAGCTTCCAGCTCAAATGACTTCAGCTTCCAGCTATAACGACTTTCAAAGTTAGTATCTCTTTTAAAAGTAACATAAGATTTACCAAAAACGTTTTATAAGTACTTTCACTTTCATTTTTCAACCTTTTAAAAGGTAGACATACAGGGACACAGACAGGGCCCTAAGCCTGCCACTCGATTTAAAATGTTGCCCAGCACCAGATTCACAAAGGGACACAGACAGGGCCCCAAAGCCATAAGTAGTTTCACTTTCATTTTGCAAGCTTTTAAAAGGTAGACAGACAGGGACACACACAGGGCCCTAAAGCCTGCCACTCGATTTAAAATGTTGCCCAGCACCAGATTCACAAAGGGACACAGACAGGGCCCCAAAGCCTGGCACTCGATCTAAACCGCCTGGCCCAAAACAGCCCCAGCAACGCCGGGCTCCCCAGCTAGTATGAAATAAATGGGGGGATCAGACAACTCTTCCTCTGACACTGGGGAACAAATAAGCCAACAGTTATACCACGATATTGTTTACTGTGATGCAGCAAATACAATATTCCAGCTTAAAAGTTTCAGTTTCAATTCTGTGCAAAAGAAACTGTGACTCCAACGTGTTTCCAATAGCCTGCCTTTTAATCTGACGTCACAATCGCCACCATTGCACCTCAAGGTGATTCATAACTAATGAGCAGAGAAGTCAAGCACTGAAAGGGTATTTGTAGAAAGGGTTGTGAGACTGTGGAATGCGCTGGTCCAGCAAGCAGCAGATTTAAAACAAGGTTTAAAAACCGGCAGCCTGTGGGAGGAAGGGGGCAGAGAGGCAAGAGAGACACAGGAAAGATCAACTTGGAAACTATTGACCCCGAACCTACTTTAAATCCCCCCACTGTATTTAAACCCATTTAATGTCAGATTCACAAATTGATGCATGTGAGCAATATAGGACATTTATCGCTGTCTCTGGTCTAAAATAACTGCTTTATTATTTGATCCCACCCGCTGCGTTTAGGCTCTACCCTGAATATTTATCTCCGACCTAGAATCAGTTTGTAATCTGGAGACAAGGTTTCTGCAGCCGGCGGACAGGGAGCAGAGGCTGTGGCTGATCTGTGTCATGTGGGAGCAGAACACAATGTTTCTGCTGTTTATTTTCATTACCCTGCAGAATATTCCATACTGTTCTCAACATCTTACATACCGTTAAATATCGGAAGTTTTCTTTTATTGTAATGATCGCTGCGATTCTTCTGGACTTGCTGAATTTGCAGCAAATTAAATATCACGAAACCGTCATCGCCAACAATAAACAGGGTCAGCGATTTGAGAACTTACTATCTTGGAGCCGACATTTTCGCGGCTGCGATGGCCGAGTGGTTAAGGCTTTGGACTTGAAATCCAATGGGGTTTCACCGCGCAGGTTCGAGCCCTGCTCGCAGCGGGCTATCTCATTATGATAATTAATTACTTCAAATAATTTATTTTCTTCAATCTGCTCCCTCTTGGAGGATTTTGGAATTTTCAATGCCGGTTTTAAGGAAACTAAAGGATTGCCGAGACAACTGGATCACTTACTTCAAGAAGGTTTGCTCACCGAATTCCAAAAGTTATCTGCAGATTGTCTGGAAGCTCCAGATAAGGAGGCCTCGACAGTCTCTGAGGTACCTTCCCATACACTCGCTGCTGTCCGGTAGCATCAGTCTGTGTAACCGTGGGAGAGAGAGAATGGAAAGTCACTGGAAGGCTTGTTTCTGTCAGCAGCAATGGTACAAGAGCAGCCATTCTAAAGTGAAAAGCAGAACACATTCCAGGAGACAGTCCAGGAGGCAGACAAACGGAGTGGAGATCTGGAAGACTGACCAGAAAAAAAACAAGGAGGACACCAACTCATAATTCATCTCTCCCTCTCCCGAAGCAGAAGAATTGAACATTCTGAGTTTTGAGTTGCACCACTGAGGTTGTACAAGTCTCTCTCTGTAAAACTTGTATTATTATGTCAATAAAACGATTTGTTTGAAAAGTTTGAAGCTTCATTTCCCAAGGAATTTTCTGAATCGGGCTGCATTGGTTCCGAAGGCCGGCTCTGCTTTCGCAGAGCTTGACTGTCGGGAGGTCTCGCAGGTCTAAATGTATCGACTGGTTTCAAAGCACCAACTCAGATTGGGGCGTATGGGACATGTGGCCCAGGAAGAGTGGTGGTAGCAGAGCACACTTAGCAGTTTAAGTGGCTGAAAGTGAATGTTAGATTAAGGAAATACCGCAGGAAAATTATAATGAAATTGAAGGGGGAAAGTAAAGGAGAGCTATTGATTGTGGAAGGAAGAAAAGTCTGCGTTATGTTTCGGTTTGGAGCCGAAGTTGCTGCGGCCAGAATGCAGATTATTAATCACTATACGAGCACGGCACCACACATCAACAACTGGAGCTCTGCAAAGTATCGCATGGCACTGCTTAGGAAACATGGATTTTTGATGAAGAGTCCAAAATCAGCACCGCCAGAAATACAGAAGCGGTGAAATTCAACGGAGGCCTCGCAGCCACTGGAGCCTTCATCCAGAATGGGAACTGGTGCAGGCACAGTTACATTTAAAAGAATTGTAGCCTTTTCACACGAGAAGAAACTCACCCCTGGAGATTCTATAAAAATAGGCCCCGCTGGGAATCGAACCCAGGATCTCCTGTTTACTAGACAGACGCTTTGACCAGCTAAGCCACGGGACCGAATGCTGGCGCAATTTCTCGCCCCCACTCACTGATGTCTATCAGCTTCCGGTCACTGTCTTCTGGACTCTCAGGCCGTTTCTTATTTCTCCAGCTCTCTTGTCCATTCCGCCATATGTCCCATTGCTCTCTGTATCTCCCGCTTAATTTATCTCAGTGTCAATCTGTGAGGTGATTCTGAATGATTACCCTATGTTTGTGTCTTATCTATATATTTGAATCGGTACATCTGTCTGTCATTCTGTCTGTCATTCTGTCTGTCATTCTGTCATCGCCTGTGCGTCTGTCGGGCTATGCGCTCGAAAGTTACAGGGCGTACCTACGCGCGCGTTACCTCCAAAGAAAGCTTACGCTTCAGAGACGTTTTTAAGCGTATTTACTTTTCAGTCGGACGAAAAGTGTTCGCGCCTTATGCAAAAAACCTTCAGCAAAAAACCTTCAAAATTAAACTCATTATCTGCTAGCATTGATTGACTGACATCAAGGTTCCACCAATCCTGTTCCGTCACGATTGACCAATCCTACAGTACGGTCCCCTGATGGTTGGCCAATCGGTGTGTGTGTGGGCGGGACTATTCGTTTTCATCTCGGGGATGTGGCAGCCATTCTTTCACTAAGCTTCCAGCTCAAATGACTTCAGCTTCCAGCTATAACGACTTTCAAAGTTAGTATCTCTTTTAAAAGTAACATAAGATTTACCAAAAACGTTTTATAAGTACTTTCACTTTCATTTTTCAACCTTTTAAAAGGTAGACATACAGGGACACAGACAGGGCCCTAAGCCTGCCACTCGATTAAAAATGTTGCCCAGCACCAGATTCACAATGGGACACAGACAGGGCCCCAAAGCCATAAGTAGTTTCACTTTCATTTTGCAAGCTTTTAAAAGGTAGACAGACAGGGACACACACAGGGCCCTAAAGCCTGCCACTCGATTTAAAATGTTGCCCAGCACCAGATTCACAAAGGGACACAGACAGGGCCCCAAAGCCTGGCACTCGATTTAAACCGCCTGCCCCAAAACAGCCCCGGCAACGCCGGGCTCCCCAGCTAGTATGAAATAAATGGGGGGATCAGACAACTCTTCCTCTGACACTGGGGAACAAATAAGCCAACAGTTATACCACGATATTGTTTACTGTGATGCAGCAAATACAATATTCCAGCTTAAAAGTTTCAGTTTCAATTCTGTGCAAAAGAAACTGTGACTCCAACGTGTTTCCAATAGCCTGCCTTTTAATCTGACGTCACAATCGCCACCATTGCACCTCAAGGTGATTCATAACTAATAAGCAGAGAAGTCAAGCACTGAAAGGGTATTTGTAGAAAGGGTTGTGAGACTGTGGAATGCACTGGTCCAGCAAGCAGCAGATTTAAAACAAGGTTTAAAAACCGGCAGCCTGTGGGAGGAAGGGGGCAGAGAGGCAAGAGAGACACAGGAAAGATCAACTTGGAAACTATTGACCCCGAATCTACTTTAAATCCCCCCACTGTATTTAAACCCATTTAATGTCAGATTCACAAATTGATGCATGTGAGCAATATAGGACATTTATCGCTGTCTCTGGTCTAAAATAACTGCTTTATTATTTGATCCCACCCGCTGCGTTTAGGCTCTACCCTGAATATTTATCTCCGACCTAGAATCAGTTTGTAATCTGGAGACAAGGTTTCTGCAGCCGGCGGGCAGGGAGCAGAGGCTGTGGCTGATCTGTGTCATGTGGGAGCAGAACACAATGTTTCTGCTGTTTATTTTCATTACCCTGCAGAATATTCCATACTGTTCTCAACATCTTACATACCGTTAAATATCGGAAGTTTTCTTTTATTGTAATGATCGCTGCGATTCTTCTGGACTTGCTGAATTTGCAGCAAATTAAATATCACGAAACCGTCATCGCCAACAATAAACAGGGTCAGCGATTTGAGAACTTAGTATCTTGGAGCCGACATTTTCGCGGCTGCGATGGCCGAGTGGTTAAGGCGTTGGACTTGAAATCCACTGGGGTTTCCCCGCGCAGGTTCGAGCCCTGCTCGCAGCGGGCTATCTCATTATGATAATTAACTACTTCAAATAATTTATTTTCTTCAATCTGCTCCCTCTTGGAGGATTTTGGAATTTTCAATGCCGGTTTTAAGGAAACTAAAGGATTGCCGAGACAACTGGATCACTTACTTCAAGAAGGTTTGCTGACCGAATTCCAAAAGTTATCTGCAGATTGTCTGGAAGCTCCAGATAAGGAGGCCTCGACAGTCTCTGAGGTACCTTCCCATACACTCGCTGCTGTCCGGTAGCATCAGTCTGTGTAACCGTGGGAGAGAGAGAATGGAAAGTCACTGGAAGGCTTGTTTCTGTCAGCAGCAATGGTACAAGAGCAGCCATTCTAAAGTGAAAAGCAGAACACATTCCAGGAGACAGTCCAGGAGACAGACAAACGGAGTGGAGATCTGGAAGACTGACCAGAAAAAAAACAAGGAGGACACCAACTCATAATTCATCTCTCCCTCTCCCGAAGCAGAAGAATTGAACATTCTGAGTTTTGAGTTGCACCACTGAGGTTGTACAAGTCTCTCTTTGTAAAACTTGTATTATTATGTCAATAAAACGATTTGTTTGAAAAGTTTGAAGCTTCATTTCCCAAGGAATTTTCTGAATCGGGCTGCATTGGTTCCGAAGGCCGGCTCTGCTTTCGCAGAGCTTGACTGTCGGGAGGTCTCGCAGGTCTAAATGTATCGACTGGTTTCAAAGCACCAACTCAGATTGGGGCGTATGGGACATGTGGCCCAGGAAGAGTGGTGGTAGCAGAGCACACTTAGCAGTTTAAGTGGCTGAAAGTGAATGTTAGATTAAGGAAATACCGCATGAAAATTATAATGAAATTGAAGGGGGAAAGTAAAGGAGAGCTATTGATTGTGGAAGGAAGAAAAGTCTGCGTTATGTTTCGGTTTGGAGCCGAAGTTGCTGCGGCCAGAATGCAGATTATTAATCACTATACGAGCGCGGCACCACACATCAACAACTGGAGCTCTGCAAAGTATCGCATGGCACTGCTTAGGAAACATGGATTTTTGATGAAGAGTCCAAAATCAGCACCGCCAGAAATACAGAAGCGGTGAAATTCAACGGAGGCCTCGCAGCCACTGGAGCCTTCATCCAGAATGGGAACTGGTGCAGGCACAGTTACATTTAAAAGAATTGTAGCCTTTTCACACGAGAAGAAACTCACCCCTGGAGATTCTATAAAAATAGGCCCCGCTGGGAATCGAACCCAGGATCTCCTGTTTACTAGACAGACGCTTTGACCAGCTAAGCCACGGGACCGAATGCTGGCGCAATTTCTCGCCCCCACTCACTGATGTCTTCTGGACTCTCAGGCCGTTTCTTATTTCTCCAGCTCTCTTGTCCATTCCGCCATATGTCCCATTGCTCTCTTTATCTCCCGCTTAATTTATCTCAGTGTCAATCTGTGAGGTGATTCTGAATGATTACCCTATGTTTGTGTCTTATCTATATATATAAATCGGTACTTCTGTCTGTCATTCTGTCTGTCATTCTGTCATCGCCTGTGCGTCTGTCGGGCTATGCGCTCGAAAGTTACAGGGCGTACCTACGCGCGCGTTACCTCCAAAGAAAGCTTACGCTTCAGAGACGGTTTTAAGCGTATTTACTTTTCAGTCGGACGAAAAGTGTTCGCGCCTTATGCAAAAAACCTTCAGCAAAAAACCTTCAAAATTAAACTCATTATCTGCTAGCATTGATTGACTGACATCAAGGTTCCACCAATCCTGTTCGGTCACGATTGACCAATCCTACAGTACGGTCCCCTGATGGTTGGCCAATCGGTGTGTGTGTGGGCGGGACTATTCATTTTCATCTCGGGGATGTGGCAGCCATTCTTTCACTAAGCTTCCAGCTCAAATGACTTCGGCTTCCAGCTATAACGACTTTCAAAGTTAGTATCTCTTTTAAAAATAACATAAGATTTACCAAAAACGTTTTATAAGTACTTTCACTTTCATTTTTCAACCTTTTAAAAGGTAGACATACAGGGACACAGACAGGGCCCTAAGCCTGCCACTCGATTTAAAATGTTGCACAGCACCAGATTCACAAAGGGACACAGACAGGGCCCCAAAGCCATAAGTAGTTTCACTTTCATTTTGCAAGCTTTTAAAAGGTAGACAGACAGGGACACACACAGGGCCCTAAAGCCTGCCACTCGATTTAAAATGTTGCCCAGCACCAGATTCACAAAGGGACACAGACAGGGCCCCAAAGCCTGGCACTCGATTTAAACCGCCTGCCCCAAAACAGCCCCAGCAACGCCGGGCTCCCCAGCTAGTATGAAATAAATGGGGGGATCAGACAACTCTTCCTCTGACACTGGGGACCAAATAAGCCAACAGTTATACCACGATATTGTTTACTGTGATGCAGCAAATACAATATTCCAGCTTAAAATTTTCAGTTTCAATTCTGTGCAAAAGAAACTGTGACTCCAACGTGTTTCCAATAGCCTGCCTTTTAATCTGACGTCACAATCGCCACCATTGCACCTGAAGGTGATTCATAACTAATAAGCAGAGAAGTCAAGCACTGAAAGGGTATTTGTAGAAAGGGTTGTGAGACTGTGGAATGCACTGGTCCAGCAAGCAGCAGATTTAAAACAAGGTTTAAAAACCGGCAGCCTGTGGGATGAAGGGGGCAGAGAGGCAAGAGAGACACAGGAAACATCAACTTGGAAACTATTGACCCCGAATCTACTTTAAATCCCCCCACTGTATTTAAACCCATTTAATGTCAGATTCACAAATTGATGCATGTGAGCAATATAGGACATTTATCGCTGTCTCTGGTCTAAAATAACTGCTTTATTATTTGATCCCACCCGCTGCGTTTAGGCTCTACCCTGAATATTTATCTCCGACCTAGAATCAGTTTGTAATCTGGAGACAAGGTTTCTGCAGCCGGCGGGCAGGGAGCAGAGGCTGTGGCTGATCTGTGTCATGTGGGAGCAGAACACAATGTTTCTGCTGTTTATTTTCATTACCCTGCAGAATATTCCATACTGTTCTCAACACCTTACATACCGTTAAATATCGGAAGTTTTCTTTTATTGTAATGATCGCTGCGATTCTTCTGGACTTGCTGAATTTGCAGCAAATTAAATATCACGAAACCGTCATCGCCAACAATAAACAGGGTCAGCGATTTGAGAACTTAGTATCTTGGAGCCGACATTTTCGCGGCTGCGATGGCCGAGTGGTTAAGGCGTTGGACTTGAAATCCACTGGGGTTTCCCCGCGCAGGTTCGAGCCCTGCTCGCAGCGGGCTATCTCATTATGATAATTAACTACTTCAAATAATTTATTTTCTTCAATCTGCTCCCTCTTGGAGGATTTTGGAATTTTCAATGCCGGTTTTAAGGAAACTAAAGGATTGCCGAGACAACTGGATCACTTACTTCAAGAAGGTTTGCTGACCGAATTCCAAAAGTTATCTGCAGATTGTCTGGAAGCTCCAGATAAGGAGGCCTCGACAGTCTCTGAGGTACCTTCCCATACACTCGCTGCTGTCCGGTAGCATCAGTCTGTGTAACCGTGGGAGAGAGAGAATGGAAAGTCACTGGAAGGCTTGTTTCTGTCAGCAGCAATGGTACAAGAGCAGCCATTCTAAAGTGAAAAGCAGAACACATTCCAGGAGACAGTCCAGGAGACAGACAAACGGAGTGGAGATCTGGAAGACTGACCAGAAAAAAAACAAGGAGGACACCAACTCATAATTCATCTCTCCCTCTCCCGAAGCAGAAGAATTGAACATTCTGAGTTTTGAGTTGCACCACTGAGGTTGTACAAGTCTCTCTTTGTAAAACTTGTATTATTATGTCAATAAAACGATTTGTTTGAAAAGTTTGAAGCTTCATTTCCCAAGGAATTTTCTGAATCGGGCTGCATTGGTTCCGAAGGCCGGCTCTGCTTTCGCAGAGCTTGACTGTCGGGAGGTCTCGCAGGTCTAAATGTATCGACTGGTTTCAAAGCACCAACTCAGATTGGGGCGTATGGGACATGTGGCCCAGGAAGAGTGGTGGTAGCAGAGCACACTTAGCAGTTTAAGTGGCTGAAAGTGAATGTTAGATTAAGGAAATACCGCATGAAAATTATAATGAAATTGAAGGGGGAAAGTAAAGGAGAGCTATTGATTGTGGAAGGAAGAAAAGTCTGCGTTATGTTTCGGTTTGGAGCCGAAGTTGCTGCGGCCAGAATGCAGATTATTAATCACTATACGAGCGCGGCACCACACATCAACAACTGGAGCTCTGCAAAGTATCGCATGGCACTGCTTAGGAAACATGGATTTTTGATGAAGAGTCCAAAATCAGCACCGCCAGAAATACAGAAGCGGTGAAATTCAACGGAGGCCTCGCAGCCACTGGAGCCTTCATCCAGAATGGGAACTGGTGCAGGCACAGTTACATTTAAAAGAATTGTAGCCTTTTCACACGAGAAGAAACTCACCCCTGGAGATTCTATAAAAATAGGCCCCGCTGGGAATCGAACCCAGGATCTCCTGTTTACTAGACAGACGCTTTGACCAGCTAAGCCACGGGACCGAATGCTGGCGCAATTTCTCGCCCCCACTCACTGATGTCTTCTGGACTCTCAGGCCGTTTCTTATTTCTCCAGCTCTCTTGTCCATTCCGCCATATGTCCCATTGCTCTCTTTATCTCCCGCTTAATTTATCTCAGTGTCAATCTGTGAGGTGATTCTGAATGATTACCCTATGTTTGTGTCTTATCTATATATATAAATCGGTACTTCTGTCTGTCATTCTGTCTGTCATTCTGTCATCGCCTGTGCGTCTGTCGGGCTATGCGCTCGAAAGTTACAGGGCGTACCTACGCGCGCGTTACCTCCAAAGAAAGCTTACGCTTCAGAGACGGTTTTAAGCGTATTTACTTTTCAGTCGGACGAAAAGTGTTCGCGCCTTATGCAAAAAACCTTCAGCAAAAAACCTTCAAAATTAAACTCATTATCTGCTAGCATTGATTGACTGACATCAAGGTTCCACCAATCCTGTTCCGTCACGATTGACCAATCCTACAGTACGGTCCCCTGATGGTTGGCCAATCGGTGTGTGTGTGGGCGGGACTATTCATTTTCATCTCGGGGATGTGGCAGCCATTCTTTCACTAAGCTTCCAGCTCAAATGACTTCGGCTTCCAGCTATAACGACTTTCAAAGTTAGTATCTCTTTTAAAAATAACATAAGATTTACCAAAAACGTTTTATAAGTACTTTCACTTTCATTTTTCAACCTTTTAAAAGGTAGACATACAGGGACACAGACAGGGCCCTAAGCCTGCCACTCGATTTAAAATGTTGCACAGCACCAGATTCACAAAGGGACACAGACAGGGCCCCAAAGCCATAAGTAGTTTCACTTTCATTTTGCAAGCTTTTAAAAGGTAGACAGACAGGGACACACACAGGGCCCTAAAGCCTGCCACTCGATTTAAAATGTTGCCCAGCACCAGATTCACAAAGGGACACAGACAGGGCCCCAAAGCCTGGCACTCGATTTAAACCGCCTGCCCCAAAACAGCCCCAGCAACGCCGGGCTCCCCAGCTAGTATGAAATAAATGGGGGGATCAGACAACTCTTCCTCTGACACTGGGGACCAAATAAGCCAACAGTTATACCACGATATTGTTTACTGTGATGCAGCAAATACAATATTCCAGCTTAAAATTTTCAGTTTCAATTCTGTGCAAAAGAAACTGTGACTCCAACGTGTTTCCAATAGCCTGCCTTTTAATCTGACGTCACAATCGCCACCATTGCACCTGAAGGTGATTCATAACTAATAAGCAGAGAAGTCAAGCACTGAAAGGGTATTTGTAGAAAGGGTTGTGAGACTGTGGAATGCACTGGTCCAGCAAGCAGCAGATTTAAAACAAGGTTTAAAAACCGGCAGCCTGTGGGATGAAGGGGGCAGAGAGGCAAGAGAGACACAGGAAACATCAACTTGGAAACTATTGACCCCGAATCTACTTTAAATCCCCCCACTGTATTTAAACCCATTTAATGTCAGATTCACAAATTGATGCATGTGAGCAATATAGGACATTTATCGCTGTCTCTGGTCTAAAATAACTGCTTTATTATTTGATCCCACCCGCTGCGTTTAGGCTCTACCCTGAATATTTATCTCCGACCTAGAATCAGTTTGTAATCTGGAGACAAGGTTTCTGCAGCCGGCGGGCAGGGAGCAGAGGCTGTGGCTGATCTGTGTCATGTGGGAGCAGAACACAATGTTTCTGCTGTTTATTTTCATTACCCTGCAGAATATTCCATACTGTTCTCAACACCTTACATACCGTTAAATATCGGAAGTTTTCTTTTATTGTAATGATCGCTGCGATTCTTCTGGACTTGCTGAATTTGCAGCAAATTAAATATCACGAAACCGTCATCGCCAACAATAAACAGGGTCAGCGATTTGAGAACTTAGTATCTTGGAGCCGACATTGTCGCGGCTGCGATGGTCGAGTCGTTAAGGCGTTGGATTTGAAATCCAATGGGGTTTCCCCGCGCAGGTTCGAGCCCTGCTCGCAGCGGGCTATCTCATTATGATAATTAACTACTTCAAATAATTTATTTTCTTCAATCTGCTCCCTCTTGGAGGATTTTGGAATTTTCAATGCCGGTTTTAAGGAAACTAAAGGATTGCCGAGACAACTGGATCACTTACTTCAAGAAGGTTTGCTGACCGAATTCCAAAAGTTATCTGCAGATTGTCTGGAAGCTCCAGATAAGGAGGCCTCGACAGTCTCTGAGGTACCTTCCCATACACTCGCTGCTGTCCGGTAGCATCAGTCTGTGTAACCGTGGGAGAGAGAGAATGGAAAGTCACTGGAAGGCTTGTTTCTGTCAGCAGCAATGGTACAAGAGCAGCCATTCTAAAGTGAAAAGCAGAACACATTCCAGGAGACAGTCCAGGAGGCAGACAAACGGAGTGGAGATCTGGAAGACTGACCAGAAAAAAAACAAGGAGGACACCAACTCATAATTCATCTCTCCCTCTCCCGAAGCAGAAGAATTGAACATTCTGAGTTTTGAGTTGCACCACTGAGGTTGTACAAGTCTCTCTCTGTAAAACTTGTATTATTATGTCAATAAAACGATTTGTTTGAAAAGTTTGAAGCTTCATTTCCCAAGGAATTTTCTGAATCGGGCTGCATTGGTTCCGAAGGCCGGCTCTGCTTTCGCAGAGCTTGACTGTCGGGAGGTCTCGCAGGTCTAAATGTATCGACTGGTTTCAAAGCACCAACTCAGATTGGGGCGTATGGGACATGTGGCCCAGGAAGAGTGGTGGTAGCAGAGCACACTTAGCTGTTTAAGTGGCTGAAAGTGAATGTTAGATTAAGGAAATACCGCAGGAAAATTAGAATGAAATTGAAGGGGGAAAGTAAAGGAGAGCTATTGATTGTGGAAGGAAGAAAAGTCTGCGTTATGTTTCGGTTTGGAGCCGAAGTTGCTGCGGCCAGAATGCAGATTATTAATCACTATACGAGCACGGCACCACACATCAACAACTGGAGCTCTGCAAAGTATCGCATGGCACTGCTTAGGAAACATGGATTTTTGATGAAGAGTCCAAAATCAGCACCGCCAGAAATACAGAAGCGGTGAAATTCAACGGAGGCCTCGCAGCCACTGGAGCCTTCATCCAGAATGGGAACTGGTGCAGGCACAGTTACATTTAAAAGAATTGTAGCTTTTTCACACGAGAAGAAACTCACCCCTGGAGATTCTATAAAAATAGGCCCCGCTGGGAATCGAACCCAGGATCTCCTGTTTACTAGACAGACGCTTTGACCAGCTAAGCCACGGGACCGAATGCTGGCGCAATTTCTCGCCCCCACTCACTGATGTCTATCAGCTTCCGGTCACTGTCTTCTGGACTCTCAGGCCGTTTCTTATTTCTCCAGCTCTCTTGTCCATTCCGCCATATGTCCCATTGCTCTCTGTATCTCCCGCTTAATTTATCTCAGTGTCAATCTGTGAGGTGATTCTGAATGATTACCCTATGTTTGTGTCTTATCTATATATATAAATCGGTACATCTGTCTGTCATTCTGTCTGTCATTCTGTCTGTCATTCTGTCATCGCCTGTGCGTCTGTCGGGCTATGCGCTCGAAAGTTACAGGGCGTACCTACGCGCGCGTTACCTCCAAAGAAAGCTTACGCTTCAGAGACGGTTTTAAGCGTATTTACTTTTCAGTCGGACGAAAAGTGTTCGCGCCTTATGCAAAAAACCTTCAGCAAAAAACCTTCAAAATTAAACTCATTATCTGCTAGCATTGATTGACTGACATCAAGGTTCCACCAATCCTGTTCCGTCACGATTGACCAATCCTACAGTACGGTCCCCTGATGGTTGGCCAATCGGTGTGTGTGTGGGCGGGACTATTCGTTTTCATCTCGGGGATGTGGCAGCCATTCTTTCACTAAGCTTCCAGCTCAAATGACTTCAGCTTCCAGCTATAACGACTTTCAAAGTTAGTATCTCTTTTAAAAGTAACATAAGATTTACCAAAAACGTTTTATAAGTACTTTCACTTTCATTTTTCAACCTTTTAAAAGGTAGACATACAGGGACACAGACAGGGCCCTAAGCCTGCCACTCGATTTAAAATGTTGCCCAGCACCAGATTCACAAAGGGACACAGACAGGGCCCCAAAGCCATAAGTAGTTTCACTTTCATTTTGCAAGCTTTTAAAAGGTAGACAGACAGGGACACACACAGGGCCCTAAAGCCTGCCAATCGATTTAAAATGTTGCCCAGCACCAGATTCACAAAGGGACACAGACAGGGCCCCAAAGCCTGGCACTCGATTTAAACCGCCTGCCCCAAAACAGCCCCGGCAACGCCGGGCTCCCCAGCTAGTATGAAATAAATGGGGGGATCAGACAACTCTTCCTCTGACACTGGGGAACAAATAAGCCAACAGTTATACCACGATATTGTTTACTGTGATGCAGCAAATACAATATTCCAGCTTAAAAGTTTCAGTTTCAATTCTGTGCAAAAGAAACTGTGACTCCAACGTGTTTCCAATAGCCTGCCTTTTAATCTGACGTCACAATCGCCACCATTGCACCTCAAGGTGATTCATAACTAATAAGCAGAGAAGTCAAGCACTGAAAGGGTATTTGTAGAAAGGGTTGTGAGACTGTGGAATGCACTGGTCCAGCAAGCAGCAGATTTAAAACAAGGTTTAAAAACCGGCAGCCTGTGGGAGGAAGGGGGCAGAGAGGCAAGAGAGACACAGGAAAGATCAACTTGGAAACTATTGACCCCGAATCTACTTTAAATCCCCCCACTGTATTTAAACCCATTTAATGTCAGATTCACAAATTGATGCATGTGAGCAATATAGGACATTTATCGCTGTCTCTGGTCTAAAATAACTGCTTTATTATTTGATCCCACCCGCTGCGTTTAGGCTCTACCCTGAATATTTATCTCCGACCTAGAATCAGTTTGTAATCTGGAGACAAGGTTTCTGCAGCCGGCGGGCAGGGAGCAGAGGCTGTGGCTGATCTGTGTCATGTGGGAGCAGAACACAATGTTTCTGCTGTTTATTTTCATTACCCTGCAGAATATTCCATACTGTTCTCAACATCTTACATACCGTTAAATATCGGAAGTTTTCTTTCATTGTAATGATCGCTGCGATTCTTCTGGACTTGCTGAATTTGCAGCAAATTAAATATCACGAAACCGTCATCGCCAACAATAAACAGGGTCAGCGATTTGAGAACTTAGTATCTTGGAGCCGACATTTTCGCGGCTGCGATGGCCGAGTGGTTAAGGCGTTGGACTTGAAATTCACTGGGGTTTCCCCGCGCAGGTTCGAGCCCTGCTCGCAGCGGGCTATCTCATTATGATAATTAACTACTTCAAATAATTTAATTTCTTCAATCTGCTCCCTCTTGGAGGATTTTGGAATTTTCAATGCCGGTTTTAAGGAAACTAAAGGATTGCCGAGACAACTGGATCACTTACTTCAAGAAGGTTTGCTGACCGAATTCCAAAAGTTATCTGCAGATTGTCTGGAAGCTCCAGATAAGGAGGCCTCGACAGTCTCTGAGGTACCTTCCCATACACTCGCTGCTGTCCGGTAGCATCAGTCTGTGTAACCGTGGGAGAGAGAGAATGGAAAGTCAATGGAAGCTTGTTTCTGTCAGCAGCAATGGTACAAGAGCAGCCATTCTAAAGTGAAAAGCAGAACACATTCCAGGAGACAGTCCAGGAGACAGACAAACGGAGTGGAGATCTGGAAGACTGACCAGAAAAAAAACAAGGAGGACACCAACTCATAATTCATCTCTCCCTCTCCCGAAGCAGAAGAATTGAACATTCTGAGTTTTGAGTTGCACCACTGAGGTTGTACAAGTCTCTCTTTGTAAAACTTGTATTATTATGTCAATAAAACGATTTGTTTGAAAAGTTTGAAGCTTCATTTCCCAAGGAATTTTCTGAATCGGGCTGCATTGGTTCCGAAGGCCGGCTCTGCTTTCGCAGAGCTTGACTGTCGGGAGGTCTCGCAGGTCTAAATGTATCGACTGGTTTCAAAGCACCAACTCAGATTGGGGCGTATGGGACATGTGGCCCAGGAAGAGTGGTGGTAGCAGAGCACACTTAGCAGTTTAAGTGGCTGAAAGTGAATGTTAGATTAAGGAAATACCGCAGGAAAATTATAATGAAATTGAAGGGGGAAAGTAAAGGAGAGCTATTGATTGTGGAAGGAAGAAAAGTCTGCGTTATGTTTCGGTTTGGAGCCGAAGTTGCTGCGGCCAGAATGCAGATTATTAATCACTATACGAGCGCGGCACCACACATCAACAACTGGAGCTCTGCAAAGTATCGCATGGCACTGCTTAGGAAACATGGATTTTTGATGAAGAGTCCAAAATCAGCACCGCCATAAATACAGAAGCGGTGAAATTCAACGGAGGCCTCGCAGCCACTGGAGCCTTCATCCAGAATGGGAACTGGTGCAGGCACAGTTACATTTAAAAGAATTGTAGCCTTTTCACACGAGAAGAAACTCACCCCTGGAGATTCTATAAAAATAGGCCCCGCTGGGAATCGAACCCAGGATCTCCTGTTTACTAGACAGACGCTTTGACCAGCTAAGCCACGGGACCGAATGCTGGCGCAATTTCTCGCCCCCACTCACTGATGTCTTCTGGACTCTCAGGCCGTTTCTTATTTCTCCAGCTCTCTTGTCCATTCCGCCATATGTCCCATTGCTCTCTGTATCTCCCGCTTAATTTATCTCAGTGTCAATCTGTGAGGTGGTTCTGAATGATTACCCTATGTTTGTGTCTTATCTATATTTTTAAATCGGTACTTCTGTCTGTCATTCTGTCTGTCATTCTGTCATCGCCTGTGCGTCTGTCGGGCTATGTGCTCGAAAGTTACAGGGCGTACCTACGCGCGCGTTACCTCCAAAGAAAGCTTACACTTCAGAGACGGTTTTAAGCGTATTTACTTTTCAGTCGGACGAAAAGTGTTCGCGCCTTATGCAAAAAACCTTCAGCAAGAAACCTTCAAAATTAAACTCATTATCTGCTAGCATTGATTGACTGACATCAAGGTTCCACCAATCCTGTTCCGTCACGATTGACCAATCCTACAGTACGGTCCCCTGATGGTTGGCCAATCGGTGTGTGTGTGGGCAGGACTATTCGTTTTCATCTCGGGGATGTGGCAGCCATTCTTTCACTAAGCTTCCAGCTCAAATGACTTCAGCTTCCAGCAATAACGACTTTCAAAGTTAGTATCTCTTTTAAAAGTAACATAAGATTTACCAAAAACGTTTTATAAGTACTTTCACTTTCATTTTTCAACCTTTTAAAAGGTAGACATACAGGGACACAGACAGGGCCCTAAGCCTGCCACTCGATTTAAAATGTTGCCCAGCACCAGATTCACAAAGGGACACAGACAGGGCCCCAAAGCCATAAGTAGTTTCACTTTCATTTTGCAAGCTTTTAAAAGGTAAACAGACAGGGACACACACAGGGCCCTAAAGCCTGCCACTCGATTTAAAATGTTGCCCAGCACCAGATTCACAAAGGGACACAGACAGGGCCCCAAAGCCTGGCACTCGATTTAAACCGCCTGCCCCAAAACAGCCCCGGCAACGCCGGGCTCCCCAGCTAGTATGAAATAAATGGGGGGATCAGACAACTCTTCCTCTGACACTGGGGAACAAATAAGCCAACAGTTATACCACGATATTGTTTACTGTGATGCAGCAAATACAATATTCCAGCTTAAAAGTTTCAGTTTCAATTCTGTGCAAAAGAAACTGTGACTCCAACGTGTTTCCAATAGCCTGCCTTTTAATCTGACGTCACAATCGCCACCATTGCACCTCAAGGTGATTCATAACTAATAAGCAGAGAAGTCAAGCACTGAAAGGGTATTTGTAGAAAGGGTTGTGAGACTGTGGAATGCACTGGTCCAGCAAGCAGCAGATTTAAAACAAGGTTTAAAAACCGGCAGCCTGTGGGAGGAAGGGGGCAGAGAGGCAAGAGAGACACAGGAAAGATCAACTTGGAAACTATTGACCCCGAATCTACTTTAAATCCCCCCACTGTATTTAAACCCATTTAATGTCAGATTCACAAATTGATGCATGTGAGCAATATAGGACATTTATCGCTGTCTCTGGTCTAAAATAACTGCTTTATTATTTGATCCCACCCGCTGCGTTTAGGCTCTACCCTGAATATTTATCTCCGACCTAGAATCAGTTTGTAATCTGGAGACAAGGTTTCTGCAGCCGGCGGGCAGGGAGCAGAGGCTGTGGCTGATCTGTGTCATGTGGGAGCAGAACACAATGTTTCTGCTGTTTATTTTCATTACCCTGCAGAATATTCCATACTGTTCTCAACATCTTACATACCGTTAAATATCGGAAGTTTTCTTTTATTGTAATGATCGCTGCGATTCTTCTGGACTTGCTGAATTTGCAGCAAATTAAATATCACGAAACCGTCATCGCCAACAATAAACAGGGTCAGCGATTTGAGAACTTAGTATCTTGGAGCCGCCATTTTCGCGGCTGCGATGGCTGAGTGGTTAAGGCGTTAGACTTGAAATCCAATGGGGTTTCCCCGCGCAGGTTCGAGCCCTGCTCGCAGCGGGCTATCTCATTATGATAATTAACTACTTCAAATAATTTATTTTCTTCAATCTGCTCCCTCTTGGAGGATTTTGGAATTTTCAATGCCGGTTTTAAGGAAACTAAAGGATTGCCGAGACAACTGGATCACTTACTTCAAGAAGGTTTGCTGACCGAATTCCAAAAGTTAACTGCAGATTGTCTGGAAGCTCCAGATAAGGAGGCCTCGACAGTCTCTGAGGTACCTTCCCATACACTCGCTGCTGTCCGGTAGCATCAGTCTGTGTAACCGTGGGAGAGAGAGAATGGAAAGTCACTGGAAGACTTGTTTCTGTCAGCAGCAATGGTACAAGAGCAGCCATTCTAAAGTGAAAAGCAGAACACATTCCAGGAGACAGTCCAGGAGACAGACAAACGGAGTGGAGATCTGGAAGACTGATCAGAAAAAAATCAAGGAGGACACCAACTCATAATTCATCTCTCCCTCTCCCGAAGCAGAAGAATTGAACATTCTGAGTTTTGAGTTGCACCACTGAGGTTGTACAAGTCTCTCTCTGTAAAACTTGTATTATTATGTCAATAAAACGATTTGTTTGAAAAGTTTGAAGCTTCATTTCCCAAGGAATTTTCTGAATCGGGCTGCATTGGTTCCGAAGGCCGGCTCTGCTTTCGCAGAGCTTGATTGTCGGGAGGTCTCGCAGGTCTAAATGTATCGACTGGTTTCAAAGCACCAACTCAGATTGGGGCGTATGGGACATGTGGCCCAGGAAGAGTGGTGGTAGCAGAGCACACTTAGCAGTTTAAGTGGCTGAAAGTGAATGTCAGATTAAGGAAATAACGCAGGAAAATTATAATGAAATTGAAGGGGGAAAGTAAAGGAGAGCTATTGATTGTGGAAGGAAGAAAAGTCTGCGTTATGTTTCGGTTTGGAGCCGAAGTTGCTGCGGCCAGAATGCAGATTATTAATCACTATACGAGCACGGCACCACACATCAACAACTGGAGCTCTGCAAAGTATCGCATGGCACTGCTTAGGAAACATGGATTTTTGATGAAGAGTCCAAAATCAGCACCGCCAGAAATACAGAAGCGGTGAAATTCAACGGAGGCCTCGCAGCCACTGGAGCCTTCATCCAGAATGGGAACTGGTGCAGGCACAGTTACATTTAAAAGAATTGTAGCCTTTTCACACGAGAAGAAACTCACCCCTGGAGATTCTATAAAAATAGGCCCCGCTGGGAATCGAACCCAGGATCTCCTGTTTACTAGACAGACGCTTTGACCAGCTAAGCCACGGGACCGAATGCTGGCGCAATTTCTCGCCCCCACTCACTGATGTCTATCAGCTTCCGGTCACTGTCTTCTGGACTCTCAGGCCGTTTCTTATTTCTCCAGCTCTCTTGTCCATTCCGCCATATGTCCCATTGCTCTCTGTATCTCCCGCTTAATTTATCTCAGTGTCAATCTGTGAGGTGATTCTGAATGATTACCCTATGTTTGTGTCTTATCTATATATATAAATCGGTACTTCTGTCTGTCATTCTGTCTGTCATTCTGTCATCGCCTGTGCGTCTGTCGGGCTATGCGCTCGAAAGTTACAGGGCGTACCTACGCGCGCGTTACCTCCAAAGAAAGCTTACGCTTCAGAGACGGTTTTAAGCGTATTTACTTTTCAGTCGGACGAAAAGTGTTCGCGCCTTATGCAAAAAACCTTCAGCAAAAAACCTTCAAAATTAAACTCATTATCTGCTTGCATTGATTGACTGACATCAAGGTTCCACCAATCCTGTTCCGTCACGATTGACCAATCCTACAGTACGGTCCCCTGATGGTTGGCCAATCGGTGTGTGTGTGGGCGGGACTATTCATTTTCATCTCGGGGATGTGGCAGCCATTCTTTCACTAAGCTTCCAGCTCAAATGACTTCGGCTTCCAGCTATAACGACTTTCAAAGTTAGTATCTCTTTTAAAATAACATAAGCTTTACCAAAAACGTTTTATAAGTACTTTCACTTTCATTTTTCAACCTTTTAAAAGGTAGACATACAGGGACACAGACAGGGCCCTAAGCCTGCCACTCGATTTAAAATGTTGCCCAGCACCAGATTCACAAAGGGACACAGACAGGGCCCCAAAGCCATAAGTAGTTTCACTTTCATTTTGCAAGCTTTTAAAAGGTAGACAGACAGGGACACACACAGGGCCCTAAAGCCTGCCACTCGATTTAAAATGTTGCCCAGCACCAGATTCACAAAGGGACACAGACAGGGCCCCAAAGCCTGGCACTCGATTTAAACCGCCTGCCCCAAAACAGCCCCAGCAACGCCGGGCTCCCCAGCTAGTATGAAATAAATGGGGGGATCAGACAACTCTTCCTCTGACACTGGGGACCAAATAAGCCAACAGTTATACCACGATATTGTTTACTGTGATGCAGCAAATACAATATTCCAGCTTAAAAGTTTCAGTTTCAATTCTGTGCAAAAGAAACTGTGACTCCAACGTGTTTCCAATAGCCTGCCTTTTAATCTGACGTCACAATCGCCACCATTGCACCTCAAGGTGATTCATAACTAATAAGCAGAGAAGTCAAGCACTGAAAGGGTATTTGTAGAAAGGGTTGTGAGACTGTGGAATGCACTGGTCCAGCAAGCAGCAGATTTAAAACAAGGTTTAAAAACCGGCAGCCTGTGGGATGAAGGGGGCAGAGAGGCAAGAGAGACACAGGAAACATCAACTTGGAAACTATTGACCCCGAATCTACTTTAAATCCCCCCACTGTATTTAAACCCATTTAATGTCAGATTCACAAATTGATGCATGTGAGCAATATAGGACATTTATCGCTGTCTCTGGTCTAAAATAACTGCGATGGCCGAGTGTTTAAGGCGTTGAACTTGAAATCCAATGGGGTTTCCCCGCGCAGGTTCGAGCCCTGCTCGCAGCGGGCTATCACATAATGATAATTAACTACTTCAAATAATTTATTTTCTTCAATCTGCTCCCTCTTGGAGGATTTTGGAATTTTCAATGCCGGTTTTAAGGAAACTAAAGGATTGCCGAGACAACTGGATCACTTACTTCAAGAAGGTTTGCTGACCGAATTCCAAAAGTTATCTGCAGATTGTCTGGAAGCTCCAGATAAGGAGGCCTCGACAGTCTCTGAGGTACCTTCCCATACACTCGCTGCTGTCCGGTAGCATCAGTCTGTGTAACCGTGGGAGAGAGAGAATGGAAAGTCACTGGAAGGCTTGTTTCTGTCAGCAACAATGGTACAAGAGCAGCCATTCTAAAGTGAAAAGCAGAACACATTCCAGGAGACAGTCCAGGAGACAGACAAACGGAGTGGAGATCTGGAAGACTGATCAGAAAAAAAACAAGGAGGACACCAACTCATAATTCATCTCTCCCTCTCCCGAAGCAGAAGAATTGAACATTCTGAGTTTTGAGTTGCACCACTGAGGTTGTACAAGTCTCTCTCTGTAAAACTTGTATTATTATGTCAATAAAACGATTTGTTTGAAAAGTTTGAAGCTTCATTTCCCAAGGAATTTTCTGAATCGGGCTGCATTGGTTCCGAAGGCCGGCTCTGCTTTCGCAGAGCTTGACTGTCGGGAGGTCTCGCAGGTCTAAATGTATCGACTGGTTTCAAAGCACCAACTCAGATTGGGGCGTATGGGACATGTGGCCCAGGAAGAGTGGTGGTAGCAGAGCACACTTAGCAGTTTAAGTGGCTGAAAGTGAATGTTAGATTAAGGAAATACCGCAGGATAATTATAATGAAATTGAAGGGGGAAAGTAAAGGAGAGCTATTGATTATGGAAGGAAGAAAAGTCTGCGTTATGTTTCGGTTTGGAGCCGAAGTTGCTGCGGCCAGAATGCAGATTATTAATCACTATACGAGCACGGCACCACACATCAACAACTGGAGCTCTGCAAAGTATCGCATGGCACTGCTTAGGAAACATGGATTTTTGATGAAGAGTCCAAAATCAGCACCGCCAGAAATACAGAAGCGGTGAAATTCAACGGAGGCCTCGCAGCCACTGGAGCCTTCATCCAGAATGGGAACTGGTGCAGGCACAGTTACATTTAAAAGAATTGTAGCCTTTTCACACGAGAAGAAACTCAGCCCTGGAGATTCTATAAAAATTGGCCCCGCTGGGAATCGAACCCAGGATCTCCTGTTTACTAGACAGACGGCTTTGACCAGCTAAGCCACGGGACCGAATGCTGGCGCAATTTGTCGCCCCCACTCACTGATGTCTATCAGCTTCCGGTCACTGTCTTCTGGACTCTCAGGCCGTTTCTTATTTCTCCAGCTCTCTTGTCCATTCCGCCATATGTCCCATTGCTCTCTGTATCTCCCGCTTAATTTATCTCAGTGTCAATCTGTGAGGTGATTCTGAATGATTACCCTATGTTTGTGTCTTATCTATATATATAAATCGGTACTTCTGTCTGTCATTCTGTCTGTCATTCTGTCTGTCATTCTGTCATCGCCTGTGCGTCTGTCGGGCTATGCGCTCGAAAGTTACAGGGCGTACCTACGCGCGCGTTACCTCCAAAGAAAGCTTACGCTTCAGAGACGGTTTTAAGCGTATTTACTTTTCAGTCGGACGAAAAGTGTTCGCGCCTTATGCAAAAAACCTTCAGCAAAAAACCTTCAAAATTAAACTCATTATCTGCTAGCATTGATTGACTGACATCAAGGTTCCACCAATCCTGTTCCGTCACGATTGACCAATCCTACAGTACGGTCCCCTGATGGTTGGCCAATCGGTGTGTGTGTGGGCGGGACTATTCGTTTTCATCTCGGGGATGTGGCAGCCATTCTTTCACTCAGCTCCCAGCTCAAATGACTTCAGCTTCCAGCTATAACGACTTTCAAAGTTAGTATCTCTTTTAAAAATAACATAAGATTTACCAAAAACGTTTTATAAGTACTTTCACTTTCATTTTTCAACCTTTTAAAAGGTAGACATACAGGGACACAGACAGGGCCCTAAGCCTGCCACTCGATTTAAAATGTTGCCCAGCACCAGATTCACAAAGGGACACAGACAGGGCCCCAAAGCCATAAGAAGTTTCACTTTCGTTTTGCAAGCTTTTAAAAGGTAGACAGACAGGGACACACACAGGGCCCTAAAGCCTGCCACTCGATTTAAAATGTTGCCCAGCACCAGATTCACAAAGGGACACAGACAGTGCCCCAAAGCCTGGCACTCGATTTAAGCCGCCTGCCCCAAAACAGCCCCGGCAACGCCGGGCTCCCCAGCAAGTATGAAATAAATGGGGGGATCAGGCAACTCTTCCTCTGACACTGGGGAACAAATAAGCCAACAGTTATAACACGATATTGTTTACTGTGATGCAGCAAATACAATATTCCATCTCAAAAGTTTCAGTTTCAATTCTGTGCAAAAGAAACTGTGACTCCAACGTGTTTCCAATAGCCTGCCTTTTAATCTGACGTCACAAACGCCACCATTGCACCTCAAGGTGATTCATAACTAATAAACAGAGAAGTCAAGCACTGAAAGGGTATTTGTAGAAAGGGCTGTGAGACTGTGGAATGCACTGGCCCAGCAAGCAGCAGATTTAAAACAAGGTTTAAAAATCGGCAGCCTGTGGGAGGAAGGGGGCAGAGAGGCAAGAGAGACACAGGAAAGATCAACTTGGAAACTATTGGCCCCGAATCTACTTTAAATCCCCCCACTGTATTTCAACCCATTTAATGTCAGATTCACAAATTGATGCATGTGAGCAATATAGGACATTTATCGCTGTCTCTGGCCTAAAATAACTGCTTTATTATTTGATCCCACCCGGTGTGTTTAGGCCCTGCCCTGAATATTTATCTCCGACCTAGAATCAGTTTGTAATCTGGAGGCAAGGTTTCTGCAGCCGGCGGGCAGGGAGCAGAGGCTGTGGCTGATCTGTGTCATGTGGGAGCAGAACACAATGTTTCTGCTGTTTATTTTCATTACCCTGCAGAATATTCCATACTGTTCTCAACATCTTACATACCGTTAAATATCGGAAGTTTTCTTTTATTGTAATGATCGCTGCGATTCTTCTGGACTTGCTGAATTTGCAGCAAATTAAATATCACGAAACCCTCATCGCCAACAATAAACAGGGTCAGCGATTTGAGAATTTAATATCTTGGCACCGACGTTGCAGCGGCTGCGATGGCCGAGTGGTTAAGGCGTTGGATTTGTAAATCCAATGGAGTTTCCACGCGCCGGTTTCGAGCCCTGCTCGCAGCGGGTTTTCTCATTCTGATAATTAATTACTTCGAATAAATTATTTTCTTCAATCTGCTCCCTCTGGGAGGATTTTGGAATTTTCAATGCCGGTTTTAAGGAAACTAAATGATTGCCGGGAGAACTGGAACACTTACTTCAAGAAGGTTTGCTGACCGAATTCCAAAAGTTTTCTGCAGATTGTCTGGAAGCTCCAGATAAGGAGGCCTCGACAGTCTCTGAGGTGCCTTCACATACACTCGGTGCTGTCCGGTAGCATCAGTCTGTGTAACCATGGGAGAGAGAGAATGGAAAGTCACTGGAAGGCTTGTTTCTGTCAGCAGCAATGGTACAAGAGCAGCCATTCTAAAGTGAAAAGCAGAACACATTCCAGTAGACAGGCCAGGAGACAGACAAACGGAGTGGAGATCTGGAAGACTGACCAGAAAAACAATAAGGAGGACACTTACACATAACTCATCTCTCCCTCTCCCGAATCAGAAGAATTGAACATTCTTAGTTTTGAGTTGCACAACTGAGGTTGTACAAGTCTCTCTCGGTAAAAGTTGTATTATTATGTCAATAAAACGATTTTTTTGAAAAGTTTGAAGCTTCATTTCCCGAGGAATTTTCTTGTATCATCGGGCTGCATTGGTTCCGAAGGCCGGCCCTGCTTTCACAGAGCTTGACTGTCGAGAGGTCCCGCAGGTCTAAATGTATCGACTGGTATCAAAGCACCTACTCAGATTGGCGCGTATGGGACATGTGGCCCAGGAAGAGCGGTGGCAGCAGAGCACCCTTAGCAGTTTAAGTGGCTGAAAGTGAATGTTAGATTTAGGAAATACCGCAGGAAAATTACAATGAAGTTGAAGGGGGTAATTAAAGCAGGGCTATTAATTGTGGAAGGAAGAAAAGTCTGCGTTATGTTTCGGTTTGGAGCCGAAGTTGCTGCGGCCAGAATGCAGAGCATTAATCACTATACGAGCACGGCACCACACATCAACAACTGGAGCTCTACAAAGTATCGCATGGCACTGCTTGGGAAACATGGATTTTTGGTGAAGAGTCCAAAATCAGCTCCGCCAGAAATACTGAAGCGGTGAAATTCGACCCAGGCCTCGCAGCGACTGGAGCCTTCATCCAGAATGGGAACTGGTGCAGACACAGTTACATTTAAAAGAATTGTAGCCTTTTCACACGAGAAGAAACTCACCCCTGGAGATTCATTAAAGAAAGGCCACGCTGGGAATCGAACCCAGGATCTCCTCTTCAATTAGACAGACGCTTTGACCAGCTAAGACACGGGGTAGACTGCTGACACAACTTCTCGCCACCACTCACTGATGTCTATCAGTTTCACGGTCACTGTCTTCTGGACTCTCAGGCCGTTTCTTATTTCTCCAGCTCTCTTGTCCATTTCGCCATGTGTCCCATTGCTGTCTGTCTCTCCCGCTTAATTTATCTCAGTGTCAATCTGTGAGGTGATTCTGAATGTTTGTGTCTTATATGAAATAAATGGGGGGATCAGACAACTCTTCCTCTGACACTGGGGAACAAATAAGCCAACAGTTATAACACGATTTTGTTTATTGTGCTGCAGCAAATACAATATTCCATCTTAAAAGTTTCAGTTTCAAATCTGTGCAAAAGAAACGTTGACTCCAACGTGTTTCCAATAGGCTGCCTTTTAATCTGACGTCACAAATGCCACCATTGCACCTCAAGGTGATTCATAACTAATAAACAGAGAAGTCAAGCACTGAAAGGGTATTTGTAGAAAGGGTTGTGAGACTGTGGAATGCATTGGCCGAGCAAGCAGCAGATTTAAAACAAGATTTAAAAACCGGCAGCCTGTGGGAGGAAGGCGGCAGAGAGGCAAGCGAGACACAGGAAAGATCAACTTGGAAACTATTGGCCTCGAATCTACTGTAAATACCCCCACTGTATTTAAACCCATTTAATGTCAGATTCACACATTGATGCATGTGAGCAATATAGGACATTTATCGCTGCCTCTGGTCTAAAATAAATGCTTTATTATTTGATCCCACCCGCTGTGTTTAGGCTCTACCCTGAATATTGATCTCCGACCTAGAATCAGTTTGTAATCTGGAGACAATGTTTCTGCAGCCGGCGGGCAGGGAGCAGAGGCTGTGGCTGATCTGTGTCATGTGGGAGCAGAAGTACGACGCCAACGTTAAAAAGGGGCTCACGAGGGACCTTTCGCAAATTTCAATCTACAATCCCTCAAGCGAGATTCATACCCATTCACTGAAGTGTCACTCTGTCTGGAATACAGACCGAATCAACTGATTATCAAATGTATATTCAAATAGGTTTGTCATGTATTGTCCATTGCATTTTAACTGATTTAGGTAAGCAGAGTATTGGAGACAGCAGTTTTGCATTCCCAATACCAATGCTCTGTCACGCGTGCCCGCAGTTGCATTTCCATTCCAAACCGTCTTTTTACTGTCAATGATTTGCCCGGAATGTGCTTGGAGAAGTGTTAGAATCGCAGTACAGCCCTTCTCAATGTCGCTTCCTCTAAATTTCCGCTGATGATTTTCACCAGTGTAAGATTCATCAGCTTGAGCTACTGTTTAATTTGTTCTCGGCATTAACTGTGCTGATCCTTTAACTTGTCCCACTGCACGTCATCTCCAAATTTGTCGATTGTACCTCGAGGGCACTTTTCGTACGTAAATCTGCAACATCTGCCAGAGAACGATTCAGGTTCAGCTGTTCCAAAACAATGAGTCGGTCATATTACCTACACGCTACAGATGTAAACCTCTGCGCTCCTCTGCTTCAATGATATCTTGTTACGCAGCGATGGGCAGTTTACGCTCTCTGAGGTTGCAATTGCTGCTTTCCACCAGCAGAGGGCGCTTGGAGAGAGCGGGGCCGGACAGGCGGCCTGAATGTTGCTGCTGTCGCGGCCACACTCACTCTGGGAGCTGGGGAACAGCAAACAAACTCATGGGTTTGTTACCGCATCTGAAATGCAGCTCCTAACTGTTGCTATTGACCGAGGCATCGTTGCAGGATCCTGTAATGATCTCTCACACTGTCGGTATCTCTGTAGAGTTTAATTGTGTGCAGAACTCTTGTCCATTTCGCCATGTGTCTCATTGCTATCTGTATCTACCGCTTTGTTTATATCTGTGTCAATCTGTGAGGTGATTCTGAATGATTACCCTGTGTTTGTGTCTTACATGAAATAAATGAGGAGATCAGACCATCCTTCCTCTGACACTGGGGAGCTAATGAGCCAGCCTTTATAACAAGATATGTTTTATTGTGATGCAGCAAATACAATAGTCCATCTTGGAAGATTCCGGTTCAATTCTGTGCAAAAGAAACTGTGACCCCAACGTGTTTCCAAATCGCCGCCTTTTAATTTGACGTCAGAAACGCCACCATTGCACCTCAAGGTGCTTCATAACTAATAAACAGAGAAGTCAAGCAGTGAAAGGGTATTTGTAAAAAGGCTTGTGGGACTGTGGAATTCTCTGGCCCAGAGAAGCAGAAATAAAACAAGGTTTAAAAACCGTCAGCGTGTGGGAGGAAGGGGAGAGTGAAATAACGAGCCACAGGTAAGATCACCTTAGAAACCATTGGCTCAGAATCTGCTTTAAATCCCCCTACTGTATTGAAACACATTTAATGTCATATTCACACATTGATGCATTGAGATTTAACGCTGTCTCTGATCTAAAATATCTGCTTTATGTATGTGAAATTCTCATTGCCGAGATTAAACAATCAGTGCAAGGTTAGTGGTTCTTTGGTCTAGGGGTGTGGTTGTCATTTTGGGAATTCACATCAATTAAAATGCAAGAGGTACCGGGTCCAAATCCTGGACGCGCCCCAACATTTTAATAGAACCACTTTCCTCGGCCTGGAGACATTCCACAAATCTTCAAATAATAACTGCCAGAAAAACAGCTTGTGTTCAGTACATCGCAATAAAACGGCAATTTTATTCTTTAAAGCAGGAATTCCGTCCCAGAAGTGCTGAAACTGTGAGGTCAATGTGTAAGTCCGTTTGTTTCCAGAAGCCTGCTCCATATTTTCCACATTGTCAATCTGGGAGCTCGGCAGGACATGCGGTAAAGGGGACTTTATTAAAGGTTGTTTCTACCATTTGGAAACAGAAATACTGAACTAACGAGCCACAGGTAAGATCACCTTAGAAACCATTGGCTCCGAATCTGCTTTAAATCCCCCTACTGTATTTTGTATCAGTCTTTACAGTAGAGGACACTAAAAATATCCCAACACTGGACAAACAGGGGGCAATGGGGGGGGGGAGGAGCTAAACACGATTAAAATCACTAAGGAGATGGTACTCAGTAAAATAATGGGACTTAAGGCGGATAAATCCCCCGGACCTGATGGCCTACATCCTAGGGTCTTGAGAGAAGTGGCGGTAGGGATTGTGGATGTATCGGTGATTATTTTCCAGATCTCCCTGGACTCAGGAAAGGTCCCAGCAGATTAGAAAACTGCTAATGTAACACCCTTATTTAAGAAGGGAAGTAGACAAAAAGCTGGAATCTATAGACCAGTTAGCCTAACATCTGTGGTTGGCAACATTTTGGAGTCCATTATTAAGGAAAGAGTAACAGAGCATTTGCATAAACATAATTTAATAGGACAGAGTCAGCATGGTTTTACGAAGCGGAAGTCATGTTTGAGCAATTTGCTCGAATTCTTTGAGGATGTAACATACAGGGTGGATAAAGGGGAACCAGTGGATGTAGTGTATTTGGACTTCCAAAAGGCACTTGACAAGGTTCCACACAAAAGATTACTGATCAAGATAAAAAAATCACGGGGTTGGGGGTAATATACTGGCATGGGTGGAAGATTTGCTATCTAACAGAAAACAAAGAGTTGGTATAAATGGTTCGTTCTCGGGCTCGCAATCAGTAACTAGTGGTGTTCCGCAGGGGTCAGTGCTGGGACCCCAACTCTTTACAATCTATATTAACGATTTGGAGGAAGGGACCGAGTGCAACATATCCAAGTTTGCCGACGATACAAAGATGAGAGGGAAAGCATTGAGTGAGGAGGGCATAAAAAACCTGCAAAAGGACGTAGACAGGCTAAGTGAGTTGGCAGAGATTTGGCAGATGCAACATAATGTTGGAAACTGTGAGGTTATGCACTTTGGCCGAAAAAATCAAAGAGCAAGTTATTATCTAAATGGAGAGAAACTGCAAAGTGCTACAGTACAAAGGGATCTGGGGGTCCTGGTGCATGAAACACAAAAAGTTAGTATGCAGGTGCAGCAGGTGATCAGGAAGGCCAATGAAATCTTGGCTTTTATTGCAAGGGGGATGGAGTAAAAAACAGGGAAGTCTTGCTGCAGTTACACAGGGTATTGGTGAGGCCACACCTGGAATACTGCGTGCAGTTTTGGTTTCCATATTTAAGAAAAGATATACTTGCTCTCGAGGCGGTTCAGAGAAGGTTCACTCGGTTGATTCCAGAGATGAGGAGGTTGATGTATGAGGAAAGGTTGAGTAGGTTGGGACTCTACTCATTGGAGTTCAGAAGAATGAGAGGCGATCTTATCGAAACATATAAGATTGTGAGGGGACTTGATCGGGTGGATGCGGTGAGGATGTTTCCACTGATGGGTGCGACTAGATCTAGGGGGCATAATCTTAGAATAAGTTGCTGCCCTTTCAAAACTGAGATGAGGAGAAACTTCTTCACTCAGAGGGTAGTAAATCTATGGAATTTGCTATCCCAGAGAGCTGTGGAAGCTGCAACATTAAATAAATTTAAAATGGAGATAGACATTTTCCTAGCAGATAAGGGAATTAGGGGTTACGGGGAGAGGGCAGGGAAGTGGACGTGAGTCTACATTCAGGTCAGCCATGACTCTATTGAATGGCAGAGCAGGCCCGAGGGTCCGTATGGCCTACTCCTGCTCCTATTTCTTATGTATTGAAACACATTTAATGTCATATTCACACACTGATGCATTAGAGCAATGAGATTTAACGCTGTATTTGACCTAAAATATCTGCTTTATGTATGTGAAATTCTCATTGCCGAGATTAAACAATCAGTGCCAGGCCTGCTTTTAACATGGTAAGTGGTGAATTAAATAAAATTAAAACTTTTTTCCACAGGTTTATTATTTTTAAATACTTAAATGAAAGGTAAGTTTATTTTAAGCCGCGTTAAAAACAGTAATTATTTTTTTCAAAATTTAATTTTTTTTTAAAATAGTTATTTTATGTAATTTATAGTTATTTTAAAATTGTGATGTTTTCTAAAAAAATGTTGAAGTTTTAGTTAGGTTTTCGGGCAGATCTCTATTCATTGATTTGACAGGTCTTCCTGTCAAATCTGATAATAAAGATTCCGTGCTACGATTGGCTCTCCATTGCCCACGTGATCCCAGGGGACTCTTCGAACTAATGGCGCCACTGGGACATGCAAGCACTGCGCGCCAGCAGCTGGAGCAGGCCCAGAATCAGAATCCCACGCGGGCCCACAGCACAACGGCAGGCGCGCTAGGTAACTGCAGGTCGGGGGCTTCCACGCACGGGAAGCCTCCGACCCGAATTTCTGGCCCATAGTAGGCCCAGAGATTCGGGTCCCAACGCGTGAGTATGCACGGGGTACTCACGCGTAGATCCGATGGAAGGGCCGATATCTTGCATGCACCGCGCATGCGCGGGAAACCGGCACTTCCGATCCTCTGAACGAAGTGGTTCAGAGGTGGAACGCGCGCGCAGGGGAGGCGGCGCGTGCGCTTTGAACATAGTTTTTTTTTACAGGTTTTCACGCAAGGGTAAGCCTGTAGGATTTACACATTTGAAAAGCAGGCGTAAGGCCTGCTTTTTAAACGTAAGTGGTCAATTAATTGAAATGAAAACATTTTTTCCAGAGGTTTATTATTTTTAAATACTTTAAAGTAAGGTAAGTTTATTTTTAGCCCCGTTTTTTTCTAAAATTATTTTTTTCAAAAATTTAAATTATTTTTAAAATAGCTATTTAATGTAATTTAAAGTTTATTTAAAAAGTGTGATGATTTGTTAAAATGTATTTGAAGGTTAACTACTGTTTTGGGGACCGGAGTATTCATAAGTTTGACAGGTCTTTCTGTCAATCTTATGAATGGGCTTTTCCCTCCTCGGATTGGCTGCCCATGGCTCACGTTATCCAAGGGGACGCATCGCACTAACTATGCCGCTGGAACACGCAAGCACAGCGCGCCGGGAGCTGGACCGGGCCACAGAGAGGAAATCCACGGAGCCCTAAAGCTCAACTGCCGGCGCGCAAGGTAAGTGTAGGTCGGGGGTTTGCACCCACGGGAAGCCCCCGGCCCGAATTTCTGGGACACATAAAGACAAACAATTACAGTACTTTTAGCAATCAATCACCTGTGATGGATGTAAGTATATTTGTGTATGTCCATGTTAGATACAAATGTATTTGTGAGTTGCTATTGTGTTAGATGTAAATGCTTTTGCACCTCTGTTCATTACAAATATATTTAGACATATCTGTATTATTTATTAATGTATTGGGTGGGGGAATCAGTGTAAGTTATAAATCTATTTCTCAGCGCTACAATTGTCCAGGCCGGCCCCTTTCTACAGTCTTATTGCCCCCACGTGGGAGACGGCAGACCACCTGTTACATTCGGATTCAACTTTTGCTTTTATTGATAATTAGAAAATGTGAGGTTTAGAAAGTAATAACTCTGCATCCATCAGCCTCTCTGATACCTCTTTACCGTCCCTTATTCTGTCTGATAGGTCCTGAGTGCACCCTAACCGCTCTAGAACCCCCTGAGCATCTCTTACCCTGTTTGGTAATTCCGCAGTGTCCTTTAGAATGTCTGGTACATCCGGAGCGTCCCTTGCCCTGTCTGGTACATCAAGAGCGTCCCTTGCCCTCTCTGGTACATCGGGAGCGTCCCTTAATCTGTATGATACATCCGGAGCGTCCTTTACCCTGGCTGGTACATCCGGAACGTCCCTTACCCTATCTGATACATCCGGAGCGTCCCTTACACTGTCTGTTACATCAGGAGCATGCCTTACACTGTCTGATCTATCCGGAGCGTCCTTACTCTGTGTGATACATTCGCAGAGTCCTTTACCCTGTTTGGTACATCCGGAGCGTCCCTTACACTGTCTGGTAAATCTGGAGAGTCCCTTAAACTGTCTGGCACATTTGGAGCGTCCCTTACCCTGTCTGTTACATCCGTAGCGTCCCTTACCCAGTCTGTTACATCCGGAGCGTCCCTTCCTCTCTTTGTTCCCTACTGAGCGTGCATTATGCATTTTGATAACCAGTTTGCAAAAATTGCATATTTCACATTTCACGCTTCATCCGCAGCCATGTACTGCTTCCCATCGCTCACGCTCCTCAACTGTCTAGGGAAAAGCGCCAACTACCAGCTAAAAAAAAAAACAGTTCTTCAGTTAATCTCCCCAGTTCACTTCATTCCCCAAGGAATTTACTTGTAAAATCGGGCTGCTTTGGTTCCAAAGGCCGAACCTGCATTCCTGCAGCTTGTCTGTCGAGCGGTCCCTCAGGTCTAAAGGTATCGACTTGAGTTTGGGGCGAATGGGACATGTGCCCCAGGAATAGCGGTGGGTGCAAAGCACACTTAGCGGTACGAGTAGGTGAAAGTGAATGTTAGATTAAGGTAATACCACAGGAAAGTTACAACGAAATTGAAGGAGGAAAGTAAAGGAGGGCTATTGATTGTGGAAGGAAGAAAAACCTGTATTATGACTCGGATTCGAAGCGAAGTTGCTGCGGCCACAACGCAGAGTACGAACAACTATACGATCACGGTGCCACATATCAGCAACTGTTTGCGGTTTCCTGCCCCATTGCAAAATGAGCCTGAATTTGATGTTAACTCTGTGTATCGTCATCATACCAGTTCCAGTCCTAACCTCATCTTTCTGCAGATTTATTAAAATCTATTTGATGGAAACTCTCTAACATATAATAAAATCGCCCATTTAAACGCTGTGAGTTAAAACAGGCGTTTTAATGTTGAGGGAAATATTTACAGAAACAGAACAACTCCTGCAGCAATAGAAATCGAGTCAGTGCCCAGCTCTGCTGTTCGGGGCAATCCTCGCCACCTCGTGTTTCATTTTCACATCGATGGGAAAACTGAGAGCGAACTCCAATCTACACGGGCTCTACACTGGTTAAGAGACAGACAACAAAGAGTAGGGATAAACGGGTCTTTTTCAGGATGGCAGGCTGTAACTAGTGTGGTCACTCAATGGTCGTGCTTGGGCCCCAGCTATTCACAATCTATATCAATGATTTAGATGAGGGGACTAAATGTAACATTTCCAAATTTGCTCAAGATACAATGCTAGGTGGCAGTGTCAGTTGTGAAGAGGATGTGAAGAGGCTTCAAGGGAATCTGGACAGGCTCAGTGACTGGGCGAGAACATGGCAGATGGAATATGACGTGGATAAATGTGAAGTTATCCACTTTGGTAGAAAAAACAGGAAGGCAGAGTATTTCCTGAATGGTGAAAAATTGGGGAATGCAGATGCTCAAAGGGACATGGGTGTCCTTGTATATGAGTCACTGAAAGTGAATGCGTAGGTGCAGCAAGCCATTCGGTTGGCAAATGGTATGCTGGCCTTCATTACAAGAGGATTTGTGTATAGGAGTAAAGAAGTCTTACTCCAAGTATATAGGGCATTGGTGAGGCCACACCTGGAGTACTGTGTACAATTTTGGTCTCCTTTCCGAAGGAAGGATATACTTGCCATAGAGGGGGTGCAACGAAGGTTCACGAGATTGATTACTGGGATAGCGGGACTGTCCTATGAGAAGAGATTGAGTAAACTAGACCTCTATTCTCTTGAATTCAGAAGAATGAGAGGGGATCTCATTGAAGCATACAGAATTATTTCAGAGCTTGATAAAGTGGATGCTGGGTGGATGATTCCCTAGGCTGGGGAGTCTAGAACCAGTGGCCACCGTCTCAGGATAAAGGATAGGCCATTCAGGACTGAGATGAGAAGACACTTCTTCACACAGAGGGTGGTGAATATTTGGAATTCTCTACCCCAGAGGGCTGTGGAGGCTCAGTCATTGGGTATATTCAAAATAGAAGTCGATAGATTTCTGACGAGTAAGGGCATCAAGGGATATGGTGATAGGGCCGGTGAATGGAGTTGAGGCAGAACATCAGCCCTGATCTCATTGAATGGCTGAGCAGGCTCGAAGGGCCGAATGGCCTACTCCTGCTCCAATTTCTTATGTTCTTATGTTCTTACACCGTTTGAAATATTAACTGAAAAAGCAAATGACGAGGGAGCTGGCAGAAAGGGTTAACTTTATCCTTTGGAAATGAATTTAATTTCAAACTTTTATCGATCTTAGACCAGCGCAGTTTACTCATTCGCACCAAGTCTGTACATTTTATTTCTGTAAAACTTTATTCCTGCTGCCGCTCTTCATAAAGAACACAGGGCCTTGCGCCACGGGCATTCAAAGAAATTTCAACTCTTTCCATGTATCCTATATTTGTTTCAATTACACATTTCAACAGAACTCTTAAGATTAAGACAGAACACTTCCGATCTAACTGCACCATAACAGCGGGCCAATAGTTCACAGTCAAACCCCCATTGGCAGCTTGGTAGCGCTGCCCGTCGCTCACGCACTGCAAGAGTTTTCGGAAAAGTGCCAACCAGCATCAAGACAAAACCCAGTTCTTCAGTTAACAAGATATCACAAGATTCTCCAATGAAATTTCGTGAACAATTCGGCCGCTGTTCTTCTAAAGGCCAGTCATGCTTTTGCAGCGCTTATCTGTCAAGCGGTCAAACAGATCTAAATGTATCGACTGGTTGTACACTGGTGCAAATGGAGCATGTGCCCCAATGAACAGCGGTGGTAGCAGAGAGAACTTAACCACGTAAGCACATGAAGTGAATGTTAGATTAAGGTAATACGGCAGGCAAGTGACAATGAAATGGAAGGAGTGAAGTAAAGAATTGCTACTGATTGTGGAAGAAGAAAAAGCTGGGAGAAGAGGCGGGTTTGAATTATGGAGTATCAGGCTCAGGCATGTGAGAGTGCGGGGTTTTAAATGAGTAAATAGGTTTTCACCTCCAAAAAAACATCTTTTTTCATGTGGTAAGATTTGATTTATCAGTCTGTTCCATTAGCAGGTGCCGCAGAGGACGGCAGATATAAAGCGAGCTGTGATGTGATTTAAATTTGAACCGAGGTTACTGCGGCCACAATGCAGGGCACTAACCATGATATGATCACAGCACCACACGTCAGCTTCGCGTATTTTTTCTGTCCACAGCATAGTTGCACACGGCACGGATATTTTTGCTGTTAAATATGAATAAAATGTGCCGTATGTTTGCAGCGGTTGAGGTTTCTGTCCTGTTACTGTCATAGGAGCAGAGAAATAGGAGGAGGCCATTTAGGACCTCGAGCCTGCTCCGCTATTCAATTAGATCATGGCAGATCTGTATCTTAACTCCATCTACCTGCGATGATTCCATAATCCTTCACATCCTCGCCGCACATAAATTTATCGATCTCATTTTGAAATTGTCAATTGACCCCAGCCTGACCAGTTGTTTTGGGAATAGAATTCCAGATTTCCACTGCCCTCTGTGTGAAGAAGAGATTCCTTACATCATCCCTGAACGGGGGAGCTCTAACTTTACTGCTTCGCCCCATTGTGCTGGACCCTCCTACCAGAGGAAATAGATTCCCTCTCTCTTGCACCTATGTGTTTGCAGTTCTGACCGAAGTCCACACTCCAGAACATTAACTGTCCTTCTGATCCTGTCCCTCTAATTTGGATTTTGAGCCCATGCCTCTTTCCCTGATAATTCTTTGCGCCCTGCCCCTGCAATTTGATTTGTTGTAGATCACTGGCAGCAGGCGGCAGAAGCGACAGGAGCTGGTGGGGGGTTGAAAATCTTCATGTGTCACAAAGTCAGAATGTGTGAAGCGGTGTTTCAGAATATGACTATATATAGAATAAAATCTAAATGTTTAAGACACAACTGGATTTCAGGAACCCGTCTCACTCCAGATCATAAGGCCTCCTGTTGCTACTTTTACATCACATGTATGTCTCAATAAATGGAATCCCCTCATAATAAACACTCTCACCTTTCACAGTTTAGCGGACGAGATTCTCGGAGCGATGTGTGTGACCCTCTCATTTATGCGTTTGTACAAATTTCGGGAAAAGACGGAGTTGGAAATAATTTACAGGGAAATCATTTAAACTTATCTTCAAGGCTCGCGTCACCCACAGAGAAGCACAAACTCACGGATTCAGAGCTGTAATATACAGTAGGCTCCATGGCGCATTGGATAGCGCCTTGGACGTCTAGTTAATTATTGGAATAAAACATTCAAAAGTGGTGGGTTAAAGTCGTTGTTTAGTCAGGTTTTTGGTGACGACATTTTGCAGCAACACCACAACTCGTTCACTGATGTCCTTCAAGAGATTCGCGTGCAAAGTTAAAGTACATGGGATTGGGGGTAATGTACTGACTTGGATAGAGAACTGGTTGGCAGACAGTAAGCAAAGATTTGGAAAAACCGGGTCTTTTTCCGTGTGGCAGGCAATGACTAGTTGGGTACTGCAGGGATCGGTGCTAGGACCCCAGCTATTCACAATATATATTAATGATCTAGATGAGTGAACTAGATGTAATATCTCCAAGTTTGCAGACGACACAAAGCAAGGTGGGCAATTGTGTTCTGAGGAGGATGCAGAGAAACTCCAGTATGATTTGGACAGGTTGGGTGATTGGGCAGATGCATGGCAGCTGCAGTATAATGTGGATAAATGCGAGGTTATCCACTCTGGTGGAAAAAACAGAAAGACAGGTTATAATCTGAACGGCAATAGATTGGGACAAGGGGAAGTGCAGCGATATCTGGGTGCTTTGTGCAACAGTCGCTGAAGGTAAGCATGCAGGTGCAGCAGGCCGTTAAGAAGGCAAATGGTATGTTGGCCTTGAGAGCGAGAGGTTTCGAGTACAGGAGCAAGGATGTCTTGCTGCAATTGTACAGGGCCTTGATGAGACCACACCTTGAGTATTGTGTGCCGTTTTGGTCACTTTATCTGAGGAAGGATCTTCTAGCCATGGAGCGAATGCAGCGAAGATTCACCAGACTGATACCTGGGAAGGCAGGAATGATGTACGAAGAGAGAGTGGGTCGACGAGGCTTATATTCGCTAGAATTTAGAAGAATGAGAGGGGATCTCATTGAAGCTTGTTAAATTCTAGCAGGACTAGACAGACTAGATGCAGGAATGATGTTCCCGATGGCGGGGGTCCAGAAACAGGGGTCATAGTCTAAGGATAAAGTGTAAGCCATTTAGGACTGAGATGAGGAGGAATTTCTTCACCCAGAGAATGGTGAACCTGTAGAATTCTGTACCACAGAAGGCAGTTGAGGACAATTCATTAAATATTTTCAAAGAGTTAGATATATTTCTTAAGGCCAAAGGGATTAAGGGATATGCGGAGAAAGCATGGACAGGGTACTGAATTTGGATGATCTGCCACGATCTCATTAAATGGCGGAACAGGCTCGAGGGGCCGAATGGCCAACTCCTGCTCCTATCTTCTATGTTTCTATATTTCAAGAACTGGGAATCGCCAATGAGGCCGCTTGAATTGTGATTAATTAACATGTCAGCTTCAATCTGCGCACCTCCTGGCAACATTTTCTTTACTCCACGTGTGTTGTGTGGACAAACCCTGTGCATTCTGTCCTCTGGAGCTCAAACATTCTCTGGAGAAAAGACAATCCGACCTTCTGGAACGGTACAAAGACATCATTTGAGCCTGGGAATCTCTCCCATATCAATCACTGAAACCCCGCGAGCGTGAATCAAACCCCAAGTCCAACGAGCCGCTGGAAACGAAGCCGTAAGATTTCGCTATCACCCACTGCTGATCAGCCATCGTTTCAGAGCGCTTCTGTCCATCCAATCCGCTTTCTTACACAATGTTCAACAATATCAAGCGGTTCACTAAATATTCCAAGTCAACAATATTAGTCTCAATTCACCAGATTCGGTTGGAAAGTGCGAATTTTACTTTTCTGAATTACTTTCCTTGCCGTCTCAGTCATTATTTATTTCTTTACTCTTTTCTGCTGGTGTTGCAGGTTCGGGGCAATTCCATCCGGGGAAATATTTTTTTCCAATGAATGACACAAAGCGCAATTTGCTGTGAGGCCGAAATAGCTCAGTTGGGAGAGCGTTAGACTGAAAAAGATCTAAAGGTTCCTGATTCATTCTCTGGTTTTGGCAGTTTTATGGTATTCCCTGTCACTTTCTTTGGTCTGAATCTCGAACTGAATGATTTACTCTGAAATTCTTTATCCGGAACTGAAGGGTTGGGTTTGAATCAATAAAGAAAAAAAGACTTGCATTTCTATTTTGCATTTCATGACCACCGGACCAATCAAAGCACTTTACAGAAGTGGAGTCACTGTTGTAATGTCGGAAACGCGACAGCCATTGCGCACAGCAAGCTCCCACAAACAGCAATGGGGCAATGACCAGATCATCTGTTTTTGTTATGATGGTTGAGTGACATCTAGAGTGGGACATATTTATATCCTCTGTATTTAGCTTTTATTTCTCGATCTACTTCTGCCATTTTCTCTGGTTTTTTCTCTCTCGGTACCGGGTGAACATTTGATTTGATGCATTTGTCCTAAACTGATGCCTTTTGCACATCTCGGGCGGTCCGACACGCTCTGTCTGTCTGTTAATGCTTGTGACCATTAACGGGAACAGGCCGCCAGTTAAACGTTTATCAGCAAACCGAAGAAACACAAATAAACAAACAGATGTGTTACTCCACCCCAGTGCAAAGGTGCAATGGATGTTATTGAAAATAAATTCCCCTGACATTCTGTATTTTTTTGTAAAGGCGTTATTAACACCGCCTCTAACCAACTGAGCTGACGGACAGAAAGACTCACCTCGAATGGGTGCGAGCCCCAGGCTGGGCGGTTTGTGTTTCACTTCTCACACTGGGTGACAGAGTTACTGTACCAACAATGAATACATCACATCCCCTAAACATTGTTCCGATATAAAATAAAAATTGCCAAATAAAAACTGAATGTGTAACTGGGAAGTAACAGAAAAAGAGCACAATTCTGAAAAACACTGAGTTTCCCAGCTTGCAAACTGTTCCGTTTTATCAATTTAGGAGCGGTTTCTGTAACTGCGCATGATTTTGAACACGCAGCTTTCATGAACTGGCTTCAGACTGCGATACCATTGCGCCACAGTGAACGGAGTAAAATTGGGATCTATAGGAGTGAGATCAGTGCGGACTGTGGCTCAGGCTTTCCGAGTGCGAGAGGTGGAAGCAGCAACAGCCAGACCGTCTCAACAACAGCGCAGGATCCCCGCCCTCTAATTCAGCGATTCACCCTGTCCCTGAACACGTCATCTGACTTGCCGATAATAAACGGAGCAGAGGTTTCCATCGTGTTGTGATTATCACGTTCACCTCTACACGCGAAATGTCTCTGGTTCGATCCCGGGTGGAAACATTATTTGGAACTTGGTCCAGAAGAACCTCCAGGAGCGAAGAATGAAGCCATTGTTTTCGGTCACCATCACGAACTCTGTTCCCTAGCCATTGACTCCATCCCTCTCCCAAATAATTTTTTGAGGCTGAACATCACTGTTCGCAACCTTGGTGTCATAATTGACCTTGAAATGAGCTTCTGACCACATATCCGCGGTATAACGATGGCCACCTACTTCCACCTCTGTAACATCGCCTGTATACACCCCTTGTTTTGCTCATGCGCTGCTGAAACCCTCATCCATGTCTTTGTTACCTCTAGACTTGACTATACCAACGCACTCCTGGCTGGCCTCCAAAATTCCACCCTACATAAACTTGAGATCATCCAAAACTCGGCTGCCCGTGTCCAAACTCGCTCCAAGTCCCGTTCGCCCATCACTCCTGTACTCGCTGACCTACATTGGCTCCCGGTTAAGCAGTGCCTCGATTTCATAATTCTCATCCTTGTTTTCAAATCTCTCCAAGGCCTCGACCCTCCCTATCTCTGTAATCTCCTCCAGCCCCACAACACCCGAGATATCTGCGCTCCTCTAATTCTGCCCTCTTGAGGATCCCTGATTATAATCGCTCAGTCTTTGCTGGCTGAGCCTCCTGTTGCCGCCCTAAGCTCTGGAATTCCTTGCGTAAACCTTTCCGCCTCGCTACCCCACCTTCCTCCTTTAAGACGGTTCTTGAAACATATCTCTTTGACCAACTGCCCTAATTTATCCTTGTGTGGATCGGTTTCAAATTTTTTGACTTAAAACACTCCTGTGCAACGCCTTGGGACGTTTTCCTACGTTAAAGGCGCTATGTAAATACAAGTTGTTGTTTTTATTGTTGTTGAGCGCCACCGAGAGCCCGATGTACTCTCCAGATAACGAAACCCCTCGGTCCTACTCTGAAATTGAGCTCAGATTTTGTCGGATGTTTGACGCCAATTATGTGTGTGATACTGTCCATCAGGGCAATGGTAATTGAACATCCTGTATGGACGATCTCGCTCCATCAATGTTGAAGTTCGGCAGTTAAATGAATCTATAATTGTGGATATGGGGTTTGGGCGATTCTCTGTACGCAACTTGCGTCGTTATAATCCTGAACAACGTGTTCAGGTGAATCGTTGTTTGTGTTCAAAATGATGTAGGAAACATGTACAGATAACCCATGAGTTTACACATCTTCTCCTTTGTGTCAATGGCTTACTCACTGCGTTGAAATCGAATCTAATTCCTGTATATTTTTCTTTGTCTGATAGTTGCTGCTTTAACAGTTAAAACTGACCGCACCTTCCCTCCTGTCAATAAGCAATACTGAAGGGCTCCTTTAAAAGTCTCATGCTTTATTGCACCACCATGTTGTTTAATTGAGGAGCATTGGCTGGGGTTATATGCTAGAATGCAGCAGGAGTTACTCTCATGTATTCACGAGCTGGTGAATTTACCAAAGGCTGCACCAGATTCCTGGTGTCCTAAGCACTGAACATTTTTACCCAACTCCTAATATATAGTCTGTAAAATGAGAACGGATGAAAATACATCACGTGCAGAACACAATATCTTTTTAAAGTTTTGCCTATGACTCGTTAACCATGTGAGTATTTCGCTGAATCGGAAACAGAAAGTTAGCGGTTGATTAATGGCGATTAAAACAAACTTTTCACACAGTTTATTGAGTTTTGTGTAATTAATAAAATAAACAGTTTTCTGAAAGTTAATTCCTCGACGTGGAATGGAACCATCGTCGCATGGATAAGAGATTTATAGATGAACAGTTGCTGTTCTGGGCTGTTCCTCTCATTATTTAGAGAGCAGCGGTTTCTGAAGTGTAACTTTCGTCTCAAGTACAACAGGTCCCCGGTTCAATCATCACTTGTAGGCAGAGAGCAATAAAATATATGAACAGCCGCGCAGTATTCTCCTTTTCTCTATACAGTTCTGTACACACTCAAACTCTACAGAGACACCGACAGTGTGGGAGATCATTACAGGATCCTGCAGCGCTGCCTCGGTCAAGAGCAACAGTTCGGAGCCGCATTTGAGGCCCGGCAACAAACCCATTGTGTTGGTTTACTGTTCCCCAGCTCCTGGAGTGAGTGAGGCCGCGACAGCAGCAACGTTCAGGCCGCCTGTCCGTCCGGTTCCCTCCAAGCGCCCGCTTCAGTGATAGCTTGTTTCGCAGCGATGGGCAGTTTACGCTCTCTGAGGCTGCAATCGCTGCAATTTGGAAACCGCTGCTCTCTAAATAATTGTAGGCACAACTCAGAAGAGAACTGTCATCTATAAATGCCCTTATTCGTGCGACATGGGTTCCATTAACTTTTCGAAAACTGCTAATTTATTAATTAAGCAAAACTCATTAAACTGTGCAAAACGTTTCTGGTAATCGCCCGTAATCAACCGATAACTTTCTGTTTCGGACTGATCGAAATACACACATGGTTAACGACTCATAGGCAAAACTTTAAAAAAAATGTTGTGTTATGCATGTGATAAATTTACATCCGTTCTCATTTTATAGACTGCACTTTTAGGAGTTGAGTAAAAATGTTCTATGTTTATGACGCCAGGAATCTGGTGCAGCCTTTGGTAAATTCATCAGCTCGCGAACACATCAGAGTAACTCCTGCTGCACTCTGTCATATAACCCCAGCCAATGCTCCTCAATTAAACAACAGTAACCAGTGCCGCAGCCCCGCGCACTATTAAGCAATCTGAAAAATTAAGTAAATGAGCATGGATAACTCCAACCCACGGTGCACGTCTCTAGTGGTGCAATCGTTTAGCGTGCCATATTTCTATGAGAGTAGAGGTTCTGGAAATGCCGGCGTTGTGATTTCGAGCCTCACTTGCAGCAGCCAATGCTTTTGCGGTGTGATATTTCTACCGGAGCTGATGGTACAATTGGTGTTTGCGGAAGCTTTCTCCTTATTAGCTGTTTCACGTAGGCACTTAGTTTCCTCAGGCCCACCGTGTTGCAATAACGGATGCGAGTTTTAAAGGAGCCCTTCAGTGTTACTTATTGACAGGACGAAAGTGGAGCCAGTGTTAACTCTTAAAGCAGCAACTATCAGACAAAGTATAATGTGCAGGAAATAGATTTGATTTCAACGCAGTGACTAAGAATTTGGCACAATCGAGAAGATGTGTAAACTCACGGGTTATCTGTACGAACATACTAATTAGGAGCAGGAGAAGGCCACTCGGCCCCTCGAGCCAGCTCCGCCATTCAATAAGATCATGGCTGATCATCGACATATACTCCACTTTCCTGCGTGATCCCCATATCCATTGATTCCCCTAGTGTCCAAAAACCTATCTATCTCAGCCTTGAATATACTCAAAGACTCAGCATTCACAGCCCTCTGGGGCAGAGAATTCCAAACATTCACAACCCTCTGAGTGAAGAAATTCTTAAGGAAGCTCGGAGCTCTTTGCCTGAGATTTGTCCCACGGATGTGAGAGGATGGATTTACCTTCTTTAACTGAAGAATGACGGAAAGTTTGATACATATTTTAAAAATTGTATTCTTTGTAGTGCGTTTCATGAATCTTCTTTAATTTAAAAGGATTACCGAAATACTTCAGTCAGAATTTAAACTTTGCATTGGCCGGAAATGGAACCCGCATGGCAGGCGAGAATTCTACCTCTGGACCAACAGAGCCTAGTATTCAATTCTGTTGTTACGCTCCTGATTCTTTTAATGAAAGAATAAAACACAAAGCAAAATATTGCAGAGTCTGGAAATGAAATTATTCAGAAAATGCTGTAAACACTCCGCAGGTCCGGGATCATCTGTGGAGATGGAAACACAGGGTTAACGTTTCAGGTCGATGAGCTCTCCTCCGATCTAATGTTTCGCACCAATCATTGAAAAAATTGCAGGTCATTTTATTAAAATTGATGTTTCCACGCTCTGGTCTGTGTGGTTTTCAGATACAGAGTTATTTTGTTGCTTAATTTCACTAATTATAAAACAAAGCTGGGAGTCCAAGCCAGAAACACGTGTTTACTGAACAGGCACTTTAACCAACTGAGCCACGGAATTTTAAGAGAGGTAACTTTTCAGGTCGACGAAGGGTCATTGACCTGAAACGTTAACTCCCTTTCTCTCTCCACAGATGCTGCCTGACCTGCTGAGTATTTCCAGCATTTCCTGTTTTTATTTCAGATTTCCAGCATCCGCAGTCTTTTGCTTTTGTGCCAAAGTATTTTTCCTGAGCTAAAGGTATTGCAGTTTTCTCTGGTTGTGTTTATCTATCATTCTCCATCTATGAGTTGTTTCTGAATCCATGAGTTTGTGCTGCTTTGTGGGTGAGCGGCAGACTTGTAGATATGTCCGGCTCGCGCTCCCAGATTGACAGTGTGGAAAATGTGGAGCAGGCTTCTGTAAACAAGCGGGTTAACATTATACAGTTTCTGTACACCTGAGACTGAATTCCTGCTTTTAATAACAAAATCGCAGGTTTCTTGCGTGTACTGGACACAAGCTCGGTGCAGAATTTTTGCCAGTTATTATTTTAAATCTTCTGCAATGTCGCCAAACTGAGGGATTTGGGGATTTTCGTCTAAAGAACAGGGCTCATCCGCGATTTGGGTCCTCGTCTCTCGCATTTAAGTCAGTGGATTTTTCTGTGCGAGAATCATACCGGTAGACACCATCTCTCAATGTTTCCGTCTCTCTATCTTGCCTCTCTGTGTTTTCCACAGATAGACGTCTCAGGCTTCCTTGAACTGCCAAGGCTGATCTAACCTGCCACACCAGCAGGAAACGGTTAAGAAAGAAATAGTGACTGAGACGGCAGGGTAAGTAATTAAGTAAAGTGAAATTCGAACTTTCAAACAGAACCTGGTGAAGTGAGGATGATATTTTGACTTGAAATGTTTAGTGTACCGCAGATAATGCTGTACATTTTATAGGAAAGCCATATTGGACGGACAGAAGCGGTCTGAATGAAATGCTATGGCTTCATTGCCAGCGACTCGTTGGTCCTCGGGTTTGAATTCTCGCTTGGGGGGTTTCCATTGATTGATATGGGAGTGGTTCTCAGGTTCAAATGATGTCTTTTTACAGTTGCAGAAAGTGCGCAGATTGCTGACATGTTAATTGTTCACAATTCGAAACGACCTCATTGGCTATTCTCAGTCCTTGAAGGACATCAAAGTGGTTTTGCTTCAGAAGTTCATCATCGAAACCTAACTGAACAGCGACTCTGGCGGCACTCGAATCCACAGCCTTTGAATAACTTTTACCAACTCTTGACACGAGAAGTTCAACGCGCTATTCATTGCGCAACAAAGCCGATTACATCGGAGGGTGCTGAATCCGTGAGTTTGAGCTTCTTTGTGGGTGACTGGGAGACTTGAAGATATGTTTACGTGATTTCCCTGTAAATCATTTCCACTTCCGTCTGTTCCCAAAGTTTGTAGAAACGAATTAATGAGAGGATCAAATTGATCGCTCGGAGAAACTCGTCCGCTAAATATTGAAAGTTCACAGTGTTTATTGTGAGCGGTTTAGATTTATTCAGACGCACATCTGGTATAAAAGTAGCCGTGATCTGGGCGTCATTCGAACAGGCGGTCTTATAATCTGGAGTTAGACAGGTTCCCGAAATCCTGTGTGCGTCTCAAATATCCCCATATACAGGCTCTTCCATTATAGGGTCGCACTTTGAGACACCACGTCATCAATTCTAACTGTGTTGCACATGAAGGCTTTCAAACCCCCGCCAGCTCCCGCGGGGTGTGAGACAGCCATGAGAAGCAACATTCCCTATCAGCACCCATATCCCGCTTGCTTCTGCTGCCTGCTGCCAGTAATCTGCAACAAACCCAATTGCAGAGACAGGGCGCAAATAACAATCGGGGAAAGAGGCATGAACTCAAAATCCAAATTAGCAGGACAGAATCTGAGTGACAATTAATGTTCTGGGGTGTGAACTTCCGTTAGAGCTGCAAACAAATAGGTGTAAGAGAGAGAGAATCTATTTGCTCGGTTGGGAGTGTCCAGCACAACGGGGCCTAACGGTAAAATTAGAGCTACCACGTTCAGGGATGATATAAGGAAGCTGTTCTTCACACAAGGGTAGTGGGAATCTGGAACTCGCTTCCAGAAACAGCTGTTCAGGCTGGGGTTCAATTGACAATTTCCAAATGAGATCGATAGATTTGTGTTCGGCGAGGATGTGAAGGTTTATGGAATCATTGCAAGTAGATGGAGTTCAGATACAGATCTGCCATGATCTAATTGAATTGCGGAGCAGGCTTGAGGGCCTGAAATGGCCTTGTGATGTTTCTATGTTCTTATGACAGTAACAGGACAGAAACATCAACAGCTGCAAACATACGTCGCATTTTATTCATAGTTAACAGCAAAAATATCCGTGCCGTGCGCAACTATGCTGTAGCCAGAAAAAATACGCGAAGCTGACGTGTGGCGCTGTGATCATTGATCATATCATCGTTAGTGCTCTGCATTGTGGCCGCAGTAACCTCGGTTCAAACTTAAATCATGTCACAGCTCGCTTTTTATCTTCTGTCCTCTGCGGCACCTGCCAATGGAACTGACTGAAAAATCAATCTTTATGACATGAAAAATTATGTTTTTTTGGCGGTGAAAACCTTTTTACTCCTTTAAAACCCCGCGCTCTCACAAGCCTGAGCTTGATGCCCCATAATTCAAACCCACCTCTTCTCCCAGGTTTTAACTCTTCCACAATCAGTAGCCATTCTTTACTTCCCTCCTTCCATTTCATTGTCACTTGCCTGCGGTATTACCTTAATCTAGCATTCACTTTCATGTGCTTACGTGGTTAAATTCTCTCTGCTACCACCGCGGTTCATGGGGGCACATGTCCCATTCGCACCAATGTACAACCAGTCGATACATTTAGATCTGTGTGACAGATCGACAGATAATCACTGTGAAAGCAGGACTGAACTTCAGATGGACAGCGGCCGGATTGTTCACGAAATTTCCTTGGATAATCTTGTTAACTGAAGGACTGGGATTTATTTTAATGCTGGTTCGTGCTTTTCCCAAAACTGTTGTAGTGCGTGAGTGACAGGGAGCGCTACCTAGCTGCCAATGAGGGTTTAAATGTGAACTAGTGGCCCGCTGTTACGGTTCAGTTGGATCGGAAGTGCTTCGTCTTAATCTTAACAGTTCCTTTGAAGTGTGCGATTGAAACAAATAGAGGTTAAATGGAAAGAGCACTAGTGGGTGAAACCAGCAATTACAGGAGGTTGGCCATAATTGAAATGTTTTTGAATGCCCATGGCGCGGGACCCTCTGTTCTTTATGAAGAGCGGGGGCAGGAATACAGTTTAACAGAAATAAATTGTACAGACGTGTAACAAATCAGAAAACTGCTCTGGTCTAAGATCGATAACAGTTTGAAATTAAATTCATTTCCAAAGGATAAAGTTAACCCTTTCTGCCAGCTCCCACTTCATTTGCTTTTTCTGTTTATCGTTCAAGCGGTGTAAGAACATAAGAACATAAGAAATTGGAGCAGGAGTAGGCCATTCAGCCCTTCGAGGATTGCCCCGAACAGCAGATTTGGGCACTGAATCTATTTCTATTGTTGCAGGAGTTGTTCTGTTCCTCTAATAGTTCCCTCACCAGGAAAACGCCTGTTTTAACTCACAGGCATTAAATGGGCGGTTTTATTATAGGTTGGAGAGTTTCCATCAAAAAGATTTTAATAAATCTGCAAAAAGACGAGGTTAGGACTGGAACTGATAAGATGTCGATCACAGAGTTAACATCAAATTCAGGCTCATTGTCCAATGAAGCAGGAAACCGTGAACAAGAAGGATGTGAATGAAGCAATGAGGGAAGCAAGGGAGGAAGGACGAAGGAGCTCTCGATTCGATCTTCTTTCCATTAGAGCTGGGTGAAATATTAGGTTGAAAAATTGGGAGAATTTTACCAAACAGGGAGAGAAAATATTGTCTAACTTGGGGAATGTAACATTTTCAGGCCACGTATCTTCCAACTGGATTAACAGTCCTGAGACGTTAATGTCTCACCAACCTCGAACTAACATCCAAAAATCCCTTTTATTTCAGTATTTCTGTTTCAAACGGTAGAAACAACCTTTAATAAAGTCTCTTTACCACATGTCCTGCCTGTGTTCCCAGATTGACAATGTGGAAAATGTGGAGCAGGCTTCTGGATACAAACGGACTTATATATTTATTTTACAGATTCGGCACTTCTGGGACTGAACTCCTGCTTTAAAGAATAAAATTGCCGTTTTCTTGCGATGTACTGAACAAAGGCTGATTTTCTGCCAGTTATTATTTGAAGACTTGTGGAATGTCTCCAGGCCGAGGAAAGTGGTTCTATTAAAATTTTGGAGCGCGTCCGGGATTTGGACCTGGTGCCTCTTGCATTTTAATTGTTGTGAATTCCCAAAACAAGAATCACACCCCTAGAGCAAAGAGCCACTAACCCTGCAATGCGTGTTTAATCTCGGCCATGATAATTTCACATACATAAAGCAGATATTTTAGATCAGAGGCAGCGTTAAATCTCATATATTGCTCAAATGCATCAATGTGTGAATATGACATTAAATGTGTTTCAGTACAGTGGGGGGATTTAAAGCAGATTCGGGGCCAGTGCATTCCAAGGTAATCTTACCTGTGGTTGTCTTGCCTCCCTCCCACATGCTGCCGGTTTTTAGGCCTTGTTTTATATCTGCTGCTTTGCTGGGCCAGTGCATTCGACAGTCTCACAACCCTTTCTACAAATACCCTTTCACTGCTTGACTTCTCTGTTCATTAGTTATGAATCACCTTGAGCTGCAATGGTGGTGTTTTTGACGTCAAATTAAAAGGCAGCCTATTGGAAACACGTTGGTTTCACAGTTACTTTTGCACAGGAATGAACCTGAATCTTTCAAGGTGGAATATTGTGTTTGCTGCACCAAAATAAACAATATCTTGTTATAAATGTTGTCTCATTAGTTCCCCAGTGTCAGAGAAAGAATTGTCTGATCCCCACATTTATTTCATACCAGCAGGGGAGCCCGGCGTTGCCAGGGCAATTTTGGGGTGCGCGGTGTCCGTGCCCCTGTGTGTCCCCCCTCTCTGTCCCTCTCCCCCTCTCCCTGTCTAGCGCCTGAGGCCCAGTGCCATTCTGATAGCGGCCGTCCGGGGCCTAGCGCTTGAGGCGCGGCCGGGCTGTCGGGCCGAGACGGACCAGAGCTGAGTTCCCTCATGGATTGCGTGGCTGATGGGCGGCCGCTGCAGCGGGATTGGGAGCCACAATGTGGGGGTTCCTGTGGGGATGGAGCTCCCCTGCGTGTGGCGCGGTTGACGGTCGGCCGCTGCCGATGAACCGCCCGTTACGTGGAAACTCACCTGCCGCTGCCGGAGTCACAATGTGGGGGTTTATTTAGCTGGTGGTGTCCCTGTGGGGATGAAAAAAATGGCGGCAAAGTTTAAGGAGATTGGAGCATTAGGTCCCGCCTGTGACGCACCGATTTGTCAAGCATCAGGTGAGTGAACTGCAGGATTGGTCAAGTAGCACGTCACGCAACGCTAATGAGAGGTAGGATTGGTCAAGCGCTAATGAGTGGATTTTTGAGTAATTTTTAATGTTTTTTGTAGACTGTCCAAACAATATTTGTGTGACTAAAAAGTAAATACAACCACAAGAGTCCACTAGCGATAAGCTTTCTTTTGATATAACATTTGTGTAGGTACGCTCTATAACTTTTGATTGTATAGCTGGACAGACAGAGAGACAGAGAGACAGAGAGAAAGACAGAGAGACATACTCTTAGATATATATATACTAGCTGTAGTGCCCGGCGGTGCCGAGGCTTTTTTGAGGGCATGTTGTTGTTGGAAGAGAGAGAGAGAGAGCGACTGGGGGGGGGGAAGAGAGAGCGCGACTGGGGGGCGGAAGAGAGAGACTGACTGAGGGGGAAGAGAGAGAGCGACTGGGGGGAAGAGAGAGCGATGGGGGGAAGAGAGAGAGCGACTGGGGGGAAGAGAGAGCAACTGGGGGGAAGAGAGAGAGAGCGACTGGGGGGAAGAGAGAGAGCGACTGGGGGGAAGAGAGAGAGCGACTGGGGGGAAGAGAGAGAGCGACTGGGGGGAAGGGGAGGGGGAGGGGAGGGAGGGGAGGGGGTAGGGGAGGGGAGGGGGAGGGGCCAGGGGGAGGGGGAGGGGAGGGGAGTGGGGAGGTGGGAGGGGCAGGGGAGGGGAGGGGGAGGGAGGGGGGAGGGGAGGGGGGTGTGGGGGGGAGGGGAGGGGGTGTGTGGGGAGGAAGGAGGGGGAGGGGAGAAAGGGAGGGGGGAGAAAGGGAGGGGGGGAGCTAGCAGACACTTTCCCCTCTGCCGGCGATGGCTCCGCGGAGCTCCATTCCACCCCACGTACTGACATGGCTCAGCCCGATCCCCGCCCTCCCGAGCCCCGGCCTCCGGAGCCACGCGGTCCCGTGCACCAGCCTCCCAAGCCCTGCGATCCCGCTCTTCCGAGCCCCACGCTCGGCCTCTCCCGAGCCCCGCCCCCCCCAGCTCCGCGCTCGCACTTTCCCGAGCCCCACCCACCCGAGTCCCGCGCTCACTCTCTCCCGAGCCCCGCCCCCCCGAGCCTCACGCACGAGCTCTCCCAAGCCCTGCCCTCCTGAGCTCCGCCCTCCCAAACCCCTCCCCATGCCCGAGCCGGCTTCAAGACCAGAGAGAGAGATGCCGCCGCACAACCTATCGCGTGAGGTCCGGCCGGACTCAAGTCACGCTCCGGGCAGAAGTTGATGCATGCACTGACTCCCGCCCCGTCCGCCTTTACTAAGATGGTGGCAGTGGCATTGGCGACGCTTGGCTCAGGCCCGCCCCCTCCAGCCTTCACAAAGATTGCGGCGATCGCAGGCCTTTTGTTGATCGCGACGGGTGGTGACTAGCTCAGGCGTGGCTGGGCAACAGAGGCCCAGGCTTCGCGGCCTGGAAAAATGGTGAAAGGTAGGAAAATTATAGAGGTTAGAGAAATGATTTACAAATTAATTAACTTTTTTAAAAAATAATTTGTGTTTTTAAAGCAACTTTTTTTTTGCTGGAAATGTAGATGTGAAAAGAAACACGCAGAAAGTGGGAAAAAGAAATGAACAGTTTGGAATCAAGATGGCGGCCACTCACCTCATCTCAGAACGATAAGGTCAGATCACACATGCACCGATTGGCCGACCGTCATGACACCGAAGCGTAGGATTGGTCAATCGTCCTGCCACTCGGCTCTGGCAGGGCCCGTCCGCACGCGCAACGAACCTGCCCCCGCCATGCAGCGATTGGTTGACCGTCGGGTCGCTCGACCGTACGATTGTTCGACCTTAATGTCACTCTATGCTAATGAGCGGATAATGAGCGGAATTTTGAACGTTTTTTTGATACCGCGGGCGCAATTTTTGTCTCGCCGAAAAGTAAATACACTTCTGACCGCTCTGGAATCATAAGCTTTCTTTTGATGTAATGCACGTGTAGGTAGGCTCTATAACTTTAGAGTGTATAGCCGGACAGACAGGCAGACGGAAGGACAGACAGATAGACAGACAGACAGATCGATCCTTTTATATATGTAGATAATAAGACACAAACTCAGGTAATCATTCAGAATCACCCCACAGATTGACACTGAGATAAATTAAGTGGGAGATACAGACAACAATGGGACACATGGCGGAATAGACAAGAGAGCTGGAGAAATACAAAATGGACTGAGACTCCAGAAGACAGTAGCTGATGGAGGTCAGTGAGTGGAGGTGAATTTTTTTTTCGGGATTTGGCCCCGTGGCTTAGCTGATCAAAGCGTCTGTCTAGTAAACAGGAGATCCTGGGTTCGACTTGCAGCGGGGCCTTTGTTTTATTGAATCTCTAGGGGTAAGTTTCTTCTCGTGTGAAAAGGCTAAAATTCTTTTTAATGTAACTGCAGCTGCACTGGTTCCCATTCTGGTTGAACGCTCCAATACCTGCGGGGCCTGGGTCGAATTCCACCACTGTCCTAATTTCTGGCGGTGCTGATTTTGGACTCTTCACCAAAAATCCATCTTTTCTATGCAGTGCCGTGCGTTACTTTGTTGTAGTCAGAGCAGAGCTTCAGTAGTTGATGTGTGGCGCCGTGATCGTATAGTGGTTAGTACTCTGCGTTGTGGCCGCAGCAATCTCGGTCAGAATCCCAGTCACGGCACAGATTTTTCATCCTTCCACAATCAATAGCCTTCCTTTACATTCCTCCTTCAATTTCATTGTAAATTTCCTGCAGTATTACCTTAATCTAACATTCACTTTCACCTACTTAAAACGCTAAGTGTGCTCTGCTACCACCGCTATTCCTGGGGCACATGTCCCATTCACCCCAATCTGAGTTGGTGCTTTCAAACCAGTCGATATGCTTAGACCTGCGGGACCTCTCGACAGACAAGCTCTGCGAAAGCAGGGCCGGCATTTGGAACCAAAGCAGCCTGATTGTACAAGAAAATTCCTCGGGAAATGAAGTGCACTGGGGAGGCTAACTGAAAAATTGGGTTTGTTCACCTGGTAGTTGCCGCTTTTCCCTAAACAGTTGAGGGGCGTGAGCGATGGGAAGCGCTACATAGCTGCGGATGAAGGGTTAAATATGCAATTTTGACAAACTGGCTACCAAAAATGAAAACGGACGCTCAGTAGTTATCAAGGAGAGTGAGGGACGCGCCGGATGTAAAAGATAGGGTAAGGGACGCTCCGGATGTACCAGACAGTTGAAGGGACGCTCCGGATTTACCAGACAGAGTAAGGGACGCTCCGGATGTACCAGACGGTTTAAGGGACGAGCCAGATTTACCAAACAGGGTAAGGGACGGTCCTGTTGTACCAGACAGGGTAAGTGACACTCCGGATATATCAAACAGGGTAAGGGACGCTCCGGATGCATCAGACAGGGTAAGGGACGCTTCGGATGTATCGGATAAGGTAAGAGACACTCCGGATGTAACAGACAGGGTAATGTACGCTCCCGATGTACCAGACATTGTAAGGGAAGCTCCGGTTGTATCAGATAGGGAAAGGGATGCACCGGATGTACCAGACAGGGTAAGGGATACTCCGGATGTACTAAACAGGGTAAGGGATGCTCAAGAGGTTCTGGAGCGCGTAAGGGATGCTCAGGGCCAATCAGACAGAGTAAGGGACGCTCAAGAGGTATCAGAGAGTCTGATGGATGCAGATTTATTACTTTCTACAGCTCACATTTTCTAATTATCAATAAAAGCAAATGTTGAATCCTAATGTAACAGATGGTCTGCCGTGTCCCACGTGGGGGCAATGAGAAGGTAGAATGGGGCCGGAGTGAACATTTACAGTGCTCAGAAATACATTTATAACTGGCATAAATTCCCCCACTCAATACATTTATAAATAATACAGATACATCTAAACATATTTGTAGCGATCAGAGGTGCAAAAGCATTTACAACTAATACAATAGCAACTCACCAATACATTTGTATCTAATATGGACACACACAAATATACTTACAACCATCACTACTGATTGTTTGCTAAAAAAAATACTTTAATTGTTTGTCTTTAAAGCCACAATATTTACATGGTAGTTTGCACTGACCTTCCTCCAAAGCCGCTGGAGACTGATGGAGAATGATTTGGGCTCTAAACGATCATTTCTTAGGCGGATTCGAGCAACTTTTGAGCGCAAGTCCAATATTAGAAGTCGACATTAAAAATGGCCTCACGCGGAACCATTCGCAAATGTCAATCTACAATCCCCAAAGCGAGATTCATACCCCTAGACTAAAGAGTCACTCTGTCTGGAATACAGGCCCAGTCAACTGGTTATCAAACGGAAAATCAAATGGATTTGTCATGTATTGTCCATTGCATTTTGTCTGAAAAGTGGGCCCGCAGTTCCATTCTGGTTCCAAGCCCTCTTTTTGCTGTCGATTACTTGCCCGGAATGTGCTTGGAGAAGTGTTGGAATCGAGGCACAGCCCTTCCCACTGTCGCTTCCTCTAAATCTCCGTCCAGGATTTTCACCAGTGCAAGGTCCATCAGCTTGAGCTACTGTTTAATTTGTTCTCGGTATTAACTGTGCTGATCCTTTAACTTGTTCCACTACACGGCATCTCCAAATTTGTCGATTGCACCTCGAGGGCACTTTTCATAGGTAAACCTGCAACATCTGCCAGAGAAAGATTCAATTTCAGCGTTTCCAACAACGAGTCGACCTATATCAACCTCGACATCCTCACCTACACGCTGCAGATGCAAATCTCTGCGCTCCTCTGCTTCAGTGACATTTTGTTTCGCAGCGATGGGCAGTTTACACTCTCTGAGGCTGCAATCGCTGTTTTCCGCCGGCAGTAGGCGCTTGGAGAGAGCGGGGCCGGACAGGCAGCCTGAAGTTCGCTGCTGTCGCGGCCTCACTCACTCCGGGAGCTGGGTAACAGCAAACAAACTCATGGGTTTGTTGCCGGGTCTGAAATGCAGCTCCGAACTGTTGCTATTGACCGAGGCAGCGCTGCAGGGTCCTGTAATGTTATCTCACACTGTCGGTATTTCTGTACAGTTTGAGTGTGTACAGAACTGCATAGAGAAAAGGAGAATACCGCAAGGCTGTTAATGCATTTTATTGATCTCTACCTACAAGAGATGATCGAATTAGGGACCTGTTGTACTTTAGACGGAAGTGATAACCGCTACACTTCAGAAACTGCTGTTCCTTAAATAATTAGAGAAGCAGCTCAGAACAGCAATTGTCGTCTGCAAATACTCTTACCCTGCGATACGGGTTCCATTGCATGTCAAGGAGTGAACTTTAAGAAAACTGTTTATACTATTAAGTAAAACTCATTAGACTGTGTCAAAAGTTTGTTGTAATCGTCATTAATCACCGGGTAACTCACATGGTTACCGAATCATGGACAAAAGTTTAAAACGTTTCTTGCGTTTTGCATGTGATGAATTTTCATCGGTTCTCATTTTGCAGACCGCATTACAGGAGTTGGGTAAAAATGTTCAGTGTTTATGGCACCAGGATCTGGTGCAGCCGTTGGTAAATTCACCAGCTCGCTAACACATGAGAAATCACCTGCTTCACTCTTTCATATAAACCCAGCCAATTCACCTCAATGAAACAACATTGCGCCCCCGCACGATTAGACAACCTGAAATGTGCAAGTAAATGAGCACGGATAACTAATACGCATCAAGCGCAGCTCTAGTGGCGCAATTGGTTAGCGCGTGGTACTTATGTAACAGTATAGCTTCGGGGAAATGCCGAGGTTGTGAGTTCGAACCTCACCTAGAGTAGCCAATGTTTTTGCTCTTAGTTTCCTGAGGCCCACCGTGTTGCAATAACGGATGGGAGTTTTAAAGGAGCCCTTCAGTGTTACTTATTGACAGGAGGGAAGGTGGGGCCAGCGCAGGGAAACCCAATGCAACTTCGAGCCCAAGATCGGCGGCTGGTTGGTCTAGAGATCTGATTCTCGCTCAAGGGATTTCGCTACTTAAAAAGGCGAGAGGTCCAGGGATCTCTACCTTCAAGAGATGATTGAATTCGGGGCCTGTTGTACTTTAGACGGAAGTGATAACCGCTACACTTCGGAAACTGCTGCTCTTTAAATAATTAGAGGAGCAGCTCAGAACAGCAATTGTCAGCTACAAATACTCTTACCCTGCGATAGGGTTCCATTGCATGTCAAGGAGTGAACTTTAAGAAAACTGTTTATTCTATTAAGTAAAACTCATTAGACTGTGTGAAAAGGTTGTTGTAATCGTCATTAATCACCGGGTAAATGAGCACGGATAACTGGCACACATGAAGCGCAGCTGTAGTGGCGCAATCGGTTAGCGTGTGGTACTTATATAGAAACATAGTAGATAGGAGCAGGAGTAGGCCATTCGGCCCTTCGAGCCTGCTGCGCCATTCAATGAGATCATGGCTGATCATCCAAATTGAGTACCCTGTCCTGCCTTCTCCCCATATCCCTTGATCCCTTTAGCCTCAAGAAATATATCCAACTCTTTCTTGAATATATTTAATGAACTGGCCTCCACCGCCCTCTGTGGCAGAGAATTCCATAGGTTCAGCACTCTCTGGGTGAGGAAATTCCTCCTCATTTCAGTCCTAAATGGCTTACCCCTTATCCTTAGACTATGACCCCTGATTCTGGACTCCCCGGCCATCAGAAACATCCTTTCTGCATCTAGTCTGTACAGACCTGACAGAATTTTATAGGTTTCGATGAGATCCCCTCTCAATCTTCTAAACTCCAGTGAGTATAAGCCCAATTGACACAATCTCTCCTCGTACGTCATTTCTGCCATCCCAGGTATCAGCCTGGTGAATCTTCGCTGCAATCCCTCCATGGCAAGAACGCCCTTCCTCAGGTAAGGTGACCAAAACTGCACACAATACTCAAGGTGCGGTTTCACCAAGGCCCTGTGCAACTGCAGCAAGACATCCTTGCTCTTCTACTCGAACCCTCTTGCTACGAAGGCCAACATACCATTTGCCTTCTAAACCGCCTGCTGCACCTGCATGCTTACCTTCAGCGACTGGTGCACAAGAACACCCAGGTCTCTTTGCACTTCCCCTTCTCCCAATCTATTGCCATTCAAATAATAATCTGCCTTCCTGCCTTTGCCACCAAAGTGAATAACCTCACATTTATCCACATTATAGTGCATTTGCCATGTTTCTGCCCAATCACCCAACCTGTCCAAATCGTACTGGAGTTTCATGACATCCTCCTCACAGCATACCCTCCCACCCAGCTTTGTGTCGTCTGCAAATTTGGAGATATTACATTCAATTCCCTCGTCCAGATCATTAATATATATTGTGAACAGCTGGGGTCATAGGACCGATCCTTGAGGTACCCCACTAGTCACTGCCTGCCACTTGGAAAACGACCCGTTTATTCCAACTCTTTGCTTTCTGTCCGCCAACCAGTTCTCTATCCAACTCAATACCTTGCCCCCAATCCCACGTGCCTTAATTTTGCACGCTAACCTCTTATGCGGGACCTTATCGAAAGCCTTCTGAAAGCCCAAATACACCACTTCCACTGGTTCTCCCTTATCTATTTTACCAGTTACATCCTCAAAAAATTCCAGTAGATTAGTCAAGCATCTTTTGTAAATCCATGTTGACTTTGTCCGATCCTGTCACTGCTTTCCAAGTGCTCTGCTATTACATCTTTTATAATGGACTCTAGCATTTTCCCCACTACCGATGTCAGGCTTACCGGTCTATAATTCCCTGCTTTTGCTCTGCCACCTTTTTTGAATAGTGGGGTAACATTAGCTACCCTCCAATCCTTGGGTACTGTTCCAGAGTCTATCGAGTTCTGGAAGATGACCAGCAATGCATGTATTATTTCTAGGGCCACTTCCTTAAGTGCCCTGGGATGTAGATTATCAGGCCCTGGGGATTTATCGGCCTTCAGACCCATCAATTTTCCTAACACCATTTCCCTCCAAATACTGATTTCTTTCAGTTCCAGGAACTTATGTTCCACGGTATTTCTGGGAGGTTATTTGTGTCCTCCTTTGTGAAGACTGAACCAAAATGTGTATTTAGTTGGTCTGCCATTTCTTTGCTCCCCATTATAAATGCCCCCGATGCTGACTGCAAGGTACCTACGCTTGACTTCACCAATCTTTTTCTCTTTACATATCTATAAAAGCTTTTACAGTTAGTTTTTATGTTCCCTGTAAGCTTACTCTCATATTCTATTTTCCTTTTCTTAATTAATCCATTTGTCCTCCTTTGTTGTATCCTAAACTGCTCCAAATCCTCAGGATTATTGCTTTTTCTGGCCAATTTGTATGTCGTCTCCTTGGATCTTATGCTATCCCTTATTTCCCTTGTTAGCCACGGTTGAGTCACCTTTTTTGTTTTATTTTTATGCCAAACTGGGATGAACAACTTCTGTAGTTCATCCATTCGGTCTTGGAATGTTTCCCATTGCATATCCACCGTCAACCCTTTGAGTGCCACTCCCCAATCAATCCTACCCAACTCGCTCCTCAGGCCATCGTAGTTTCCTTAATTAAATTGAGGACCCTAGTTTCTGAGTCAACTGCTTCATTCTCCATCTTAATGAAGAATTCGATCATATTATGATAGCTCCGACCCAAGGGGCCTCGTACAACAAGATTGCTAATTAATCCTTTGCCGTTATATAACACCCAGTCTAAGATGGCCTGATCTCTGGTTGGTTCCTCGACATATTGGTCCAGGAAACCATCCTGTAACCACTCCAGGAATTCCCCCTCCACAATATTGTTACTAATTTGGTTAGCCCAATCTATATGTAGATTAATGTCACCCATGATGACTGCTGTGCCCTTATTGCACGATTCTTTAATTTCCCTTTTAATGCCATCCCCAACCTCCGCCTTACTGTTTGGAGGTCTATATACCACTCCCACTAATGTCTTTTCCCCCTTAGTATTTCTCAATTATACCCATACAGATTCCACCTCATCAGAGCTAATATCCTTCATTACAATTGTGTTAATCCCTTCTTTAACCAGTAATGCTACCCCTCCTCCCTTTCCTTTTTGCCTATCTTCCCTGAATATCGAATACCCCTGGATGTTGAGTTCCCAGCCTTGGCCGCCCTTGAGCCACGTTTCCGTAATCCCAACCAAATCATATTTGTTTACCTCTATTTGCGCAGCCAATTCGTCCACCTTATTACAAATGCTCCTCGCATTAAGACACAAAGCTTTCAGGTTGTTTTTTAACGCTCTTAGACCTATTAGAATTGTTATTTACTGTGGCCACATTTGATTTAAACCTGTGATTTCTCTGACTGCCACTTTTGCTCTTCTCCTTCCTATCTTTTGCTTTTATCCTTGTTTCCCTTTCCTCTATCTCCCTGCTCAGGTTCCCAACCCCCTTCCATTTCAGTTTAAACCCTCCCCCAAAGCACTAGCAAACACTCCCCCTAGGACATCGGTTCCAGCCCTGCCCAGGTGCAGACCGTCCGGTTTGAAATGGTCCCACCTCCCTCAGAACCGGTTCCAATGTCCCAGGGACTTGAATCCATCCCCCTGGCACCATTCCTCTAGCCACGTATTCATCTGGAGTATCCTTCTATTTCTACTCTGACTAGCACGTGGCACTGGTAGCAATCCTGAGATTACTACCTTTGAGGTCCTGTTTTTTAATTTACCTCCTAACTCCCTATATTGCACTTTTAGGACCTCATCCCGCTTTTTACCTATATCGTTGGTGCCTATATGCACCACGACAACGGGCTGTTCACCCTCCCCTTCCAAGATGTTCTGCAGGCGCTCGGAGACATCCTTGACCCATGCACCAGGGAGGCAACACACCATCCTGGAGTCTCGTTTGCGGCCACAGAAACGCCTATCTATTCCCCTTACAATTGAATCCCCTATTACTATAGCTCTACCACTCTTTTTCCTCCCATTCTGTGCAGCAAAGCCACCCCTGGTACCAGGAAGTTGGCTGCTGCTGCCTTCCCCTGATAAGCCATCCCCCCAACAGTACTCAAAGTGGTATATCTGTTGGAGAGGGGGATGGCCACAGGAGACCCCTGCACTACCTGCCTGCACCTAGTACTCTGCCTCTTGGTCACCCGTTCCCTTTCTTCCTGTCCAACCTCTACCTGCGGTGTGTCCAACTCTGTAAACGTGCTATTCACGATGTCCCGAGCATCGTGAGCGCTCCAGTATGCATCCAATTGCAGCTCCAGTGCCGCAATGAGGTCTGTCAGTAGCTACAGCTTGGTGCACTTCCTGCACATGTAGTTGTCAGGGACAAAGGAAGTGTCCCTGAGTTCCCACATCTCGCAGGAGGAGCAGATCACGGGGCCGGGCTGTCCTGCCATGACTTACCCTTTAATTAATTGAGTTTAGATTTAATCATTCAACCCTACTAATTACACTACAGTTAAATAGTTTACCAACAGTCCCCGCTACACCAGAGAGACCTTAGAAACTATAAAACAGAGTTAAAGTTTAAAAAAGAGATAAATACTCACCAACCAATCACTTACCTGCATCCTGCTGACGTCACACTTGGATTACTTTTTACCTCTATCCCGGAACCTGGATTGGTACGCCTCTGGTGATCCCTCGCAGGCCCGCTGCCTCTCCAGTCTCGGGGCTCTGGGTCTCGCTGCTTCGGGCTGCTGTTTAAGTAGCTCTGCCGCCTCTGGTGCTCCCTCGCAGGTCCGCTGCATCTCCGGTCTCAGGGCTCTGGGCGTCGCTGCCTCGAGCTGCTCTTTAATTAGCTCCGCCACCTCTGGTGATCCCTTGCAGGTCCGCTGCCTCTCCGGTCTCGGGGCTCTGGGCCTCGCTGCCTCGGGCTGCTGTTTAAGTAGCTCCGCCGCCTCTGGTGCTCCCTCGCAGGTCCGCTGCCTCTCCGGTCTCGGGGCTCTGGGCCTCGCTGCCTCGGGCTGCTATTTAAGTAGCTCCGCCGCCTCTGGTGCTCCCTTGCAGGTCCGCTGCCTCTCCGGTCTCGGGGCTCTGGGCCTCGCTGCCTCTGGCTGCTCTTTAAGTAGCTCCGCCACCTCTGGTGCTCCCTCGCAGGTCCGCTGCCTCTCCGTATACCAGTATAGCTTCGGGGAAATGTTTAGGTTGTGAGTTCGAGCCTCATCTATAGCAGCCAATGTTTTTGCTCTTAGTTTCCTCAGGGCCACCGTGTTGCAATAACGGATGGGAGTTTAAAAGGATCCCTTCAGTGTTACTTATTGACAGGAAGGAAGGTGGGGCCAATTTCAACTGTTAAACCAGCAAATATCAGGCAAAGAATAATGTGCAGGAAATAGATTCGATTTCAAATCAGTGACAAAGCCTTTGGAACAAACGAGAAGCTGTGTAAACTCACCGGTAATCTGTACATGTTTCCGACATCATGTTGAACACAAACAACGATTCACCTGACCATAATGTTGAGGATTCCAAGGACGGAAGTCACGTACAGACAATCGCCCAAAAACCATATCCACAGTTAGGTTGTCGCCGACCTTCTTGTTATGGGGAGAATTGTGAGCAGATTCAGGGAAACGGCTCATATAAAGAAGTGGATTTAGGAAAATATAAACATATTTCAAATGAATGAACAGGTCCTCTGCGAATTGGGTTCGCACCAGCGCAGGGAAACCCAATACAACTTCGAGCCCAAAATCGGCGGCTCGTTGGTCGAGAGATCTGATTCTCGCTCAAGGAATTTTGCTACATAAGAATGCGAGAGGTCCCGGGATCTCTACCTACAAGAGATGATTGAACCAGGGCCCTGTTGTACTTTAGACAGAAGTGATAACCGCTACACTTCGGAAACTGCTGCTCTTTAAATAATTAGAGAAGCAGCTCAGAACAGCAATTATCAGCTACAAATACTCTTACTCTGCGATACGGGTTCCATTGCATGTCAAGGAGTGAACTTTAAGAAAACTCTTTATTTTAATGAGTAAAACTCATTAGACTGTGTGAAAAGTTAGTTGTAATCGTCATTAATCACCGGATAACTCACATGGTTACCGAATCATGGGCAAAAGTTTAAAACGTTTCTTGCGTTTTGCATGTGATGAATTTTTATCGGTTCTCATTTTGCAGCCCGTATTTTAGGAGTTGGGTAAAAATGTTCAGTGTTTATGGCACAAGGATCTGGTGCAGCCGTTGGTAAATTCACCAGCTCGCTAACACATGAGAAAACACCTGCTTCACTCTTTCGTATAAACCCAGCCAATGCACCTCAATTAAACAACATTGCACCCCGCACGATTAGACAACCTGAAATGTGCTAGTAAATGAGCACGGATAAGTAACTCTCATCAAGCGCAGCTCTAGTGGCGCATTCGGTTCGTGCATAGTACTTGTATAACAGCTGTAGTTTTGGGGAAATGTCGAGGTTGTGTGCTCGAGCCTCACCTCCAACAGCCAGCGCTTTTGCTCTTAGTTTCCTCAGGCCCACCGTGTTGCAATAATGGATGGGAATTTTAAAGGAGCCCTTCAGTGTTACTTATTGAGAGGAGGGAAGGTGGGGCCAGTTTTAACTGTTAAACCAGCAACTATCAGGCAAAGACTAATGTGCAGGAAATAGATTCGATTTCAAATCAGTGACTAAGCCTTTGGCACAAACGAGAAGTTGTGTAAACTCACGGGTAATATGTACATGTTTCCGACATCATGTTGAACACAAACAACGATTCACCTGAACATGATGTTGAGAATTACAAGGACGGAAGTCACGCACAGACAGTCGCCCAAACACCATATCCACAATTAGGTTGTCGCCGACCTTCTTGTTATGGGGAGAATTGAGAGCAGATTCAGGGAAACGGCTCATATGAAGAAGTGGATTTAGGAAAATATAAACTTATTTCAAATGAATGAACAGGTCCTCTGCGAACTGGGTTCACAACAGCGCAGGGAAACCCAATGCAACTTCGAGCCCAAAATCGGCGGCTCGTTGGTCTAGAGATCTGATTCTCGCTCAAGCAATTTCGCTGCTTAAAAATGCGAGAGGTCCCGGGTTTAAAACCCGGATGAAACCCAGCCAACCTTAACAACTGGGTCATCACAGCTAAAATCGCACTCCTGTTAAAAAGACTTATAAAATTGATGATCCGTGACTTTGCGCTCCCTTGGTTTAATCATAGAGGCATAATGCCACAGGCGGAGGCACTTCTGCCCATCGAGCCAGTGCCGGCTCTCTGTAGACTGATCAATTCAGTACCATTCCTTCGCACTATCGATGTATTCCTGCAAGTTTATTTCCCTAAAGAGCCTATCCAGTCTCCCCTTGAAAACATTGAGTGTCTCCGATTCCACCACTTCCGACGGCATATGCGTAATTTTTTTTTCCTCACATCCCCCCTGTACCTCTTGCCTAAGGTCTTAAATCCCCTAGTCCTTGTGCCATCAACCAGTGGGAACAGCCGTTCCCCGTCTCGCCTATCGAAACCCGTCATAATCTTGTACACTTCTATCAAATCACTCCTGCACCTCCTTTACTCTAATGAAAACAAATCCAGCTTCTCCAACCTGTCTTTGTAGCTAAGATCCCTCATCCCCGGAACCATTCTGGTAAATCTCCTCTGCACCCTCTCAAGGGCCTTCACATCCTTCCTAAAGTGTGGTGACCAGATATGACGCAATACTACAGTTGTGGCCTAACCAGTGCTCTATAAAGACACAGCATACATTCTCCAGTTATGTACTCAATACCTCTATTTATGAAGCCCAAGATCACAAATGCTTTGTTTCCACTCTCTCAATATGTCCTGCCACCTCCAGGGACCTATGGACATTAACTCCCAGGTCCCTCTGTCCCTGCACACTATTTTAAACTGTGCCTTTAAGTGTAAATTGCCTTTCCCTGTTCCTTCTGCCAAAATGCATCACCTCACACTTCTCCGTATTAGATCCCATCTGTAACTTGTCTGCCCATTCTGCTAGCCTTGTTATGTCCTTTTTATGTCCTGTAGTCGATTGGCATCATTATCACTGTTTGCCACACCCCCAGGTTTGATGTCATCGGCGAATGTACAAACTCTACTCTGTATTCCAATATACAGGTCATTTATATATATCAAAAAATGCAGTGGGCACAGCACTGAACCTTGGGGAAAACCACTAACTACCATCCTCCAATCTGAAATACAGCCATTTACCACAACTCGCTGTTTTCTGTCCTTATGCCAATTCCTTATCCAAGCTGCCACATACTCACCTATTCCATGAGTATCAATTTTTTTAACCAGCCTTTTATGTGGTACTTTGTAAAACCCCATCGGAGAATCCATGTCGCCAACATCCACTGCATCCACTTCATCAAAGCTCTCTGTTACTGCATCAACAATTCAATTAGATTCGTCAAGCAAGTTCGGCATTTTACACATCCGTGTTGGCTATACTTAATTAGCTGAAACTTCTCCAAAAGCCCGTTAATTTTCTCCTTGATTATTGTTTCTAAAACTTTAGCCACCGCTGATGTTAAACTGACCGGCCTGTAGTTACTAGGAGCATCCTTCCATCCTTTCTTGAACAATTCTGTCACATTTGCCACTTTCAAATCCTCAGGGACCTCCCCCGCATCGAGGGAAGATTGGAAAATTATGGCAAGCCTTCCACTGTCTTCTCCCATAACTCTCTTAGCAACCTGGGATGGAAACCATCTGGACCAGGTGACTTGTCCACTCTAAGCAGACACAGCCTTTCCAGGACATCCTGTCGATCAATTTTCACCCCTTCCATTGCTTCTACATTTTCCACTTTGACCGATAATTTGTCGGCATCCAACTTTTTGGTAAACACCGATACAAAGTATTCATTATGTATTCTAGCCTTGCCCCGCGCTTCTAGTTATATATCACCTTCTTTGTCTCTAATAGGCCGCACCCCGCCTCTTACTACCCACTTAATGTTTACATGCCGGTAGTAGATTTTTGGGTTCACTTTTATGTTTCACGCCATTCTACTCTCATATTCTCTCTTTGCTATTCTTATTTTTATCTTCACATCCCCTCTCAACATATTATACTTGGTCTGATTCTGCCTTGAAGAATTCACCTGACATGCATCATACAACCTCGTTCTTGTTTAAACAGAAAAGAGGTTGTATGATGCATGTCAGGTAAACAACCTCTTTCAACAGATAAAGAATGATCCAGGAATGACAGCACATCCCTTTTAAACAGACACAGAATGATTCGGGACTGACAGCACATCCCTTTTAAATAGATACAGAATGATCCGTGACTGACAGCACACCCCTTTTAAACAGACACAGAATGACACGAGACTGGCAGCACATCCCTTTTAACAGACAGAGAATGATCCGGGTCTGACAGCACATCCCTTTTAAACAGCCACAGAATGATCGGGGACTGACAGTACACCCCTTTTACACAGACGCAGAATGACACGAGACTGGCAGCACATCCCTTTTAAACAGAGACAGAATGATCCGGGCCTGACAGCACAACCCTTTTAAACAGACACAGAATGATCCGGGACTGGCAGCACATTCCTTTTAAACAGACACAGTATGATCCGGGACTGACAGCACATCCCTTTTAAATAGTTTATTCGTGGGCCCCAAGTTGAAGATTTAGTCCACTGTCATTTTTTTGTCTTTGCCATTTCACTCGAGCCGAATGAACTGAGTTTATGTGTCAGCCGTGGCTCAGCGGTAGCAAACTCAAGCCCCACTCCAGAGACTTGAGCTCATAATCCAGGCTGACACTCCAGTGCAGTACTGATGGTGTGCTGCACTGTCGACGGTACCATCTTCTGAAAAGACATTACACCGAAGCCTCAGGTACCATTGCACTATTTTGAAAAGAACGAGGATTTCTCCCCAGTGCACTGCACATTATTTATCTCTCGACGAAAGACAATAAAAACAGATAACCTGGACATTGATGTTGATAAAATCTTTTGAAATTACATTTGTTCCTAAAAGTTAAAGTTATGTTTTGGCTCTCTAATCATTTGTTTTCCCGCTAGTCTTTCAGTGGGTTTCAATCTCAGAGGAAGGAAGAGAGAGGAAAAAGTGTATCTGCGATTCGCAATCTCTGTTCTACGTTTATGCAATGAGTCCATGTTTATTTTTGTAGTCACATGAAGAGCGCAGAGGCACAGACTGAAAAGCCCCGTGTGGCCAGCAATGATGAGGATAGCGATTCGCACCCATGCGTCCAGAGCACAATGGATTAGTACGAATGACCTTCGGTTTTAATGGTCGGTTTTAAGCTTGATTCAGAGCAGAGAAGAAAAAGTTTCGCCCAGTGAGTTAACAGACCGTGCATCACTCTGCTGCTCTCCCCCATAGTCCGACAAGGTATTCCAATCCACCTATATATTAGTAATTTGAGCCTTGCCATGAGCTAAGTGTAGCATGCTTGGGAGGAAAATGTGATTTAGCCGGAAGGATCTGCAGGGTTTTTATTTTATCTCTCTTCACTCTTTAGGGTAATCAGAGCTAAGATCAACCAAAGCTTTAAGCTTTTCAAACAAATCGCTTTATTAACCTAATAATACAAGTTTTACACAGAGAGATTTGTACAACCTTTAACTCAGTGGTGTAACTCAAAACTCAGATTGGTCAATTATGCTGCTTCGGGAGAAGGAGAGATGAATTATGTATTGGTGTCCTCCTTGGTGTTTTTCTGGTCGGTCTTCCACATCTCCACTCCATTTGTCAGGAACGGTGAGAGCGGAGACTCAGTAAGTATTTACACTCACTTTTGTGGGCTTTTTACAGAGGCCTTTGTCGGGAGCGGTGAGAGCGGAGTTTCAGTGGGTATATAAGCTCACTTTCCCGGGCTTTTTCAAAGAGGCTTACCAATCTCACAGACCGGCGGCAGCGCTCCAGAGCCATGTCATGATTCTGAACGTGGCGCGGGTAGGAGGAAGCAGCTGATTGGGTGAGTACTTATACTACTCTATAGCTGGACAGTTAAGGTTCATAAAGTTTAGAAGGTCTTACTTTTGTGATTATATTTGCTATGGTCTCTGTTGTGTAGCGGGGAGTGCTAGGAAACCAGGGCCCTTGAGTATATCATTTAATTGTAGTTTAATTGCTGGTATTGATTTAATTTAAATTAATTAAAAGATAAGTCATGGCAGCACAGCTCGGCCCTGTGGCATGCTCCTCCTGCACTATGTGGGAAATCAGCGACACTTCCTGTGTCCCTGATGACCATATGTGCGAGAAGTGTATCCAGCTGCAGCTACTGACAGACCACATTGCGGCGCTGGAGCTGTGAATGGATACATACTGGAGCATTCGTGATGCTGTGGGCGTCATGGATATCACATTTAATCAGTTGGTCACACCGCAGGTAAAGGGTGCAAAGGCAGGAAGGGAGTGGGTGACCACCAGGCAGAGTGGTAGGCGGAGTCAGGTAGTGCAGTGATTCCCTGTGGCCATCCCCCTCTCAAAGAGATATACCGCTTGGGATATTGTAGGGGAGGATGGCTTATCGGGGGAAGGCAGCAGCAACCAACTTCCTGGCACCATGAGTGGTTCTGCTGCACGGGACGGGAGGAAAAAGAGCGAGATAGCTATAGTGATAGGGGATTCTATTGTAAGGGGAGTAGATAGGCGTTTCTGCGGCCGCAAACGAGACTCCAGGATGGTATGTTTCCTCCCTGGTGCAAGAGTGAAGGATGTCTCGGAGCGGCTGCAGGGCATTTTGGAGGGGAAGGGTGAACAGCCAGTTGTCGTGGTGCATATAGGTACCAACGATATAGGTACAAAACGGGACGAGGTCCTAAAAGCTTAATATAGGGAGTTAGGAGGTAAATTAAAAGCTAGGACCTCAAAGGTAGTAATCTCTGGATTGGTACCAGTGCCACGTGCTAGTCAGAGTAGAAATAGAAGGATATTTCAGATGAACACGTGGCTAGAGGAATGGTGCAAGGGGGAGCGCTTCAAATTCCTGGGACATTGGAACCGGTTCTGGGGGAGGTGGGACCAGTATAAACTAGACGATTTGCACCTGGGCAGGAGCAGGACCGATGTGCTAGGGGGAGTGTTTGCTAATGCAGTTGTGGAGGTTTTAAACTAAAATGGCAGGGGGTTGGGAACCTGTGCAGGGAGACAGAGGAAACAGAAGCAAGGATAGAAGCAAAAGACAGGAAAGAGAAAAGCAAAAGTGGAAGTCAGAGAGGTCAAGGGTGTAAATCAAACATGGCTGCAGTAAACAAAAATTCCAAAAGGCCTAAGATGGTTGAAAAAACAAGCCTTTGTGTCTTAATGCGAGGAACATTCTTAATAAGGTGGAAGAATTAGCTGCGCAAATAGATGTAAACAGGTATGATATAATTGGGAGTATAGCGACAAGGCTCCAGGGTGACCAAGGCTGGGAATTCAACATCCAGGGGTATTCAATATTCAGGAAGGACAGGCAGAAAGTAAAAGGTGATGGGGTAGCATTGCTGGTTAAAGAGGAGATTATCACAATAGTCCGGAAGGGTATTTGCTCTGATGATGTGGAATCTGTATGGGTAAAGCTGAGAAATACCAAGTGGCGGAAAAAGTTAGTGGGAGTTAGATACAGACCCCGAAACAGTAATGCTGAGGTTGGGGATGGCATCAAACGGGAAATTAGAGATGCGCGCAATAAGGTCACAGCAGTTATCATGGGTGACTTTAATCTACATATAGATTGGCCTAACTAAATTAGTAACAATACTGTGGAAGAGGAATTCCTAGTGTATGCGGGATGGTTTCCTGGACCAATATGTCGAGGAACCAACTAGAGATCGGGACATTCTAGACTGGGTATTATGTAATGAGAAATGATTAATTAGCAATCTTGTCGTGCGAGGCCCCTTGGGGAGGAGCGATCATAATATGATATATTTCTTCATTAAGATGGAGAGTGAAGTATTTGATTCAGAAACATGTGTAATGAATTTAAATAAAGGAAACTACGATTGTATGAGGCGTGAGTTGGCGAGGATGGATTGGGGATTGTTACTTAAAGGGTTGACGGTGAATAGGCAATGGCAAACATTTAAAGATCACATGGATGAACTGCAGAATTTGTTCATCCCTGTTTGGCATAAAAATAATACAAAAAAGGTGACTCAACATTGGCTAACAAGGGAAATTAGGGACAGCATAAGATCCAAGGAGAGACCACATACATTGGCCAGAAAAAGCAGCAACCCTGAGGATTGGGAGTAGTTTAGGATTCAGCAAAGGAGGACAAAGGGATTAATTGAGAAGGGGAAATAGAGTATGAGAGTAAGCTTTCGGGGAACATAAAAACTGACTGTAAAAGCTTCTATAGATATGAGAAGAGAAAACGATTGGTAAATTCAAGCGTAGGTCCCTTGCAATCAGAATCAGGGGAATTTATAATGGGGAACAAAGACATGGTAGACCAATTAAATACATACTTTGGTTCTGCCTTCACAAAAGAGGACACAAATAAACTCTCAGAGATGTCAGGTAACAAAGGGTCTAATGAGAGGGAGGAACAGAATGATATCAGTATTTGTAGGGAAATGGTGTTCGGGAAATTGATGGGATTGAAGGCTGATAAATCCCCAGGGTGTGATAGTCTACATCCTAGGGTACTTAAGGAAGTGGCTCAAGAAACAATAGATGCAATGTTGGTCATCTTCCAAAATTCGATCGACCCTGGAACAGTTCCCGTGGATTGGAGGTTAGCTGATGTATCCCCACTATTTAAAAAAGGTGGTAGAGAAAAACGGGGAATTATAGACTGGTAAGCCTTACATATGTAGTGGGGAAAATGCTAGATTCCATGATAAAAATGTAATAGCAGAGCACTTGGAAAGCAGTGACAAGATCGGACAAAGTCAAAATCGATTTACAAAAGGTAAACCATGCTTGACTAATCTACTGGAATTTTTTCAGGATGTAACGGGTAGAATAGATAAGCGACAACCAGTGGATGTGGTGCATTTGGACTTTCAGAAGGCTTTCGGTATGGTCCCGCATAAGAGACTAACATGCAAAGTTAATGCACATGGGACTGGGGCTAAGGTACTGACTTGGATAGAAAACTGGTTGGCAGACGGGGAGTAATTAATTGGACTAAACGGGTCTTTTTCCAAGTGGCAGCCAGTGACCAATGGGGTACCGCAGGGATCGGTGCTAGGATCCCAGTTATTCACAATATATATTAATGACCTAGACGAGGAAACTAGATGTAATATCTTCAAGTTGGCAGAAGGCACAAAGCTGGGTGGGCGTGTGTGCTATGAGGAGGATGCAGAGAAACTCCAATATGATTTGGACAGGTTGGGCTATTGGGCTGATGCATGGCAGATGCAGTGTAATGTGGATAAATGCGAGGTTATCCACTTTGGTGGCAAAAACAGGAAGGCAGATCATTATCTGAACAGCAATAGATTGGGAAAATGGGAAGTCCAGCGAGAACTGTGTGTCGTTGTGCACCAATTGCTGAAGGTTAGCATGCAGGTGCAGCAGGCGGTTAAGAAGGCAAATGGTATGCTGTCCTTCATAGTGAGAGGATTCGAGTACAGGAGCAAGGATCTCTTGCTGCAGTTCTACACGCCTTGGTGAGACCACACCTTGAGTATTGTGTGCAGTTTTGGTCGCCTTATCTGAGGAAGCATGTTCTTGCCATGCAGGGAGTGCAGCGAAGATTCACTAGCCTGATACCTGGAATGGCAGTAATGATGTATGAAGAGAGATTGGGTCGATTAGGCTCATGTTCGCTAGAGTTTAGAAGATTGAGAGGGGATCTCATTGAAACTCATACAATTCTAACAGGACAGACAGACTAGATGTAACGAGAAAGGATTAATTAGCAATCTTGTTGTACGAGGCCCCTTGGGTCGGAGCGATCATAAAATGATCGAATTCTTCATTAAGATGGAGAATGAAGTAGTCGACCTATAGACTAGTGTCCTAAATGTAAATAAAGGAAACTATGATGGTCTGAGGTGCGAGTTGGGTAGGATTGATTGGGGAATGGCACTCTAAGGGTTGACGGTGGATAGGCAATGGCACACATTCAAAGACCACATGGATAAACTACAGAATTTGTTCATCCCAGTTTGGCATAAAAATAAAGCAAAAAAGGTGACACAACCGTGGCTAACAAGGGAAATTAGGGATAGCATAAGATCCAAGGAGAGGACATATAAATTGGCCAGAAAAAGCAGTAATCCTGACGATTGGGAGCAGTTTAGGATTCAACAAAGGAGGACAAAGGGATTAATTAAGAAAGGGAAATTAGAATATGAGAGTAAGCTTTCATGGAACATAAAAACTGACTGTAAAAGCTTTTATAGATTTCTGAAGAGAAAAAGATTGGTGAAGTCAAGCGTAGGTCCCTTGCAGTCAGAATCAGGGGAATTTATAATGGGGAGTAAAGAAATGGCAGACCAATTAAATACATATTTGGTCCTGTCTTCAAAAAGGAGGACACAAATAACCTCCTAGAGATGTCGGGGAACATAGAGTCTGATGAAAGGGAGGAACTGAAAGAAATCAGTATATGCCGGAAATGGTGTTAGGGAAATTGATGGGATTGAAGACCGATAAATCCCCAGGGCCTGATAACCTACATCCTAGGATACTTAAGGAAGTGGCCCTAGAAATAATAGATGCATTGCTGATCATCTTCCAACATTCGATGGAATCTGGAACAGTTCCCATGGATTGGAAGGTAGCTAATGTTGCCGTTCTATTCAAAAATTTGGTAGAGAGAAAACGGGGAATTACAGACTGGTAAGCCTGACATTGGTAGTGGGGAAAATGCTAGAGTCCATTATAAAAGATGTAATAGCAAAGCACTTGGAAAGCAGTGACAGGGTTGGACAAAATCAACATGGACTTACAAAAGGTAAATCGTGCTTGACTAATCCACTGGAGTTTTTTGAGGATGTAACTGGTAAAATAGATAAGGTAGAACCAGTGGATGTGATGTATTTGGACTTCCAGAAGGCTGTCGATAAGGTCCCGCATAAGAGATTAGCGTGTAAAGTTAAGGCACATGGGATTGGGGGTAAGGTATTGACTTGGATAGAGAACTGGTTGGCAGACAGAAAGCAAAGAGTTGGAATAAACGGGTCTTTTTCCGAGTGGCAGGCAGTGACTAGTGGGGTACCGCAGGAATCGGTCCTTCGACCCAAGCTATTCAAAATATATGTTAATGATCTAGACAAGGGAAGTAGATGTGATATCTCCAAATTTACAGACGAAACAAAGCTGAGTGGGCATGTGTGCTGTGAGGAGGATGCCGAGAAACTCCAGGATGATTTGGACAGGTTGGGTGACTGGGCAAAAGGCATGGCAGATGCAATATAACGTGAATAAATGTGAAGTTATCCACTTTGGTGGCAAAAATAGGAAGGCAGATTACTCTCTGAATGGCAATAGATTGGGTGATGGGGAAGTGCAACGAGACCTGGGTGTTTTTGTGCACCAATCGCTGAAGGTTAGCATGCAGCTGCAGCAGGCGGTTAAGAAGGCAAATGGTATGTTGGCCTTCATAGCGAACGGATTTGAGTACAGGAACAAGGATTTCTTGCTGCAGTTATACAGGGCCTTGGTGAAACCACATCTTGAGTATTGTGTGCAGTTTTAGTCGACTTATCTGAAGAAGGATGTTCTTGCCATGGAAGGAGTTCAGCGAAGATTCACCAGCCTGACACCTGGGATGGCAGGAATAATGTATGACGAGAGATTTGGTCGATTGGGCTTGTACTCTCTGGAGTTTAGAAGAATGAGAGGGGATCTCATTGAAACTTATAAAATTCTGACAGAACAGACAGACTAGATGCAGTAATGCTGTTCCCGATGGCAGGGAGTCCAGAACCAGGGGTCATAATTTAAGCATAAGGGGAAAGCCATTTAGGACTGAGATGAGGAGGAATTTCTTCACCCAGAGAGTGGTGAACCTGTGGAATTCTGTACCACAAAAGACAGTTGAGGCCAATTCATTAAATATATTCAAGAAGGAGTTAGATATATTTCTTAAGGCTAAACGGGTCAAGGGATATGGGGAGAATGCAGGGAGAGGGTACTGAATTCGGATGATCAGCCATGATATCATTGAATGGCGGAGCAGGCTCGAGGGGCCGAATGGCCTACTCCTGCTCCTATTTCCTAAGCTTCTATGTTTCTATGTCTGTCTCCTGGAATGTGTTTTGCTTTTCACTTTAGAATTGCAGCTCTCATAAAATTACTGCTGACAGTAAATAATAATTCTAATAGGCCGAAGACCGTTAAAAAAACAAGCCTGGAGGCTTTGTGTCTTAATGCGAGGAGCATTTGTAATAAGGTGCATGAATTAGCTGCGCAAATAGAGGTAATCGAATATGATTTGATTGGGATTACGGAAACATGGCTCCAGTGTGGCCAAGGCTGGTAACTCAACATGCAGGCGTATCCAATATTCAGGAAAGATAGGCAAAAAGGAAAGGGAGGTGGGGTAGCTTTTCTGGTTAAAGAAGGGATTAACACAATTGTAAGGAAAGATATTGGCTCTGATTATGTGGAATCTGTATGGATAGAACTGAGAAAAACCAAGGGGCAGAAAACGTTAGTGGGAGTGGTATATAGACCTACAAACAGTAATGTGGAGGTTGGGGATGGCATTAAAAGGGAAATTAGAGAAGAGGACAATAAAGGCACAGTAGTCATCATGGGTGACTTTAATCCACATATAGATTGGGCTAACCAAATTAGTAACAATACTGTGGAGGAGGAATTCCTGGAGCGTTTACGGGATGGTTTCCTGGACCAATACGTCGAGGAACCAACCAGAGAGCAGGCAATCTTAGACTAGGTATTATGTAACGAGAAAGGATTAATTAGCAATCTTGTTGTACGAGGCCCCTTGGGTCGGAGCGATCATAAAATGATCGAATTCTTCATTAAGATGGAGAATGAAGTAGTCGACCCAGAGACTAGGGTCCTAAATGTAAATAAAGGAATCTATGATGGTCCGAGGTGCGAGTTGGGTAGGATTGATTGGGGAAAGTCACTCAAAGGGTTGACGGTGGGTAGGCAATGGCACACATTCAAAGACCACATGGATAAACTACAGAATCTGTTCATCCCAGTTTGGCATAAAAATAAAACAAAAAAGGTGATGCAACCGTGGCTAACAAGGGAAATTAGGGATAGCATAAGATACAAGGAGAGGACATATAAATTGGCCAGAAAAAGCAGTAAACCTGAGGATTGGCAGCAGTTTAGGATTCAACAAATAAGGACAAAGAGATTAATTCAGAAAGGGAAATTAGAATATGAGAGTAAGCTTTCAGGGAACATAAAAACTGACTGTAAAAGCTCTTATAGATATCTGAAGAGAAAAAGATTGGTGAAGTCAAGTGTAGGTCCCTTGCAGTCAGAATCAGGGGAATTTATAATGGGGAACAAAGAAATGGCAGACCAATTAAATACATATTTTGGTCCTGTCTTCACAAAGGAGGACATAAATAACCTCCTAGAGATGTCGGGGAACATAGAGTCTGATGAAAGTGAGGAACTGAAAGAACCCAGTATATGTCGGGAAATGATGTTAGGGAAATTGATGGGATTGAAGGCCGATAAATCCCCAGGGCCTGATAACCTACATCCTGGGATATTTAAGGAAGTGGCCCTAGAAATAATAGATGCATTGCTGATCATCTTCCAACATTTGATGGAATCTGGAACAGTTCCCATGGATTGGAAGGTAGCTAATGTTACCCCACTATTCAAAAAAGTTGGTGGAGAGAAAACGGGGAATTACAGACTGGTAAGCCTGAGGTTGGTAGTGGGGAAAATGCTAGAGTCCATTATAAAAGATGTAATAGCAGAGCACTTGGAAAGCAGTGACAGGATCGGACAAAATCAACGTGGATTTAAAAAACGTAATTCGTGCTTGACTAATCCACTGGAGTTTTTTGAGGTTGTAACTGCTAAAATAGATAAGGGAGAACGAGTGCATGTGGTGTATTTCGACTTCCAGAAGGCTGTCGATAAGGTCCCGCATAAGGGATTGGCGTGTAAAGTTAAGGCACAAGGGATTGGCGGCAAGGTATTGACTTGGATAGAGAACTGGTTGGCAGACAGAAAGCAAAGAGTTGGAATAAACGGGTCTTTTTCTGAGTGGCAGGCAGTGACTAATGGGGTACCGCAGGGATCGGTCCTTCGACCCAAGCTATTCAAAATATATATTAATGATCTAGACAAGGGAAGTAGATGTAATATCTCCAAATTTGCAGACGAAACAAAGCTGGGTGGGCTTGTGTGCTGTGAGGAGGATGCTGAGATACTCCAGGATCATTTGGACAGGTTGGGTGATTGGGCAAAAAGCATGGCAGATGCAATATAACGTGGATAAATGCGAGGGTATCCACTTTGGTGGCAAAAACAGGAAGGCAGATTATTATCTGAATGGTAATAGATTGATAGAAGGGGAAGGGCATCGAGACCAGGGTGTCCTTGTGCACCAGTCGCTGAAGGTAAGCATGCAGGTGCAGCAGGCGGTTAAGAAGGCAAATGGTATTTTGGCCTTCGTAGCGAAAGGGTTTGAGTACAGGAAGAAGGATGTCCTGCTACAGTTGTACAGGGGCTTGGTGAGCCCACATCTTGAGTATTGTTTGCTGTTTTGGTCGCCTTATCTGAGGAAGGATGTTCTTGCCATGGAAGGAGTTCAGCGAACATTCACCAGGCTGATACCTGGGATGGCAGGAATGATGGATGAGGAGAGATTCGTTCGATTGGGCTTATACTCGCTGGAGTTTAGAAGAATGAGAGGGGATCTCATTGAAACTTATAAAATTCTGAAGGACTGGACAGACTAGATGCAGGAAGGATGTTCCTGATGGTCGGGGAGTCCAGAACTAGGGGTCAGAGTCTAAGGATAAGGGGTAAGCCATTTAGGACAGAAATGTGGAGGAATTTCTTCACCCAGAGAGTGGTGAACCTGTGGAATTCTCTACCACAGAAGGCAGTAGAGGCCAATTCATTAAATATATTCAAGAAGGAGTAGCATATATTTTTTAAGGCTAAAGGGATCAAGGGGTATGGGGAGAAAGCAGGGACAGGGTACTGAATTTAGATGATCAGCCATGATCGCATTGAATGGCGGAGTAGGCTCGAGGGGCCGAATGGCCTACTCCTGCTCCTATCTTCTATGTTTCTATGTTTAACTCTGGAACAATCTGCTGGTTCGGGCAGTGGACGCCGATTCACTGAATTTCTTCAAGCGAGAGTTGGACCTGTTTCTGGCTGGGGCAGATTCACCTCTTGCAACAGCTCGGTACTGTGAGGGATACAGGGCCAGGGTGATTTCCTGGGCTCATTCCACTCACCTAGATGTGTCAGAGAGGATTTTCCCCGAATAGAAACCGAGATGGAATGGACACACGCTGTTTGAAAGGCGGGCTGATGGGGCTTTGGTGGCAGTTAAATTCTACACTGGCTGAACGGCTATGTTGCCAACGGCTCGTTGTTTTGGTGGTGTGATTCTCGCTAAAGGGTTTCACTGATTGATATGTGAGGTCACATGTACAAATCCCGGACAAGCACAATATGTTCCCATTTGTAGTGAATAACCATCAGTTTCTTGCGCAGCACAAACCATCTTGCCTCGCGCTTGCTGCAACATTTATGTAACAATAATGACGCACGCCTTCAATGCATCATTATTGTGATTCGAGTTCCGAGCAATGTCAGGCTCCATAATCATAATTGATCATAAGCTGCCATTCAGCGATTCTGGTTTGTCTAAATTGAGACTCAAAATGAAAAAGTCCTCGTTTGCTCCGCGTTTCGATAGCCTCCCACGTCCCTATAATGTCCGATTCTCCCAGTTATTCACACAGAAATTGCTGCCCTGCCAATCCAGGTCAGCAAGCACAGGAGTGATGGCTGGATGGGACCTGTTGCGAGTAAGGACATGGGCAGGCAGGATTACCTCAGTTTTCTGAAGGATAGAACGTAGAAGGCCGGCCAGGCGTGCTTTGGAATAGTCAAGCCTGTTGTTTTCTGTTCTGGTCACCGCACGCAGGAAGAATATATTGTCCTTGGAGTGGTGCAGTGCAGATTTACCAGATTAATACCGTGGCTTACAGGGTTAAATTATGAGGATTAATTGTATAAATTTGGCTTCTGTTCTCTTGAATGTAGTAGGTTGATGGGTGAGCTGATCATGGTGTTTTAAGTGTTAAAAGGTTTAATAGTGTAGATAGAGTTAAACTCCTTCCTCTGACTGGGGAATCAAGTACAAGGGGGAAACATTTTAAAACTACAACCGCTGCATTCAAAAGTCAAATCCGAAAGCATCTTTTCACATAAAGGTTTGTAGGACTCTGGAACTCTCTCCCCAATAATTCTGTGGGGGTCAATTGTTGCTTCCAAGACTGAGATCGGCAAGTTGTTGTTAGGTAAGGGGATCAAGCTATATGGAGCAACGGCAGACAAATGTAGGTGAGGTGTAGATCAGCCATGAACTAATGTAATGTCGGAGCAGGTAGAAGGTTGAAAGCACGACACCCGCTCTAAGTTCGGGAATTCTGTTCTCTTCCTTCTCAGTTAAGTTTACCCTACATTAGGTGTCTGCAGACTGGATCAAGAAATCGTCCTTTCACTCCTTCTATTCTGGAAGGTCGCTTCCCCCGAAACAACTCCACCCTTCATTCTCCTTTTCCAGTTCTGGCACAGCTAGAAGCAGAGGAGGTCGAAGTTGGACCAGGTTCAACCATACACAGCAGTACTGCGCAGCAGCCAGCAGAGGGAGCAGGTGGTCCAATGCTGCACAGCGGCCAGAGGAGGGAGCAGCAGAACCAGGTGGTGCAATACTGCACAGCGGCCAGAGGAGGGAGCAGAAGTACCGGGTGGTGCAATACTGCACAGCGGCCAGAGGAGGCTGCAGCAGTGCCAGGTGGTGCAATACTACACAGCGGCCAGAGGAGGGAGCAACAGTACCAGACACACCTGGATACTGTAGAACAAACATACACACGTGGAGGGATTTTACCCCTACCCGCTCGGGGTTAAAATCGAAATTTTCAGCCTAGTATGGAGGCAGCTGCGGCAATGCAGAGATCTACAAGAAAGTAACTCGTGTGGAATACCAGATTACATTGTGGGAGGAATAACAAGAAGAAACAGACTCAAAAGTAAAAGTGAGCTCTTTAGGGCTGATATCAGGAGAATGATCAACACTTAGAATGGACACCATGGCAGGGCGGTGGTGGTTGAGCCCTTGGAATGATTTAGGAAAAAACTGGATTAAACAATGAGGTGAAGACTATGGATGCTCTGGAGGGCTGTATTAGAATGGGCTGAATGGCCTTCCTCAGAGGTAAGGAGCTTGTGATCATTGCGGGTAGGTGTGAAAACTGTGTCCTTCCAGTCCCAATCATTATTTATCTTAATGACTGCCTGTATACTGAATAAAACTGGGACATCAATCATTCTGGCCAATTTTTATTCCTCAATCAACATAACTAAAAATAACAGATGATCTGGTCATTATCTGATTGCTGTTTGTGGCAGCTTGCTGTGCGCAAATTGGTAACCATGTTTCCGACATTACAACAGTGATGTACAACAGTACTTCATTGGCTGTAAAGTGCTTTTCGACGTCCGTTTGTGGTAAAAGGCGCACAATAAATGCAAATCTTTCGTTCATTTATCTACTTCAATGCGATGAAAATCCAGAACTGGTTGAATATCGCATTCAACTTCCAGAAAAAACTCGTTTATACAAATAGTCGGCCGTCGAGATTACCTTTGATCCGGCATATTTGCACTGACCCTCTTACCAAAGCGCTTGAGATTCACGGGGATTGATTTGGAAACTTCTCTTTTATCTTTCCAAATGTTTCAAAGGGAATTCAAGGTCAAAAGTCGAGAGTTAAATGAGGGCTCGTCCGGGATTTAAACCCGGGATCTTCTACGCATATTCTAAACTAACCAACACCGAAGCGAGAATCATACCCCTAGACCAACGAGCCCTTTGTAGAAAAAGCACCACTTAGAGCGTTTCCATAAGTAAGCCATGTGTTGGCTGTTCTCGATAAGCAGAGCACTTGAGCCCGGGACAGCTCTGACATTGCCTTCTCTACCAGTCTTCTGAAGTGCCGCACTGCTCCACTCAGACAGTTAATGAATTGTTAGGACGGTAATGTATAGAGGCAGCAGGTGCCCATCCCGAGAGCAGCAGCAGCGTTTCTGCATTAGTTTGGAGCGAGGCCTCAGATTTGCACAATATCTCAGCAAAGGCAGTGAGAAGACATGGAGGCAGTGAGTGATGCGACAACCACCCAGGAAGTAACCATTCGTTTCTGTGACTGAGGCAAGTTTTGTTTCGGCAGGGGGTTTACTGTGAGTTCATAGCCCCACCCATCTCCTCCCATGCCCATCGTGATTTCTGCCACATATGCACATTCAGGACCAGGCCCGGGCAGATTCACCCCTGTCTCACCCGGGGGCGCTGAGGCTCCAACCGCCCCTGATTATCATTTCAACCATCTGTAAATGAAAACGTAAATAAAACTGCTTTACAAAGCTCAGGTGAGGACGGAGACGCTGTGACCTTTTGACGAAATCTCAGCCCCATCAGACAGATGTTTTTGTCTATAAAGATCAAAGCAGTTCCTATTTAGTCCCAGAAAACTTCGGTTCAGACCCGTAAGCATATTCAGACCTAGAAGGTGACAGAGGGAGCACCATCACAGGCACAGACTTTACAGACGGAGCCAGTCAGCTCCTACCCTAACACAGGGAGCACCACCACAAGTACAGGCTTTCCTACACAGACCCAGGTAGCTCCTACCCTGACACAGGGAGCACCATCACAAGCACAGACTTTCATACACAGACCCAGTCAGCTCCTGCCCTGACACAGGTAGCACCATCACAGACACAGACTTAACTACACAGACCCAGGGAGCTCCTATACTGACACAGGGAGCGTCACCACAGGCAGCGACTGTCCTACACAGACCCAGGGAGCTCCTACCCAGAACCAGGGAGCACCATCACAGGCACAGACTGTCCTACACAGACACAGGGTACTCCTATCTGACACAGGGAGCACCGTCACAGGCACAGACTATCCTACAGAAAACCAGATAGCTCCAACCCTGATCCCTGGAACACTTGTGCTGACCCAAGAGCTTCTGCTCCGACCCATTCGCTCCAACATAGACCCAGCCAATTCCTACAATGACTCAGCCAGCACCTATGCATGACCCACTACACTGACATGGAAACTTCCTACATGGGCATGGACAGTTCCAAGAAAGGCACAGAATGTGCCTACATGGACCCAGGCATTCCTACGCAGAACCAGACAGCACATACACAGACCCAGACATTCCTATTCAGAACTAGACAGCTCCTACGCAGACCCAGGCCGCTCCTACACAGACATTCCTACACAGACCCAGACAGCTCCTGCTCAGGCCCAGACCTACCTACACAGACACAGACAGCTCCTACAAAGACCCAGACACTCATACACAAATCCAGACAGATCCTGCACAGACCCAGATATTCCTACACAGACCCAGTCATCTGCATCATAGAAACCAAAGCAAAATGCTGCTGTTGCTGGAAATCTGAAATAAAAACAGTAAATGCTGGATATACTGAGCAGATCTGGCAGCATCTGTAGAGAGAGAAACAGTTAATGTTGCAGGTTGATTGCCTTTCCTTTGCTTCTTCATAAACCCTGGTTGCTCCTACACAAACCTAGAAAGAACCTGCACTGACTCAGATATAAAATACAGAGCCAAACAATTCCTACCCTGACACAGACTGCCCTTACACAGATCCAGATATAACGTACAGACCCTGACAGCTCCGACCCTGACACAGACAGCGCTTACAGAGATCCAGATATAATATGCAGAACTAGATAGCAGCTACTCTGGCAAGACAGCTCGTACACAGATTCAGAAATAACGTACAGTCCCAGACAGTCCCTACGCTGACACAGACTGCCCTTACACAGATCCAGATGGTTGGCCTAGAAATTAGGTTCGGGGGCTTGCCGCGCGTGCAAGCCCACAATGTGCACTCACCCGGCGCGCCGACATCTGAAGTCTGGGCCTGCTTGCAATTCCTGTCACTGGCCCGGTTCAGATGTTCGTGCGCTGTGCTTGCCTGATCCAGCGGCGTAGTTTAAGCGATGTGCCAGCTGGGATCAGCTGAGCAATATGCAGCCAATCAGGGGAGGGGAAACTTCATTCATGAGTTTGATGGTAAGATCTGTCAAACTCATGAAAAGTACGGGCGCCCAAAAGACTAGTTTAACTTTAAATAAAATTTTAAAAAGCATCCCAATAATTAAATAAACTATAAATAACTTTTAAAAAACCATTTTAAACAATTAATCAAATTTTTGAAAAAAATACTTTTTAAGAAATCGGGTCTAAAAATAAACTTACCTTACTGTAAAGTCCTTAAAAACAATAAAGCTGTGGAAAAAAGTTATAATTTTAAATAATAGACCACTTACCTTAAAGAATCAAGTCCTTACGCCTCCTTTTTATATGTCTAAAATGTTCAGGCCCTTGCACACGGGCAAACCTGTCAAAAAGAAGGAAGTTCAACGTGTGCGCGCAGGACCTCTGAACCCCTTGGAGGAAATGCCGGTTTCTCGCGCATGCGCTGTGCATGCTGAAATCCGGCACTTCCAACGGGCCAACGCGTGAGGATCCCGTCCGTACTCACGCGTTGGGACCGGAATTACTGGCCCAACTGTATGGTGGCATCGTCAGAAGAGATGCGATGCAACTTAGAAAAAGGAATAGAGTCCTTACAGGACGCAAGGTGGGAGGGCGTGGCGTCAAGTTAGCTTTGGGAGCAGCTGGGCTTCTTTGGTTGAAGTGAGTAGATTCAAAGGAGAAATATTTCAATGTAAGTTCAATACAAGTTCAGCCAGGCGGTGGAGGGTGGTAGTGGATGGTGACTGTGATGTCCTCCGTTCAAGGAAGAAGCGGAGGGCCATCCAGCCGTCCTGGTGGGGAATGGGGGTGTCGCGGGATTGGACGCCCACAGTGAAAGGGAGACGGTGAGGACCAGGAAACCGGAAGGTAACTGATGTTATTTTTCCCACAGCAGCTTTCGAATCACTGGCATTATCAATGGATTTGTATTTTGACGTGAAAGGAATTTGTTGAATTGTGTACAACTGCGCGTCGCTGTTTATATCACCATGATGGCCGAGTGGTTCAGGGATCTGAGTGAAGATTGAATGTACGTCATTACGTGTGAATTCTGAGCCCCCCAATGTTGGATGTTATCGATTGTGATAACTCATCGAAGTATTGTAATCATTGGAAAGGAAATTTCAATATTTATATTTCACATTTCCAGGCAGCGTTGCTACATTTACAGCAGGTGCTCCGCCGATTGACAGAAAATAGGAAAAGGAGTGGGCCACTCAACTCTTCGAGCCTATTCCACCATTCAGTGAGATCATGGCTGACCTGGATCTTAACTTCACCCACCTGCTTTGAACGTCTAATCCATTCGTACCCTTGTCTAAAAGAAAACTATCGATCTCAGGTTTAAATTATTAATTTAATTGGCAAAAGATCGCGAGGTGAGATGAGATTGTTTTATTACTGAGGGGATGAGATTGTTTTATTACTGAGGGGATGAGATTTTTTTATTACTCAGAGGGTAGTTATGATCCGGAATGCATTGTCTGAACTGTTGGTGGAAGCAGATCCGATCGCTGATGCAATAGTCAGGAGGGAATTGGATAAATACTTGATGACAAACAATGTGCAGGGCTGTGGGGAAAGTGCGTCATTCTATAGTTCTATGATGCGACAATCCTCTACCTCAGTGAGCTTGTGTTTTCACCGGTAAACCTCAGGTTACGTCTCCAATTTGCGCCCGTGCCGGCAGCGACTTTCTCACCTTTAATGTGATGTTTCTCTTTTTCTCGCTCTATGATTCGCTCTATTTCTCTCTGTTGCTGTATTTTTTTCCTGTGTCAGTCTCTCTGTATGTCTCACTCAGTCTCAGTCACTTTCTGTAAGCTTTTCTAATTGGGTCTCTGTTTATCCGTCCAACTATTACCTTCTCTCCGTCACTCTCTCCATCGCTCCCCACATCATTTTACTCTGCACCTCACGTGTTAACCCTTTAAGCGCTGATTCAGTTTACAGCTTGCTGATCCTGAGTGTTTCACGTGCATTTTTAGATTATTCCTTCATAGGTGTTCGGTGTTGAACGGGAGGGTTACATGGTCTATGGGCTAAAAGCCGAGGGAGTTCTTGTTTAGTTACGCACGATCAGTTCAATGCATCACTTGCCCAGCTGCTGTGCTTTTTCAGTTCAGCTTTTCACCGTCTGTAGCTTTAAGAAAATGTCTTTATCCTCTCACATTTTTAGATTATGCTGACGTGTAGTTTGCTCGGCGCTGAAAACTAAATTTAGAGTCTGCAAGGGATTTGTCGAATTTTCAAGCACTGCGCGGCACGGATTCTATCACCAGGATGGCCGAGTGTTTAAGGCGTTACATTAAATTCTAATAGAAGTGTGTTCACGTGTGCTCGAACCCCACTTCTGGTAGATGCTCAGGCAACGGGGGTTGAAAGTAAAACCTCCAGCCAATTTTGGTATGAAATGGATTAAAAGTCATTTGATCTCTGCAAGGGATGGTGCCATATTTATAATTCACCCTTCAAGACAGCGTTTCTTCATTTACAATTGGTGTTCTGAACATAGGAACAGGAGGAGGCCATTCAGCCCCTTGAGCCTTTTCGCCATTCATTGAATTCCTGTCTGAGCTGTGTCTTAACTCCATCCATCTGCTTTGGCAACACATCATTTCAACGCATGTCTAGCAAAGACGTACCGATCTCAGGTTAACATTATTAGTTGAGCTGGCATATACTGCTATTTTGTGGGAGAGAGTTCCACACTGCTGCCAACCTTCACGTGAACAAATGCTTCCTAACTTCTTTCCCGAATGGCCTGCCTCTGATTTTACAATTTGTCCCCTTGTCCTAGACTCGGCCACCAATGGCGAAAAAAAGGTTTCTCTCTATCTACCTGATCAATTCGTTTCAAAATCTTAAAAACCTCAATCAAATGCCACAACCTTCTAAATTCCAGGAAGTAGAAGCCCAGTTTATGTAATCTCTCCTCATATTTTAACCCTTGGAGCGCTGGTAACGTTTTGGTGAATGTGCACTGCAACCCCTCCATTGTCAATCTATACTTTCTAACGGCCGGTGCCCAGAACTGTACATAGAACCAAGTATCTGTTAGCTGTAGAATAACTTCCTCTCCTTTATATTCTAGCCTCTCGTTATAAAGCCTTATATGCTGTGCGATTTCTTGATTATTTCTGTACCTTACTGCTACCTTTTAGTGGTCTGTGTGCATGAACCCGAAATAACTTCGGAACTCCACTGTTCCGATCTGTGCACCATGTAATCAATACTCCGATCTACATTTTTGGTCTAAAATGAATGACGACATAATTACCTGCATTGAAATCCATCAGGCACGGTTTCGCCCATTCACTTAAGCTATCAATATATCTTTGTAATTATATGCTGCTGGCTACACGACTTACCGTAGCACCAACCTTTGCATCATTGGCAAACTTGGATATATGGCTCTATATTGTGTTTTCTAAGTCATTAATGATGATAGAAGGAACAATTTATTTAATATCAACATTTATGAATGGGCCTTGCTGGGACAACCTGGCAGGGTCTGTGGGGAGAGGAAGTTGGAGTTAAGGTTTCAGCCCGATGACCATCTGTTACTACAAATAAACATCACGCAATTGTTAGTAGTTTTTAAATAGTGAAAAAGAAAACTCGCTCTCCTATAGCAGCTTTCACGACCATGGGACGTCCGGATTGCTCACGAATGCTCAGTCTGAGTCCCGACAGGGCCACTGGATCCAGACCTCATTACACCCTTGAACCTAACATGGCCAAAGGCGAGGTGAGAGTGATTGCTCTTAGCATCAAAATAGCATTAGGCCGAATGTTGCATCAAGGAGCCCGAGTAAAATTGAAGTCAATGGAATCTTTTGGGGGGCGTGGGGTAGGGGGAAACTCCTCTGCTGGACACATGCCTAACATAAAGGAAGATGCTTGTGGTTGTTGGAGGCCAATCATATCAGCACCGGGACATCACTGCAGGAGTTAATCTTCACCTGCTTCATCAAAGACCTTCCCTCTATCATAAGATCAGAAGTGGGGATGTTCAGCGATGATTGCACAGTGTTCAATTCCATTCTCATCCCATCAGATAATGAAGCAATCCTGGCCTGCATGCAGCAAGAACTGGACAACATTCAGGCTTGGGCTGATACGTAGAAAGTAACAATCGCGCTACACAAGTGCCAAAGCTTCTTCCACAGCACCTCCCAAAACCGATGCCTGTACCTCCTAGAAGGAGAAGAGCAGTTAGTGCATGGGAACACCAACACCTGCAAGTTCCCCTCCAAGGCATGCACCATCCTGACTTGGAAATATATTGTCGTTCCTTCATTGTCGCTGGGTCAAAATCCGGGAACTCCTTCCCTAACAGCACTCTGGGTATCTTCACCTCACGGACTGCAGTGGTTCAAAAAGGCACTCATCACCACCTTCTCAAGGGCAATTGGGGATGTTCAATAAATGCTAGTATTGCCAGCGACACCCACATCACATGAATGGCGAATGTTTTAAAAAAAATTGCTTTACAGAAAATGAAGTACTTTTTGAAGCGTGGTCACTGCTTGTAATGTATGAAAACACGGGTGCCAATTTCTACACAGCAAGATCCCACTGGTGACGTTGGCTCTCGGATCCAGATATGCCCAGGACACCTGGGAGAACTCACTACCTCTTACAATCATAGAACCCTAGAAATTTGCGGCACAGAAGGAGGGCCATCGGCTCTGGACGAAAGACCTATCCAGCCTAATCCCACTTTCCAGCTACTGGTCCGTAGCCTTGCAGTTTACGGCACATCAAGTGCATATCCAAGTACTTTTCAAATATGATGAGGGTTTCTGCCTCTACCACCATTTCAGGTAGTGCGTTCCAGACCTCCACCACCCTTTGGGTGATAAAAGTTCTCCTGAACACCCCTCTAATCCTTCTACCAATTACTTTAAATCTATGGCTCCTTGTTAGTGACCTCTCTGCTAACTGAAATAGGTGCTTCCTATCCACTCTAGCTCGGCCCCTCATAATTTTATACACCTCAATTAAGTCTCCCCTCCGCCTCCCCTGTTCCAAAGAAAACAACTCCAGTCTGTCCAATCTTTCCTCAACGCCAACATTCTCCAGTCCTGGCAACACCCAGAGGACAACAGAGGACTCAAACTGAATGTAATTGGAAAGAGCACCAGAGGGCAGATGAGGAAACATTTTTTTACATTGCGAGTTATTATAATCTGTAATGCTCTGCCTGAAATGGTGCTGGAAGCAGATTCAATAGTAACTTTCAAAAGGGAATTGGATAAATACTTGAATTGGAAAATTTTGCAGGGGTATGGGGAAAGAGCTGGGAATAATTGGATTGCTCTTTCAAGAGCACGACGGGGCAAATGGCCTCCTTCTGTGATGTATGATTCTCTAATTATCTGAAAGGTTTTATTAAAGGATTCATGTAAATGAGGCTGTTATTTGCCTGCTCCACTATCTCAGTTTATTTCTGTGTACAAGTGCCTGTTCTGTTTCAACCTCATTGAAATGATTCGGGGTTCGGTACTAATGAAGCTCAAGTTAAACTCTGACATACGGCGTAGTGGCCAAGTGGTAAGGCGTCGGTCTCGTAAACCGAAGAGCATGGGTTCGACCCCCATCTACGCCTCGGGACATTTATCGCATTTAATTTGACATTTTTAATGTTTCTCCTTTTTATCTCTATCAAATACATTCATAACTTTGAGCATTTCTTTCAACTCTCCTCTTGACATTCTTTGCTCTAAAGAGAAAAATCCCTGCTTCTCCAGTCTCTTTGCATAAATGAGGTCCCGCATCCCTGGTACCATTCCAATAAATCGATTCTGCACTCCCTCCAAGGCCTTGCCTTCTTTCGTAAAGTGTGGTGCCCAGAATTGAACGCAATACTCCAGCTGAGGCCTCATCGGTGCTTTATAAATGTTTAGCATAATTTCCTTGCTTTTATACTCTATTCAGCTATTAATAAAAGACAGGATCTGAAATCCGTTTACACAGCTTTCTCAACTTATCCTGCCACCTTCAATGATTTGTGTGCACACACCCCATGTGTTCCAGTTCGTGCACCCTCTTTCAAATTGTACCATTTAGAGCTGGTTAATTAATTGCAGGGGAGAGCATTCTGAGTGGTTTCGGGGCCAGTGGTCTGCAGAGGGAGCCGATTAAACGAAATATTCGGCCCCATTAATGTTCTACCATTTAGTTTACATTGCCTCTCCTCATTCTTCGGACCAAAATATATCACTTTGCACTTCTTTACGTTAACTTTATCTGCCATGTGTCTGCCCATTTCACCAGTCTCTTTCTCTTCATACTCCCCCTTTGTAGCTCTTACTATCTGCTTTGTGACTCTTTGCTGTTCTTTGTAACTTTCCCATTCACCAGGATCGCTGCAATGTTTTGCATTTGTGTTTGCTTCTCCTTTTATTTTTATGCGGTCTCTTACCTCTAGCTGCCCATGCCTATTTTTTGGCCAGTAAAGTTCTTGCCCCTCAGATGTTTAAACTGATTCAATTTCATCTTAAATTATTTCAGAACACCTCCCACTTCTGGCGTTTTACTTGTGAACAGATTTGCCCAGTTTATTGTGGACAGGCTCTGTCTTGTTGAAGACGGCCTTGCCAAAACGTAGAATCTTTGTAGCTGCTTTGCATTTCTCCCTCTCAAACATTGCGGTGAACTCGAAAATGTTATGATCGCTATTAAATACAGTTTCACGTATGCTAAATCTGATGAATAAATCTGGCTTGTTACTCATTACTAAATCTAATATGGCATGCCCCTTTGTTGGTTCTAGGACATATCGTTGTAGAAACTATCCCGGACACACTTAAAAAACCTTTCTGACAAGTGCTAGTCTGCTTATCCCAATCTCTGTGAAAGTTAATATCCCCCATTAATACAACACTGCCTTTACAATGCGCTTGTCTAATTGCTGCATTTATACAATCTAGCACTTCAGACCAGCGACCAGGGAGCCTATACACAAATCCCACTGTCTTAATCGCTCAGTCTTAAATCGTTTCCTATTTCTTAATTCTAACCATAAATTCTCCACTGTCTGTTTACCTCTCGTTATATCCTCCTTAACATTGAATTGATTTCATCCTGAATCACTAAGGCTACTCCTCCCCCTGCACCATTTCCCTATCTTTCCTGTAGTCCTCCAGCAGCACCTCCGCCCCTTTGTATTCCCGCCATCTTGAGATTAAGGCTAATATTCCATGAACCTAGCATTTTTTTGTACGTGTCCGGTAGTTTGAAGTAATTACGCTACGTGGACTATTAAATCTCTCTGCTCCTCCACAGTTCCTAACTATTTGCCATTTTGAAATTACTCTAATCCACCTTTCTTAGTTCGAAAGTGGATGATCTCACAGTTCCCCACATTGAACCCCGTCAGCCACAGTTTTGCCCATTCACTTAAAGTATAAATGTTCCCTTGCAAATTTCTGCTTCCACCTACACTACTTACTGTGCCGCCTAACCTGGTGCCGTCAGCAAACTTGGACATACGATGGAAGTCATCGAACTGTGAAAGAGGGCTCAGAATGGGAATCGAACTTTGGGCTGACGTGAAAGGGCGTTGATATTCGGAATGTACAAAATACAGTCCCCAATGCTCCTCTTATCTGCAGCAGACCGAACGTAATTCGTAATATATGTTCGATCCTTATTGGTTGCTGTAACCTGATGCTGTAGCTCGGTGAATCATTGTTTCAATATGGAAAGGATTTTGCCTCTGTGGGACAATCAGTTAACACGGTCGGCCGTGAGCTCAAAAATTAATGGTTCTGCGAACGATCGGGTAATCTTTACATTATTGGCTCACAGTTTCAGATTTCAACGTGCGTTTTGACTGAAAGGAAATGTGCTACAAACATTGCCAGCTGGGCAGAGCTGACATTCCCACCATTAACCCTGCGATCAGAAGCAGGCACATCAAAAATATATAAAAGCCTGAGATTGGCTTCACGGAAATCAGATTTCATCTTAGCAGACAAGTCTCCGAAAGGCCAATGGGAGGCTGCACTGGTTGCAGGAGAGCTGGTTAGCTGTGACATGCATATTTCCGCAGTGAGCCAGACCAGACTCTATCCAGGTTTCCACAATGAATGTCACACCGTTTATTTTGGAAAAGCAAAATGATACTTACATCCTGACTGGTTTCAGTTGATATTTGAGAGATCATTATAAGATCCTGCAGGGCTGCCTCGGTTAATAACAACTGTCCGAAGCTGCATTTCAGACATGCCATCAAATCCATCGTTTTGTTGCCGTTTTCCAGAACCCCGAATGAGTGAGGCCGCAAAAAGCAGCTCTCTTCAATCACCCGCTGCTGGCAAAAGCCGCGAATGTGGCCTCAGACAGCGCACTACAGCCCATCTCTGGTGAACACGATACCACTGAAGCAGAGTTGTGCACAACTTTGCATCTCTCGCCTATAGGTGACGTTGTGGAGGTCGATATTATAGAATGGTAGAATATTACAGCACAGAAGTGGGCATTCGGCCCATCGTGCCTGTGCCGGCTCTTTGAAAGAGCGAAACAATTAATCCCACTCCCCTGCAATTTCACCATAGCCCAGTATTTTTTTCAAGTAGTTATCCAATTACACTTTCAAAGTTACGATTGAATCTGCTTCCACTACCCTTTCAGGCAGTGCATTACAGATCTTAAATATCGCTGTGTATTAATGTTTCCTCATCTCTAAACATAACAGAAGTCTTTCATCCCTTGTGCCATTCTAGTAAATCTCTACTGCAGACTCCCTGAGGCCTTTACATCCTTCCTCACTGTGGTGCCCAGAATTTGCCACACTACTCAACCTTATGCCTAAATGATGTTTTATGAAGTTTGAGCATAGATTCCTTGCTTTTGTTCTCTATTTCCCTGTTTATAATATCAAGGATCCCGAATGCCGAATGCTGTCCTGCTGAATATTTAAAATGTTGCCAACCCATCAGCAAACTTTGAAATTTGCTCCCGATACCCAAGTCCAGGTCATTTATATATAACAGGAAAAGCGATGGTGCTAATACCCACCCCTGGGGGACCCTACTGCAGCGAAGGCAGCGCATTGCTGTCCATCCTTGGGAAGCAAGATACAATATGGCCTGGCGAAGCCTCCTCATACACCGTGGAGATTGAATCCAGGTCAATCAGCCTTCCAGCAACAGTTGGCGAGGACCGAATGAAATGAAACGTTTTACTTGCCTCAGTGAGGAAATCACTGGATAATGTTACTGGAAAAAAACAGAAAATGCTGGAAATACTCAGCAGGTCAGCCCGCATCTGTGAAGAGAGAATCAAAGTTAACGTTTCGTCAGAACTGGAAAAAAGCAGGAAAAAGAACAGATTTTAAAGCAAGTGTAGGTGCTGGGAAAGGGGTAGGGAACGAAAGAACAACAAGGATGGTCTGTGATAGGATAGGAGGCAGTAGAGGGTAAGAGACATTAACCGATATTCAAGGCAAAAGGAGATGGTAATGGGGCAGCTTAAGAAACAAAAGATGGCCCTAGATGACGTGTAAATTGCGCTGGCAGAAGGAAAGGCAGCTGCCATGTGGGAGCGAAGAAAATAAAACACAAATAAACAAAAAAGAAGTGTGGAAAAAAATATACATGATAGGTGCCGATGTTATGGTCTGAAATTGTTGAACTCTATGTTGAGTCCAGAAGTCTGTAAAGTGCCTAATCAAAAGACGAAGTGCTGTTCTTCGAGCTTACTTTGAATTTCAGTGGAACAATTTAAGAGGCCTAGGACGGTGAGGTCTGAGTGGGAGTGCAGTGGAGAATGACAGTGACAGACGACCAGAAGCTCCCGGTCACCCTTACGGACTGAATGGAGGTGTTCTGCAAAAGGCCACCCAATCTGCGTTTGGTCTCCCCAGTGTACAGAAGACCCCATCATGAACATCGAGTACACTATAGTAAATTGCAAGAAGTACAAGTAAATCGCTGTTTCACATGGAAGTGATGTTTGGGGCCCCTGACAGTGGGAAGCAGGTGGTATAAGGGCATACGTTGCATCTCCTGCGCTTGCACGGGAAGGTGACGGGTGAAGGGGAAGAGGTGATTGGGGTGATAGGGGAGTGGACCAGGGTGTCACGGAGGGAGCGGTCCCTTCAGAATGGTGAAAGGGGAGGTGAGGGGAAGATGTGTTTGGTGGTGGGATCACGCTGGAGGTGGCAGAAATGGTGGAGGATGATCCGTTGAATGTGGAGGCTGTTGGGATGGAAGCATAGGGGAACCCTATGGTGGTTGCAGGAGGGAGGGGCAGAGGTGAGGGCAGAAGGTCGGGAGATAGAACGGGCACGGCTAAGGGCCGTGTCAACCACAGTAGAGGGGAATCCTCAGTTGAGGAAAAATGAAGACATGTCAGAGGAACTAGTATGGAAGGGGGAATCGTCAGAGCAGATGTGGCGCAGATGGAGAAACTGGGAGAATGGAAGAGAGTCCTTACAGGAAGCAGGGTGTGAGGGAGTGTAGTCCAGGTAGCTGTGGGAGGAAGTGGGCTTATAGTGAATGTTTGTCAATAACCTATCCACAGAGATGTTGACTTAGAAGTCGTGGAAGGGAAGGGAAGAGTCAGAGATGGACCATGTGAAGGTGATGGACGGGTGGAAATTGGAAACAAAGTGAAGGAAATTTTCTCGTTCAGGGCGAGAGCAGGAAACAGCACCGATACCGTCATCAATGTACCAGAAAAAGAGATGAGGGAGGGGAAGTGAGTAGGATTGGAACAGTAAGTCAGGATGACCAGTCGGTCTCAGGTGTTTAGGTCGGGGTCGCTCCTGGAGGTGTGGGCTCGCATCCCACTTCTGACGTTTACTCCTTTGTTTATATAGCACGATTTTGCGAGAGGTCCTTTTTCGGCCCTTTTGATTATTGCTTCCAGAAAACGAAACCGACTTCCATCCACGGCAGATTTATTTTATTGGTTGTAAGTATGTATTGTGTTGGGAGTAAACAGAACAGGGCCCGTGGAATCCATCCATTATGCTCAAATTTGCAGTAATCCACGCAAGAATTTATCGGACAGGACCGAAATCATTCCACAACAATCTCCAGCGGTTCTGGAAGAAGGTCACTGCAAACCATGATATTGATATCAAGCCTTTAAAGACATCAATTAATGTCTTTCTTAGCAATCCATTACCTGTGGTCCTTGTAAATATAATCAGATGAGTCCATGTTAGATAAAGATGTATTTGTGAGTTGCTGTTGTGTTAAATGTAAGTGATTTTGCGTCTCTGTAAGTTGCTGATATACTTAGATGTGTCTGTATTATTATTAATGTATTGGTGCGTGATCTGTGTCAGTTATAAAGGTATTTCTGAGGTCTGAAAATATCCAATCCGGCACGATTCTACCTTCTCATTGCCCCACGTGGGGTACGGTAGACTATCTGTTACATTCGGATTCAACATTTGTTTTTAGCAACTATGTTGACATTTAGAAATGTGATAATTATAAAAAAAACAACTCTTGTTCCACCAGCCTCTCTGACACTGCTTCCGCGTCGCATAATCTCTCTGCTACCGCCCAAGTGTCCCTCAATCTTTCTGATACAACCTGAGTGTTCATTACCCACTCTGATATCTCCATAGCATTGCTCACCCTCGCTGATAGATCCTCAGCGTCTCTTACACTCTTTGAAACATCCGAAGCGTCCCTTACGCGCTCTGATACATCCCGAGAGTCTCTAACCCTCCCTGATACCTCCACAGAGTCCACTACTCTCTCTGGTATCCACTCAAAGCCCTCATACCCCCTTGATACTATCTCAGGAACCCTTCAATTCCCTCACATCCTCTTAGCTCACCTTTGCTATCGCAATCCCCTCTGAGAAACTTTTAGACTCCCTGATACCAGGTGCAAGGAGTGTTTGGAATGCCGTGGCTCAGGACAATGTGGCTGGAATCGGCTGACTTCACAGCGTGTGTAGGAAAGTTAAGTGGACTTTGTGTGTGAGAAGAGCACCGAAACGTTTTGCTTGGAGCTCCGCCCTTGAGGCAAGTTTTGTGTTGTCAGGTAAACTGCTATAGTGAAAGCACAAAATTAAAAACAGAAAAAGCTGGAAATATTCAGCAGCTCAGGCAGCATCTGTGGAGAAATATTCATTTTACCAGCATATCACTGTCCACTGTGACTGATACTTCACGTGGGTCATAACTTACAATTTCAACACCTCCGTCCAAGGAACAGTTTGGGCGGGAATGAGGACCTTGCTGATTTGAGAAAATAGAGCGAGGCAGCAAAACAAAACTCCCCACTGTGGATTGGGCAAAGATGGCACTCAAATGCAGGAGCCTTGGATGTGTTGAAGTAATGAAAAAAAGTTCTAGTCTGAAACGCAACAGCGCTAGAATTCGAAACTCTGCGTGTAGAGCGGAGTCGATTAACGGTCCACCTCCTTAACCTCTCAACCACCTCGCCCCGTGAACACAGCGCAGAGAGATCTTTTCTTTCCTTCTTTCTCAATGCAAATCCCTGGACCCAAAGCAAAAGCAACAGGAAAGCCAGCTTTCAATTGTCAGTCACCAGCATCAGAAGTGAGATAGCAATGACGTGCTAGCGTGGCTGAGTGTTCTAAGGCGCTGGATTTAATTTTCAGTCTTTTCGGGGGAGTGGATTCAAATCCCACCGCTGTCACAATTATGTTTATTTTCGGGTTTTACCAAAGAAATGCTCGCGGCAAAGTTCAAAATAAAAATATATGATATAGGAAGCATTGATTAGGTCAAGCAGCATCTCGTGACTCATACTCTTCATCAACAGTCCCTTTATTACGCGGCATCGTGCATGGCAATGTTATTGTTTTTATTCCTTCCTGGAATGTGAGCATCGCTGACAAGGCCAGCATTTATTGCCCATCCCTCATTGGCCTTGAGAAGGTGGTGGTGAGCCGCCTTCTGGAACCGCTGCCGTCCGTGTGTTGAAGGTACTCCCGCATTGCTGTTAGAGAGGGAGATCCAGGATTTTAACCAAGTGATAATGAAGGAATGGCGATATATTTCCAAATGACGATGGTGTGTGACTTGGAGGGGAACCTGAAGCTGATGGCATTCCCATGCTCCTGCTGCCCTGGTCCTTCGAGGTGGAAGAATTCAGGGGTTCGGGAGGTGCTGCCTAAGAAGCCTTGGCGAGCTGCTGCAGTGCATCTTGTAGATGGTACACACTGCAGTCACGGTACGCCGGTGGTGGAGTGAGTGAATGTTTAAGGTGGTGAATGAGGTGCCAATCAACCACGCTGCTTTGTCCTGGATGGTGTCCAGCTTCTTGGCTGTTGTTGGAGCTGCACAGATCCAAGCAAGTGGAGAGTATTCCATCACACACATGACTTGTGCCTTGTAGATGGTGGAACCGCTTAGGGGAGTAAGGAGGTGCGACACACGCCACAGAATGCCCAGCCTCTGACCTGCTCTTGTAGCCACAATGTTCATCGGTTCCCAGACACGGCTCAGGCCGGGACCACCAGCTCTGCTTCGGCTGGATTAGAGAGCGGGGATCCTGCGCTGTTGTTGAGGCGGTCTGGCTGCTGCTGCTTCCACCTCTCGCACTCCGAGAGCCCGGGCGGTAGTCCCAGCACCTTTTCAGGCCGTGCTTTCCACATCCTAACCACTCGCTGTGTAAACAAAGTTTGTTCTTATGTCGTCTTTGGTTCTTTTGCCAATCACCCTAAATGTGCCCCCTCTGTTTCTCGACACTTCTGCCAATGGGAACAGTTTCTCTCTATCGACTTGTCCAGACGCTCATTATTTTGAACACCTCTGTCAAATCTCTTCTCAGACTTCTCTGCTCCAAGCAGAACAACCGCAGCTTCTCCAGTTTATCCACGTAACTGAAGTCCCTCATCCCTAGAATTATTCCTGTAAATCTTTTTCTGTACCATTTCTAAGGCCTTCACATCCTGTCTAAATTTTGGTGCCCAGAATTGAACACAATACTCCAGTTGGAGCCGAATCAGTGTTTTATACAGGATCATCATAATTTCCACGCTCTATACCTCCATTTTGCAGGGCTACGGGGAAAGGGCGGGAGCGTCGGACTAGCTGAAGTGCTCTTGCTGAGAGCCGTCACGGGCTCGACGTGCCGAATGGCCTTCTTCCGTGCTGTAACCATTCTATTCTCTGATTCTGTGAAAGGCACTATATATATATTCAAGTTGTTGTTGTATTACGGTTTGTTATAATATTCGTAACATGCAAAATCCAAACTTTACAAAATTAAATCCACACAAAATGCCACGGGGAAATTATTTTGAATAACATCCATTGCACCTTTGCAACACATCTTTCCTTTTATTTGTCTTTCCTCGGTTTGCTGATGAACGTTTAACTCGCGGCCTGTTCACGTTGATGGTCACAAGCAGGAACAGAGAGACAGAGCGTGCCTGACCGCCCCGAGATTTGCCAAAGTCATAACGGCACAGCAGGAGGACATTCGGCACATCGAGTTGGGGCCGGCTCTGTTTAGAGCAATCCAGCCCGTCCCATTCCCCCGCTCTATCCCCATAGCCCTGCAAGTTTATTTCCCTCAAGATCCTATCGAGTCTCCCTTTGAAAACATTGAGTGTCTCCACTTCCACCACTTGCGTCGGCAGCGAATTCCAGGTCATCACCACTCGTTGTGTAAAAAAGGATTTCCACTTCTACCGATATTTTGTCAGCATCCACCTCCTTAGTAAACACTGATACAAAGTACTCACTGGGTATTCTAGCCTTTCCTGTGCATCTAAGCATATATCACCTTCTTTTTCCATAACAGGCCCCGCCTTGCCTCTTACTACCCACTTACTGTTTACATGCTGGTAGAAGATTTTTGAGTTCCCTTTTATATTAACCGCCATTCTACTCTCATACTCTCTTTGCCAATATTATTTTCATCTTCACTTCCCCTCTCAACTGATTGTATTTGTTCTGGCTCTCCCTTGAAGAATGCACCTGTCATTCATTGTACACCCTCCTTTTTGTTTCATCATCTTCTCAATCTCCCTCGTCATCCAAGGGGCCCTTGCTTTGGTTCCCTTACTTCTCCCACTTGTTGGAATGTAACTAGCCTGTACTTGGAACGTTTCCTCCTTAAGGATCACCCATTGTTCCGTTACAGTTTTTACTGTCTGTCTTTGGTTCCATTTTATCCTGGCTGGATCCTTTCGCATCCCATTGAAGTTAGCACTATTCCACTTTACAAGGTCTCCTCTAGATTGTCCCTTGCTCCTCTCCATTGCTAATCTAGATCTTATGACACGATGATCACTCATACCCAAGTGTTCTCCACAGACACTTGGTCGACCTGCCCCACCTCATTCCCCAGCACCAGATCCAGAAATGCTTTCTTCCTAGTTGGGCCAAGAACATATTGGTCAAGGAAAATCTCCTGAACAGATTTCAGAAATTCCTCCCCTCCTTTCCTTTTACCCTAGCATTATCCCAATCGATATTTGGGTAATTAAAGCCAGCCAATATCATCATTTTATAGCTGTATAGCATCAGTTTAGGACAAATGCATCAAATGTTCACCCGACAGAGAGAGAGAAAAAATCAGAAAAATGGGTTGAAGGAGATAGGGAAACAAATCTAAATACAGAAAATATAAATATTTCCTAGCCTTGATTTATCGCTATTCCAACCCAATACTTCAGTGGTGGATAACTAACTTCAGTGTAAATCATTCAGTTCGAGAACAGGACTAAAGAAAAAGACACGCAATAACTAAAAACTGCCGAAACCAGAGACCTTAGGATCGTCAGTCGAGCGCTCTCTCAACTGAGCTATTCTGGCCCCTCGTTAATGAAGCTCCGTTTCACACTTTTGGAAGAAAATGTAACCCCGGGTGGACTCCGCTCATTCCTCACTCCGGGGGAATGGGACCCGACCAGATCTCGGAGCTCAGGTTATGTTAATGATCTGCTGAAATGTTTATAAACACAGAAAGCTGACACACCAAGGGAGACCTCACAGGGTTGGACACGGAGTGAAATACACTGAAGGCTTTTTTGTAACATTTACAGAGCACACTAACCCCGAGCAGCAGAGGAAATTATATGAAGTTCAATGTTCAGCATCGAGATGCTGGGGAGATAAGTGTCCCGAATCAGGGAGAGATTTTCTGATACCGCTGCTGAATTTCGTTGATGTCAAACACTCCCTGAACTCACTGCAGGAATTCAGATCTGGTGACCGCCTGTGAAATCAGCCTAAGAGCTAAAATAACACAACTGCCCAACGTGGGGCTCGAGCCCACGACCCTGAGATTTAAAGTTTCATGCTCGACCGACGGAGCAAGTCGGGCCCACACCCACATTCACCCTCTCTGTCTGTTAATGCTGAGCGACAGCTGTTGGCTCCGCCCCAGGAGCCCGTCTTGTTCTGCAAACCATGAACCAGCTTCCTCTCACTTCCCAGGTTTATCAGTAAACTGACCCACACAAGCCCGAGAGAGCGATGGATTCCTCTCACTGATCGACAATAAAACTCAGATTTTCTGCTCTTTTCACCTTCCAAACATTCACATCCATTTTGCTCAGTATTTATTTCGCTTTCCTTTTTATTCTGTTCGTGCTTCTCTTTATAAACATTTCATTGCAATTATTTATGAGAGGGAAGAAATGAACAGAAAATATTTACTGGAATGGTTCCAGGGATGAGGGACTTCAGTTATGTGGAGAGCCTGGAGAAGCTGGGGTTGTTTACAGCAGAGACGGCTAAGAGGAGATTTGACAGAGGTGTTCAAAATCATGAACGGTTTTGACATCGTAAATAAGGATAAACTGTTTCCAGTGGCAGAAGGGTCGGTAACCAGAAACCACAAATTGAACCTCATTGGTAAATGAACCAGAGGCGACATAAGGGACCATTGTTTCATACGGCGAGTTGTTGTGATCTGGAATGCACTGCCCGAAAGGATGGTGGAAGCAGATTCAAGAATAACTTTCAAAAGGAAATTGGATTAATACTGGATGGCAAATCTTTACATGGCTGTATAAAAATATCAGGGTATTGGAACTAATGGAGAGTTCTAACAAAGAGGCAGCACAGGCGCGATGGAAAGTCCCAGGTTTCATTTCTGCCTGCACTGAGATCGATGATCTCACCCAGTGTGCTGCCGGGCTCTACAGAAAGTAGGAAGTGCCGAGGTTCCTACACTGGCCTGTGCTTCATCAGCTGATCTCACCCGGCATGATATTGAGCCGCACAAAGCAGGATGGGCCCAGGCTTCATCACCGGCCTGTGGTGTGTTAGATCACCTCATGATGTGTGCTACTGAGCCATCCAATTCAGTAAACTCTCTGTATACATCCCCGGTTTGTGCTGAGTTAGCAGATATCACCCGGTGTGGTACTGAGCATCATACAGAGCAGGATGGGCCCAGGATCATTGCACGGCTTGTGGTGTGTTTGCTGATCTTATTTGGTGAGTTACTGAGCCTAAAGAACAGCGGAGGTCCAGGCTTCATCTCTGGTCTAAGCTGAATTATCTAAGCTGAATTCTCTGATCCCACCTGCTGGCTGGGCCTCTGTTGGGCATATCTGCGTCCTTGTAGCAACAGTCCGAGTTAAAGGTCATGGTGTGTACAAGAGTTGTTCAGGTCTTCGTAGAAACTTCCTGGGCCTGTGTAAGATCTTACTGGGTCTGTGGTTGAGCTAGCTGTGTCTGTGTAAGAGCTGTATATGTCAGGGTCGGAGCTGTCTGGGCCTGTATGTTATATCTGGGACTGTGTAAGAGCTGTCTGTTTCAGGGTAGGAGCTATCTGGGTCTGCATGTTCTATCTGAGTCTGTGTACGAGCTGCCTTTGACAGGGTAGGAGCTGTGTGGGTCTGTATGTTATATCTGGGTCTGTGTAAGAGCTGTATGTGTCAGGGTAGGAGCTGTCTGGATCTGTATATTATATCTGGGTTTGTGTAAGGGCTGTCTGTGTCAGGGTAGCAATTGTGTGGCTCTTTATGTTATATCTGAGTCAGTGTAGGTTATTTCTAGGTTTGTGTAGGAGCAACCAGGGTATACGAAGAAGCAGATGAAAGGCAATCAACCAGCAACATTAACTGTTTCTCTCTCCACAGATTCTGCCAGACCTACTCAGTATATCCAGCATTTACTGCTTTTATTTCAGATTTCCAGCATCAGCAGCATTTTGCTTTGATTTCTATGAAGAACATGTCTGGGCCCGTGTAGGAATGTCTGGGTCTGTGCAGGAGCAGGCTGAATTTGTGTATGAATGTCTGGGTCTGTTTAAGAGCTGTCTGGGTCGGTGTAGGAATGTCTAGGTCTGTGCATGAGCTGTCTGGATTTGTGTATGAATGTCTGGATCTGTGTAGGATCTGTCTGGATCTGTGTAAGAATTTCCGGGGTCTGTGTAGAAGCTGTCTGGGTCTGTGTAGGAATGTCTGGGTCTGTGTAGGAGCAGTCTGGGTCTGCGTAGGAATGTCTGGGCACGTGTTGGAACATTCTGTGCCTTTCTTGGAACAGTCCGTGCCCGTGTATGAAGTGTCTATTTCAGTATACGGGCTCATGTATAGGCGCTGGCTGTGTCATTGTAGGAATTATCTAGGTCTATGTAGGAGCGAAAGGATCGGTGCAGGAGTACTTGGATCTCTCCAGGTGCTCCCTGGATCAGGGCAGGAGCTATCTGGATCTGTGTAGGGAAGTCTGTGCCTGTGACGGTGCTCCCTGTGTCAGGGAAGTAGCTCCCTGGGTCTGTGTAGTTAAGTCTGTGCCTGCGATGGTGCTCCCTGAATCAGGGTAGGTGCTGACTGGGTCTGTGTAGGAAGGCCTGTGCTTGTGATGGTGCTCCTGTGTCAGGTTAGGAGCTGTCTGGGTCTGTGTAGGAAAGTCCATGCCAGTGATGTTGCGCCCTGTGTCAAGACAGTTGCTGACTGGGTCTGTCTAGGAAAATATGTGCTTGTGATGGTGCTACCTGTGTCAGGGTAGGAGCTGCCTGGGTCCGCTAGGAAAGTCTGTGCCTTTGGTGATGCTCCCTGTTTCACCGTAGGAGCTGTCTGGGTCTGTGTAGGAAAGTTTGTGCCTTTGGTGGTTCTCGCTCTGTCAGGGTAGGAGCTGCCTGTGTCCATCTATGAAAGTCTGTGCCCGTGACGGTGCTCCCCATGTCAGTGTAGGTATAGTCTAGGTCTGAGTAAGCTTATTGTTCTGAATCGAAGCTGCCTGGGAGTACATAGGAACTGCTTTGATCTTTATAGACAGAAGAATCATCTGATGGGGCTGAGATTTGGTCAGAAGGTCACAGCGCCTCCGTCCGCATCTGTGCTTTGTAAAGCACTTTTTTTAGGTTTGAATTTACAGATGGGTAAATTGATAACCAGGGGTGGTAGGAGCCTCAGCGCCCCCGGGTGAGACATGGATGAATATGCCCGGGCCCGGTCCCGAATGTGCAAATGTGGCAGAAATCACGATGGCCGGGGGAGGAGATGGGCGGTGCTATGAACTGAAACCCCTGCCCAAAACAAAACTTGCCACAGTCACAGAACCGAATGGTCACTTCCGGGCAGTTGTTACATCACTTTCTGCCTCCATGTCTTCTCAATGCCTTTGCTGATACATTGTACAAATCTGAGGCACCGCGCCAAACTAGTGCAGAAACTCTGCTGCTGCTCTCGGGATGGGCAGCTGCTGCATCGATACATTACCGTCCTAACAGCTCATTAATTGTCTGAGTGGAGCAGTGCGGCGGTTCAGAAGATGGTAGAGAAGGCAATGTCAGAGCTGTCTCGGTCTCAAGTGCTCTGCTTATCAAGAACGGCCAACAGATGGCTTGATTATGGAAACGTTTTAAGTGTACTTGCTTCACTAGCGGCTCATTGGTCAAGGGGCATGATTCTCGCGTCGGATTGATGAGCATAGAATATGCGTGAGATCCCTGACGAGCCCTCATTTTGCTCGCGACTTTTGACCTTGAATTCAAAACAAAGAAACATAGAAGATAGGAGCAGGTAGGCCATTCGGCCCCTCGAGCCTGCACCGCCATTCAATGAGATCATGGCTGATCATCCAAAATCAGTACCCTGTCCCTGCCTTCTCCCCATATCCCTTGATCCTTTTAGCCTTAAGAAATATATCTAAATCCTTCTTGAATATATTTAATGAATTGGCCTCAACTGCCTTCTGTGGTAGAGAATTCCACAGGTTCACCACTCTCTGGGTGAAGAAATTCCTCCTCATCTCTGTCCTAAATTGTTTGCCCCTTATCCTTAGACTGTGACCCCTGGTTCTTGACTCGCCCGCCATCGGGAACATCCTGCCTGCCTCTAGTCTGTTAGAATTTTATAAGTTTCAATGAGATCCCCTCTCATTCTTCTAAACTCCAGCGAGTATAAACCCAATCGACCCAATCTCCCCTCATACGTCATTCCTGCCATCCCAGGTAACAGTCTGGTGAATCTTCGCTGCACTCCCTCAATGGCAAGAACATCCTTCCTCAGATAAGTCGACCAAAACTGCAGAAAATACTCAAGGTGTGGTCTCACCAAGGCCCTGTGCAACTGCAGCAAGACATCCTTTTTCCTGTACTCGAATCCTCTCGCTACGAAGGCCAACATACCATTTTCCTTCTTAATCGCCTGCTGCACCTGCATGCTTACCTTCAGCGACTGCTGCACAAGGACACCCAGGTCTCGTTGCACATCCCCTTCTCCCAATCTATTGCCGTTCAGATAATAATCTGCCTTCCTGTTTTTGCCACCATAGTGGATAACCTCGCAATTATCCACATTATACTGCATCTGCCATACATCTGCCCAATCACCCAACCTGTCCAAATCATACTGGAGTTTCTCAGCATCCTCCTCACAGCAGACACGCCCACCCAGCTTTGTGTCGTCTGCAAACTTGGAGATATTACATCTAGTTCCCTCGACCAGATCAGTAATATATATTGTGAATAGCTGGGGTCCTAGCACCGATCCCTGCGGTACCCCACTAGTCACTGCCTGGCACTCGGAAGAAGAGCCATTTATTCCAACTCTTTGCCTCCTGTCTGCCAACCAGTTCTCTATCCAAGTCAGTACCTTGCCCCCAATTCCATGTGCTTTAACTTTACACGCTAATCTCTTATGACAGACCTTATCGAAAGCTTTCTGAAAGTCCAAATACACCACATCCATTGGTTCTCCCTTATCTACTCCAACAGTTTCATCATGGAAAAATTCCAGATTAGTCAATCACGATGAACCTTTTGTAAATTCATTTTGACTTTGTCCGATCCCATCACTGTTTTCCAAGTGCTCTGCTATTACGTCTTTTATAATGGACTCTAGCAGTTTCCCCACTACCGATGTCAGGCTTACCGGTCTATAATTCCCCGTTTTCTATCTACCACCTTTTTGGAATAGTGGGGTAAAATTAGCTACCCTCCAATGCATGGGAACTGTTCCAGAATCTATAGAATTTTGGAAGATGACCAGCAATGCATCTACTATTTCTAGGGCCACTTCCTTAAGTACCCTAGGATGTAGATTATCAGGCCCTGGGGATTTATCGGCCTTCAATCCCTTTGAAATATTTGGAAAGATAAAAGAGAAGTTTCCAAATCTATCCAAGTGAATTTCAAGCGCTTTGGGAAGAGGGTCAGTGCAATTATTCTGGATCAGAGGCAATCTCTACGGGCTACACTTGCTATCAACGAGTTTTTTCGGGAGGTTGAATGCGATATTCACCCAGTTCTGGATTTTCATCTAACTGAAGTAGATAAATGAACGAAAGACTTGCATTTATTGAGCGCCTTTTACCACCACCGTACGTCCCAAAGCACTTTGCAGCCAATGAAGTACTGTTGCCTATCCCTGTTGCAATGTAGGAAACGCGGCAGCCACTTTGCGCGCAGCAAGCTCCCACAAACAGCAATGTAATAATGACCAGTTCATCTGGTATTTGTTGTTATGTTGATTGAGGTATAAACATTGGCCAGAATGATTGATGTCCCAGTTTTATTCAGTATACAGACAGTCTTTAAGATATATAATGATGGAGACTGGGAAGGACACCGTTTTCACACCTACCCGCAATGATCACAAGATCCTCGAGGAAGGCCAATCAGCCCATTCTAATACAGCCCTCCAGAGCATCCCTAGTCTTCACCTCATTGTTTAATCCAGTTTTGTCCTAAATCATTCCGGGGTTTTCACCACCACTGCTCTGCCTGCAGTCCATTCTAAGTGTTGATCATTCTCCTGATGTCAGTCCTAAAGTGTTCACTTTTACTTTTGAGGCTGTTTCTTCTTGCTATTTCTCCCACAATGTAATCTTGTATTCTTGTAGATCTCTGAAATACCATGTCACAGATGCCTCCGTTCTAGTCTGAAGATTTCAATTTTAACTTCCAGCGGCCAGGGGTAAATTCCCTCCAGTCTCTGTTTGTTCTACAGGATCGAGGCGTGTCTGGTACTGCTGCTACCTCCTCTGGCCGCTGTGCAGTATTGCACCACCTGCTCCCTCTGCTGGCTGCTGCGCAGTACTGCTGTGTACGGCTGAAACTGGTACAACTTCGACCTCCTCTGCTTCTAGCTGTGCCAGAACTGAAAGAGGAGAATGAAGGGTGGGGAAGCGAACTTACAGAATCGAAGGAGTGAAAATACGATGTTTTGATCCAGTCTGCTGACACCTAATGTAGGGTAAAGTTATCTGAGAAGGAAGAGAACAGAATTCACGAACTTCGAGCGGGAGTAGTCCTTTCAACATTCTACCTGATCCAACATTACATTAGATCATAGCTGATCTGCATCTCACCGACATTTTTCTGCCGTTGCTCAATCTAACTCGATCCCCTTACCTAACAACAACGTGTCGATCTCAGTCTTGGAAGCAACAATTGACCCCCACGGACTTATCAGGAAGAGTGTTCCAGATTCCTACAAACCTTTATGTGAAAAGATGCTTTCGGATTTGAGTTTGAATGGAGCGGCTGTAGTTTTATTTTTTCCCCCTTGTACTTGATTCCCCAGTCAGAGGAACTAGTTTAACTCTATCTACCCAATAAACCTTTTAACACTTTAAACACCCATCAGCTCACCCATCAATCAACTAGATTCAAGAGAACAGAAGCCAAGTTTATACAATTAATCCTCATAATTTAACCCTGTAAGCCTCGGTATTAATCTGGAAAATCTGCGCTGCACCACTCCAAGGGCAATATATCCTCCCTGCGTGCGGTGCCCAGAACAGAACACAACAGACTTGACTATTCCAATGCACGCCTGGCCGGCTTCCTATGTTCTATCCTTTGGGAAACTAAGGTAATCCTGATGGCCCGTGTCCTTACTCGCACCAAGTCCTGTCCAACATTACCCTGTGCTTACTGACCTGGATTGGCAGGGCAACAATTTCTGTGTGAATAACCTGGAGAATCGGATATTATAGGCACGTGTGATGTTATTGAAACCCGTTGCGAACGAGGACTTTTTCATTTTGAGTCTAACTTTAGACAAACCAGAATCACTGAATGGTTGCTTATGATCAATTTTGATTATGGAGCCTGATATTGCTGGGAACTCGAATCATAATAATGATGCAATAAAGGCGTGCATCATTATTATTGCACAAATGTTGCAGCAAGCACGAGGCGAGATGGGTTGCACTGCACCATAAACTGATGGTTTTCCGCTACAAATGGGAACATATTGTGCTTGTCCGGGATTTATACATGACACCTCTCACATATCAATCAGTGAAACCCTTTAACGAGAATCAGACCACCAAAAGAACGAGCCACTGGGAACGCAGCCGTTCAGCCAGTGTAGAATGTATCGGCCACCAACACCCCATCAGCCGGCGTTTCAGACAGCTTGTGTCCATTCCATCTCGGTCTCTATTCGGTGAAAATTCCTCTCTGACCCAACTAGGTGAGCAGATTAAATCCAGGAAATCACCCTGGCACTGTATTCCTCGCAGGACCGAGCTGTTGTATGAGGTGAATCTGCCCCAGCCAGAAACAAGTCCAGCTCTCGCTTGAAGAAATTCAGCGAATCGGCGTCCACTGCCCGAGCCGGCAGATTGTTCCAGAGTTCCACTATTCTCTGTGAAAAGAACCACCTCCAGACATCTGATCAAGATCTGGCCTTATACAACTTAAAATTGTCACACTGGTCCTCCCTCAAATATTTAATTGGAGCAAATTGTGAACTGGACCAACATCTACTCTTTATCATCTTGTAAACATCGATCAGATCAACCCTCATTCTAGACTTCTGTAAAGTGTCGACACGCAACTCGTTCAGCCGATCTTGACAACTAAGATGCTTTATACTGGGAATTAGCCTAGTGGTTCCCCTCGGCACCCTTTCCAAAGCAGGTTGGCCTTTATCTCAAGAGGACTGAAATACTAAAGAGGAGGATGATATTCTCCAGTTTACAATGTTCTAGTTGGACCACAGCTGGAATATTGTGTTCTGTTCTGGGCACGACATGCAGGAAGGATATATTGGCCTTGGCGTTGTGCAGTGCAGATTTACCAGATTAACACGGTGACTTACAATGGTAAATTATGAGGATTGATTGTATAAATTTGCCTTCTGTTCTCGTGAGTTTAAAAGATTGAGGAGTGATCGGATGGTGGTATTTAACATATTAAATGGATTATTAGGGTAGATAGAGATAAACTATCACCTCTGGGTGGGGAATTATAGACTAGGGTCATAGCCTCAAAATTAGAGCTGGGCAATTTAGAAATCAAATCCGAAAGCAACTTTGCTCGCAAAGGTTTGTAGAAATCCAGAACTCTCTATCTGGAAAGGCTTTGAATGCTGGAGGTCAATTGTTGCTTCCAAGACTGAGATCTACACGTTGTTGTTAGGTAAGGGAACCAAGATATATGGAGTGAAAGAAGAAAAATGGAAGAGAACTGCAGAACTTTTCTGTCCTAAAGCAAATTTCTTATCCAAGCTGCCACTGACCCACCTATTCCATTTGCCTCAATTTTGTCACCTAGCCTTCTATGTGCTATTTTGTCAATAGCCTTCTGTAATTCCATGTTGACAACATCCCTTGCATTCCCTTCATCAATCCTCCCTGTTACTTCATCAAAAAATGCAATTAGATTAAGCAAACATGGTCTGCCCTTTACAAATCCGTGCTGCCTCTCCTTAATGAGCTTAAACCTCTCCAATTGCCCATTAATTTCAGACTTGATTATTATTTCTAAAACTTTATTCACCACTGATGTTAAACTGACCGGCCTGTAGTTATTAGGCTTGTCCTTAGATGTTGTCTTGAAAAATGTTCTCACATTTGCCAGTATCCAATCCTCTTGCACCACCCTGCATCTAGGGAAGATTGGAAAATTATGGCAAGCACTTCCGCTATCTCGCCCCCAATTCCCTTAGCAACCTGGCATGCAAGCCATCTGGACCAGGTGACGTATCCACTCTAAGAATACCCAGCCTGATGTAAAAAGACGAATGAGCTCTTGCTTTGAGTATAAAACAAGACTTTAATCAACTGTTTCGAAACCATGAGATTTCTAGTTGCATCACCAGTTCCTGGTTACAGAAACATCCTGAGCAAGCAGGGCCCACGGCCGAGTATTTATACTCCTTGGATGGCGCCACCAGCTGGCCGCTCAGTGTTACTTCATGCGTTGTTTCTTCATGATGTGATTTATAACATTCTTCCTGCCTAAAAGATTTGGAAGTTCGATGACTTCCTTCTAATGGATTAGGCGGACCACGAATAGCCGCAGTCTTTTAGATCTTTGTTTATGGCTGGAAGGCACGTCTCCCCGGGCCATGTCTTGGTCCCTGGGTTGCTTGATCCGTACTGGTAGCTCGACAGGGTCCGTGCCGCTTTGATCAACCTGAGGGAGACTGGGGAGATCGTGACTCCGGGTGAGGGTCCCCACAGGCACAGAACTGGCTTCAGCTTGGTTGATAGCTGGGAAATGACCAGCGTCCTGGCTTCGGGTGCCCATCCCATGGGGAGCGCTCGGCTCCCTTAGTTGATCCAGTGGAGTAGCTGGCAGATCTCTTGATATCCCAGGTAGGGCGGCATCTTCAAAGGAGCGCAGAGTGTCGGCATCATTATTGTGGTCCCTCTATCAGTTGGGTTCGTGGGACCAGCTGGACTGGGAGCCAGATCTCGGAGTGAAACGGTGGACTCCTGGCCATCAGGGTACCGCACGTGAGCGTAAGTGGGATTAACGTCTGTTAGTTCCACCTCGTCGATGTGGGGATCTTTTTAGAACATCGGGCGAATCTTCGGAGCAGCACGGGGTGGGAGCACCCAACCATGATGGTAGGGACGTCCCATGAGTGGAGCGACGCTGGAACCTGAAGAATCGCTCGTGCGGAGTGACATTAGTGGACAAAGAAAGAAGAGACCTGATGGAATGCAATGCATCAGGGAGCATAGCTTCCCACAGCTGGTCTGGTAGGTTACGTGACCTCAGTGTAAGATGAACAGTGTTCCAAATGATAGCATTGTATCTCTCAACCTGTCCGTTACCGATGGGATGATACGGTGTCGTTTTACTTGTGGTGATTCCCCATTGGGAAAGATAACTTTTGAGTTTGCTTGACATGAAGGAGGGACCCCGATCAGAGTGGATTAAACTGGCCGTATCACAAAGGGAAAAGACTTGATCGAGACATTTGATCACTGTGGAAGTGAGCATATTGGGAGAGGGGAAAGCAAAGCGAAAGCGTGAATATTCGTCCACCATTGTAAGCAAGTAGGTGTTTCACGTTGAGGAAGGCCATGGCCCTTGAAATCAATGCTGGGTCACTGCATAGGCTGCATAGCATGTATGAGCGAGCCATCCGATGGATGGAAGACTTGTGGTTTTAATTCCGCAAAAATTCTACAGGTGGAGCAGGTTCTTTTCACATCTTCTGTAGCAAATAGGAGATTTTTAGATCGCACAAAGTGTAACATATGGGTAATGGCAGGATGGTATATGTCAGAATGAAGGTCCGCAAGAGTCGAAGTTGACATAGAAGAGCAGAATGCATGCATGAGGGTATCCCGGGATACATTCTCTTTGCTGGGTCGATACTGTATGTTGTAGCCAAAGGCAGAAAATTCCATCCTCCAGAGTTGTATTTTGTTATTCTTGACCTTAGTGCATTTCCGGTTATCCAGCATAATGACCACGGGGTGCTGATTGGTTATATGCATGAAATGACAATGAGCGAGAAAATGACTCCTATTATGTACTGCTTCGATGATAGCCGTAGCCTCCTTCTCGACAGGAGGATAATGGAGCTCGCTACACTGCAAAGTTCTGGACAGAAATGCAACGGGTCGACCACCTTGATTCAACATAGCTGAGATCGCCACCTCTGATGCATCGCACTTGACCACGAAAGGGAGATTTTCATCGATGGAATGAAGCATGGATTTTTCCAGTTGTTGCTTGAGGAGGTTGAAAGCTGAAATAGCCATTGCCTCCAACGGAAATGACTTCGCGTGAAGGAGGGGCTGGACCTTGTCAGAGAAGTGGGGTATCCACTTCGCATAATAGGCGAACATGCTGAGTTCCTGACGAAGAGAGCCGAGATTCATAGGGGGAGGGAGCTCCTGAAGCGAATGAAGTTGCTCCGGATCCGGTTCGATGACGCCATTGCCCACCCAGTAGCCAAGGATGTTGACTGATGGTACTAATTTCACAGATTTGGACTCGTTTAAAGTTAAGTAGCGACGACAGAAAACGTCAGAAAAGTTTTTGAGGTTGGCATCATGCTCCTTCTGGTCATGACCAGCAATGGTGATAATATCCAGACATAGAAAAATGTCCGTTAAGTTCTCCTATTTGACTAGGCTATCCATTGCCCGTTGAAAGATGGCCACCCCATTGGTGACCCCAAATGGAAGGCAACAACACTGATAAAGACGACCATTGGCCTCAAAGGCCGTATACTTTTTGTCAGAGTCCTTTAACGGTACTTGATGGTATGTGCTCCTTAAATCAAATGTTGAAAATACCTTGTAGTTGGCAAGGTTATTGACCATGTCATCGATGCGTTGTAGTGGGTAGGCATCCAGGTCGGTATACTGGGTAATAGTTTGCGAGTAATCAATGCAAAGACGTTTCTTGTGCTGCTTCAGATGATTTTTAACAACAACGACTTGAGCCCACCAGGAAGATGAACATGGTACAATGATACCATCAGCTAGAAGGCGAGAGACTTCTGCCTCGATAAAGGCTTGATCAGCTTGGCTGAAAAGTCGTGATTTAGTGACTATGGGCTTAAATCAGGGGGATAAATTGGCAAACAAGAATTGCTCGTCTAGCGAAGCCGCCGAAAGCGCACAAAACAGTACTTTGGAAATAGTTAGCTCCGGCTTTGACCCCCCAAACTCGAAAGTGAGTTTTTTGTGTTGTTTCTGGAAATCCTGTCCCAGAAGCACATCACTGCATAGATTTTTGAGTACCCCAAGCCGGGTGGCGAAATAAGTGCAGCCATTGAGAATAAGGTCGACAAGACAAAAGCTGGAAGAATTGGTGGTCAGTGTCATCAGAGCCATTGCAATTTCCCTGTCCAAGGGGTAAATATGCAGTTTTAACTTACAGCCAGCCCGCTCACTAATGAAGCTGTCAGAGCTGCATGAATGGATTAGTGCACTCAAAATGTATCCATTTACCGAAACCTTCGTGGCTGCATGGGACAGAAATTGGGGGAAAAACATTTGTGATCGGAGGAGGGGCAGTTTTACCCTTGATAGCTGCAACCGTAGTATTGGTTCTTGAGGAGGAGCAGTTTTATAGATTGCAGCTGTAACCTTAGTCGTTGCTCTTGGGTAGTAGCAGTTTCGTAGATTGTAGCTGTAAAACTAACAGGGTCTCTCAACCTATACCTTAGAAAAGTGGCCTTTGTTAGTAACAGAGGCTCTTGACTGTCATAACTTAGAAAAGTGACCTTTCTTACTGCAATGATTGCAGGTTGTGTTACGAGCAGGACAATATTTCCTATAATGGAATGCACCTCCTCAGAAGAAACACTTCCTTCCAGATTTCCAAGATGCCGCTAGGGCAGCGTCGTCATCAGTGAAGGCTTCTAGGGTAGGGTTGTCATCAGCTAGGTTAGAGTCATCATCGGTGAGGGCTTCTGCCCGAGACCTATCAAATGAGTCATTAAAAGTGATAGCAGCAGCCCTTGCACACGGTAAATGATATGTATCTGCATTCCTCTTTGCTAAGTCCGGGGAACATCCCTGGTTATAAGCAGCCTGTAACTCGAGGGTTTAATTCTCCAACAGACACTGGCGTACGAAGGGAGACACAATCCCATTAATAAAGGAATCACGAATTTGCTCCAGCTAGTACTGCTCAGCTGTGACAGCTTTAAGATTGCAATCCTTGCTGAGCCTGCAAAGCTTTTGAAGGAATTCGTCAAGTGATTCCTCGGGTTGTTGTCGAGTTGTGACCAGTAGATGCTGAACAAAAATTTCGTTTGGGGCATTAACATATAGTCGCTGTAATATTAGTATAGTGGAGTCAAAGTCTACACAATGTTCGATATAGTCAAACACATGAGGAGATACATAATTGGCAACTATCTCTAATTCATCAGGAACATTTTCACCACACACCCTGTGGTAGTTGCTGAAGTTACGATACCAGTGTTTCCATACCTTAGCATTTTTCGGTGAATTCGGGTCCAGGTCAAGACGGGCGGGTCTGAGTAGTTTGTCCATGATGGATTGATTACTACGCCAGTGTTCTCTTCTACAGTTGAAGTCGTAGCTGGCTGTTCCAGAAATCACTCAGAGCATGGACCAGGTTCAGTTAATTAAATTGATGTAAAAAGACTATTGAGTACTTGGTTTGGGTATAAATCAAGGCTTTAATCAACTGTTTCGAAACCATGAGATTTCTAGTTATATCACTAGTTCCTGGTTACAGAAACATCCTGAGCAAGCTGGGCCCAGGCACGAGTATTTATACTCCTTGGACGGCGCCACCAGCTTGCCACACAGTGTTACTTCATGAGTCATCTCTTCATGATGATGAGATTTATAACACAGCCTATCTAGTACATCCTGTTTATCAATTTTCACCCCTTCCATTGCTTCTACCTTTTCCACTTCTATTGATATTTTGTCAGCATCCACCTCCTTAGTAAACACAGATACAAAGTACTCATTGAGTGTTCTAGCCTTGCCCTGCGCCTCTAAGCATATATCGCCTTCTTTGTCCCTAATAGGCCCCTCCCTGCCTCTTACTACCCACTTACTGTTTACATGCCGGTAGAAGATTTTTGTGTTTCCCTTTTATGTTAACCGCCATTTTACTCTCATATTCTCCCTTTGCCAATCTTATTTTCATCTTCACTTCCCCTCTGAACGTATTGTATTTGGTATGGTTCACCGTTGAAGAATCCACCTGACATTCATCATGCACGCTCTTTTTTTGTTTCATCGTCTTCTCTATCTCCTTCGTCATCCAAGGAGCCCTTGCTTTGGTTCCCTTACCCTTCCCTTTTGTTGGAATGTACCTAGCCTGTACTTGGAACATCTCCTCCTTAAAGATCAGCCATTGTTCCATTACAGTTTTTCCTGTCATCATTTTGTTTATTTTTAATCTGGCTGTCTCCTTTCGCTTCCCATTGAAGTAAGCCCTAATCTAGTTTAGAAGTTCCACTATAGATTGTTCCTTGCTCCTCTCCATTGCTAATCTAAATCTTATGATACGATGATCATTCCTACGCACGTGTTCTCCCACAGACACTTGGTCGACCTGGCACACCTCATTCTCCAGCACTAGTTCCAGCAATGCCTCCTTCCTACATGAGCCAAGAATATATTGTTCAAGGAAATTCGCTTGAAATTCTTCCTCCTCCTTTCCCTTTACTCTAGCATTATCCCAATTGATATTTGTGTAATCAAAGTCCTCCAATATCACCACTCTATAGCTCATGCATATCTCTGCGATTTCCCTGAAGATTTGCTCCTCTGCCTCCCTCTCACTATTTGGGGGCCTGTAGAATACCTCCAATACCGTGATGACACCCATTTTACACGTCAACTCTAATCAAATGGATTCTGTCCTTGTCCCCTCAAGAACATCTTCCGTTTCCAACACTACAATGTCTTCCTTAATCAGCACTGTCACCCCATCTCCCATTTTCCTTCCATATGCTTTCTGAACATTGTTGAATGTTAAATGCCAAGTCCTTACCGTTGTTAAGACGCGTTTCCGTTGTTGCCACAACATCATATTGCCACACGACTAATTGTGCTTCTACTCACCAACCTTATTAACCACACTTTGTGATTTTATGTACATGCATTGTAAACCAATTTTATTTCTTTCATATTCTTGCTTAGTCTGCTCCTATCTAATATTTTACTACTTCCTTCTCTAGTACTACTTTCTTCTCTAGTACTATCCAAAACACTCACTCTTTTATGCACCTTATTCCGCTTTTGTATTCCTATATTCTGGTGCCCATCCCCCTGCCAAGCTAGATTTAAACACTCCCCAACAGCACTAGCAAACTTCCCCACGACAACATTGGTTCTGGCTCTCATGAGGTGTAACCCGTTCAGCTTGCACATGTCCCACCTTCCCCAGAAATGGTGCCAATGCCTCTGGAATCTAAAGCCCTCCCTCCTGCACCATATCTACAGCCACGCATATAGGACAAGAAATGGTGAAACTTCGTGGCCAATGTCTTCACTCAAATGCTTCTTCGCTGTCACAGTGAAATAACGCAAAATTTTCAGTACAGTTGATTATTCTAGAGTATATTATATGAGGATGCTGAGAGAGACGACAATGTTGAGCTATTAATTCTGCAATAAGAATTAGGAGCAGGAGTCGGCCATACGGCCCCTCAAGCCTGCTCTGCAATTCAATAAGATCATGGCTGATCATCGACCTCAACTCCACTTTCCCGCCCAATCCCCATATCCCGTGATTCCCTCAGAGTCCAAAAATCTATCGATGTCAGCCTTGAATATATTCAACGACTGAGCCTCCACAGCCCTCTGGAATTTCTCCTCATCTCTGGCCTAAATGGCCAACCCCTTATTCTGAGATTATGCCCCCTGGTTCTACACTCTCCAGCCAGGGGAAACAACCTCTCAGCATCCACCCTGTCAATTCCCCTCAGAATCTTCTACTTCAATGCGATCACCTCTCATTTTTCGAAACTCCAGTGGGTATAGGTTCCTCAATACGTTGCGGGTAATACTCGTCAGTGAAGCTTGACAGTGAGTTGGTGGGCTATTAGAGCTGGTGCGGGGCGGGGGGGGTATCAGCCAACTCCAGCCTTGCCCCCACCCAATGGATCCACGCACAGATCCGCCTGGATAGTGATGAGTAGTAGAACCTCTCCAGAGGCCTTTCGAGGAGATCAGTCAGCTAAGCAAAGGTCGGGAATGGGAGATGGGACGTTCTCCTGAAACGGCCTTGAACTTTACCAGCAGCTACCTCTTATCTGACCTACTTTCGTCGCCTCTGTCAACTTTGAAAACTTGGCTCTTATCACGGGTGCAGTGGCCATGGCAAGAAACCGCAGACCATATCCTGCTCCTCCGCCAACCAGTTGCAGCTCCAGTTGCCGCTGAGGTCACACTCAGCGCTCAGGGTGCGGAAGATGTTCTGGGTACTGAGCGGGGCCACCAGCGCCAGTGGTGCAAGAAACAGCACTGGCTCCACTGTCAGGCGGCAGTGGCATCGCCTGATCGGCAGCACGGCCACTGGCGTCAGGGACTCGGACTCGGAGCAAGCCCCAGCCCGAAACTCGAGCCTGGCTCTGGCCATGGTGAATCGGCCTGGGGAGGGGGCAGACAATATAAGTCATAAATCCAAAACTAATTTTGTAATGAGATTCTAATATTGTTGACTCGAACTAGTCAGCAATGCTCGCACGACAATTGGATGCCTGTGTCCAGTTGGAAAGCTGTCTGAAAGAACATGCAGTCTGGCAGAGCTGGAAGTCCAGCAGATTGACTGTTCTGCTGAGCAGACGATGAGACTCCTTCTAGAAAATGGTTCGTCAGTCCAGCTCAGCGGGGATTAAGCACCTTGAAATTGGGATGGGACTGGGGCCACTTGTGTGGCAAGAAGTGCAAGGGGTAGTTTCCCTTCCTTGAAGAACATTAATGATTCAGTTGCAGGCTGTGTTTGCACCACTCGCCACTCGGCCCAAGGATGAGCCGAGCCGATCAAGTGGAGTTAAAGCTTTTCCACCAGACAGTTAATTCCGTGGAATTTCAAGAACAATTAGAAATCAGATAATAATAACCACATCACATAATGGATAAGGTGTTTAACTTTGATGTGTATTATTATATTATCAGAAAATTGTAGTTTCCAGTCTTCTGCCGTTGGTTTGCACACTGGGTTCCAACGTTGATCGGACCTGTTTTACATCTGACCATTTCTAACAATCACTGACCTCATGTAACGGAAATATCTAAATTCCTTTTGTTCACAGAAGCTGACTGTACATTTTCAATGCTGTGGATCCGGGTGTAACGTGCAGGACTTGCGGTGAAGAGAACTTTTGTGCACATTGTTTCTGTTTGGATGTCATCATTTTTTATCTTCGTCATTTCACTCCAGCCGAATGAACCGAAGGAAGAAGGAAGGAAGTTCTCTCTCCGATTCACGATCTCTGTTTCACCTTCATTTGAGAAGGTGAAGAATTCCAATGGCCCGTGATATATAAACAAGATATGAACAATGAAGAGGCCAAGACCAGTGGTTTAGACGAGTTTAGAATTTAAAGCTAATTTTATGTAAGATTCAGTCAAATGCTGGGGAGGTTTATTAGCATCAAACATTCAACACAATAAATAAGCACAATGGATTAGCATTCCATCGTCTTAACTTCTCGTCTCCCGTCTACGACAACTCAGCCATTCCATTTCCTGCTTTTTGCATCCAAACAGAAATACTCCGCAAGAAAGTCCCCTTTACCGCTTGTCCTGCCCGTGCACCCAGATCAACAATGCTGAAAATGTAGAATCAGCTTCTGCAAGCAAAAGGCATTCCATTAATTCAGGAAGGCAGTAATGCGCCTGATCGAAAGAAGAGGTGCGCACCCCTTTTAATCAGACCAAGCAGGCTGGTCACGCCAGTTTGATTCCTGGTCAGTACAGAACCCTGCACGGTTTGAATTCGGCACCCAAAGGACCAGTTCACAAGCCAGCTTCTCCCATCCTTTCAGCGCTAGAGAAAGCAGGACTGACGAATATTCAGGGAAGAGGTTGTATCAAGAAGATTGACGCCGAATGTAAGTTTATCCCAATTCAGGCCAGCTCATGGGTGCAGAATGCAAAATGTAAAGGTCCCGCATTGGCCGGAATCCAACACGGGTCCAAGACGTCCAATGATACACCGAGCAGAATACACCTGGAAGCCTTTAACTTTTCTCAGTTGGTTTGTTTTCAGTTGCTTAAGTGAAGCTCTATGATTTCGAAATATATGGGCTTAATGACACGAAATCTCATGTTTTTAATGGAAAGTATTTATGGTTTCTGAAATGTCGATCAGCTGTAAGAAGCTGAGTTTTGACTAAAATCTAGCGGGGTTGTTCCGGGATTTGAACACGGGGCGTCCCGCAGCTATGAAACACCAAAGCAAGAATGTGAGCAAACCTGTTTCAAAGAGACATCGAATGATCCGCTACGGACGGCAATCCCAATTACGATTAGCAATGATGTCAGATGCTTTATCCATTAGGCCAAGAAAATTTCTTGTGCAATCCGGTTGTTTTGCTTCCAAAAGCCAGCCCTGCTTTCTAAATGCTTGTCTGTCGAGCGGTCCCGTAGTTCTAAATGAATCAACTGGTTTCAAAGCATCAATTCAGATTGCTGCGAATGGGACATGTGCCGCCAGGAACAGCGGTGGTAGCAGAGCAAACTTAACGGTGTAAGTAGGTGAAAGTAAGTGTTAGGTTAAGGTAATGCCGCATGAAAGTGACAAAGAAACGGAAGGAGGAAAGTGAAGGAGGGCTATAGATTGTGGACGGAAGAAAAAGCTGGGACAAGAGGCGGGTTTGAATTATGGAGCATCAAGCTCAGGCATGTGAGAGTGCACGGTTTGAAGGAGTAAATAAGTTTTCACCATCAATAAAAAAAGTGCTGTTTGATGTAGAGAAGATTGATTTCTTGCTGTGTTCTATCAGCAGGGGCCGCAGAGAACAGAAGATATAAAGCGAACTATACCGTGATTTAGATTCAAACTAAGGTTGCTGTGGCCGCAACGCAGAGTGCTGGACCACTAAACGATCCTGCATCGCACATCAGCTGCGCCAGCTCTGCCCTAACCACAGCCAAGTCACGCATGGCACTGCTTAGAAAAGATCAATTTTTGGTGAAGATGCCAAAATCAGCACCGCCAGAAATTTTGACACCGGTGGAATCCGACCCATGACCCGCAGCGAACGGAGCTTTAATCCATAATGGGAAGTAGTGCAGCCGCAGTTACATTAAAAAGGATTGTATCCATTTTGCACGAGAAGAAACTCACCCCTGGAGATTCATTCGGACAAAGAAAAAGGCCCTGCTGGGAGTCGAACCCAGGATTTTCTGTTTAACCACAGAAGCGCTTTAACCAGCTAAGCCACAAATCCAAAACACACCTCAATATTTTCGCCTCCTCTCACTGTTATCTATCAGCTACCTGTCACTGTCTGTTGGAGGCTGAGGCCATTTATTATTGATTCTCAGCTCCTGTCTATTCCGCCATGTATCCCGATGTTGTCTGTATGTCACTGTGTTTATCTCAGTTTCAACCTGTGGGTTGGTTCTGAATGAATACCTGTGTTAGTGTCTTACATGAAATAAATGAGGGGATCAGACAAATCATCCTCTGACACTGGGGAACTAATGAGCCAACATTTTTAACAAGATTTTGATTATTGTGATGCAACAATTACAATATTCGAACTTGAATGATTTAGGTTCAACTCTGTGCAAAAACACCTGTGATCCCAACGGAGGAAGCGGGAGAGAGGCAAGAGAGACACAGGAAAGATCACCTTGGAAATTACTGGCCCCGAATCTACTTTAAATCCCCCACTGTATTTAAACACATTTAATGTCATATTTACACATTGATGCATTTGAGCAATATAGGACATCTATTGCTGTCTCTGGTCTAAAATAACTGATTTATATATTTGATCTCTCCCGCTGTGTTCAGTCTCTATCCTGAATATTGATCTCCAAACGTAGAATCAGTTAATAATCTGGAGACAAGGTTTCTGCAGCCGGCGGGCGGGGAGCAGAGGCTGAGGCTGATCTGTGTCTTGTGGCAGCAGAACACAATGTTCCTGCTGTTTATTGTCATTATCCTGCAGAATATTCCATACTGTTCTCAACATCTTACATTACCATTAAATATCGGAAGTTTTGTTTTATTGTAATGATGATCACTGTGATTCTTCTGGACTTGCTGAACTTGCAGCAAATTAAATATCACGAAACTGTCATCACCCATAATAAACAGGGTCAACGATTTGAGAATTTAACTTGTTGGAGATAGCGTTTTTGCAGCTGCGATGGCCGAGTGGTTATGTCGTTGGACTTGAAATCCAATGAGGTTTCCCTAGGCAGGTTCGAACACTGCGCACTAGCAGATTCTCTCATTATTGTAATTAATTACATCAAATAATTTATTTTCTTCAATCTTCTCCCTCTGGAAGGATTTTGGAATTTTCAATGCAGGTTTTAAGGAAACTAAAGGATTGCCGAGAGACCTGGATCACTTACTTACTTCAAGTAGTTTTGCTGACCGAATTCCAAAAGTGTTCTGCAGATTGTCTGGAAGCTCCAGATAAGGAGGCCTCGACAGTCTCTGAGGTACCTTCGCATACACTCGGTGCTGTCCGGTAGTATCAGTCTATGTAACCATGGGAGAGAGAGAATGGAAAGTCACTGGAAGGCTTGTTTCTGTCAGCAGCAATGGTACAAAAGCAGCAATTCTAAAGTGAAAAGCAGAACACATTCCAGGAGACAGGCCAGGAGACAGACACACGGAGTGGAGATCTGGAAGACTGACCAGAAAAACACCAAGAAGGACACCAACACATAATTCATCTCTCCGTCTCGCGAAGCAGAAGAATTGACCATTCTGAGTTTTGAGTTGCACCACTGAGGTTGTACAAATCTCTCTCTGTAAAACTTGTATTATTATGTTAATAAAACGATTTGTTTGAAAAGTTTAAAGCTTTGGTTGATCTGAGCTCTGATTACCCTAAAGAGTGAAGAGAGCTAAAACTAAAACCCTACAGATCCGTCTGTCCAAAGTCACATTTTCCTCCCAAGCTTGCTACACTTAGCTCATGGCACGGCTTAAATTGCTAATATATAGGTGGAATGGAAAATCTTGTCCGACTATGGGGGAGAGCAGCGGAGTGATGCGCGGTCTGTTAACTCACTGGGCGGAACTTGTTCTTCTCTGCTCTGAATCCAGCTTAAAACCGACCATTAAATCCGACGGTCATTCGTACTAATCCATTGTGCTCTGGACTCGTGGGGTTGAATCCCATCCTCATCATTGCTGGCCACACTGGGATTTTCAGTCTGTGCCTCTGCGCTGCTCATGCGAATACTAAAATAAACACGGACTCATTGCATAAACGTAGAACAGAGATCGCGAATCACAGATACACCATTTCCTCTCTATTCTTTCCTCTGAGATTGAAACCCAATGAAAGACTAGCGGGAAAACAAATGATTAGAAAGCAGAAGCATAATTTTAAATTTTAGGAAAAAATGTAATTTTAAAAGATTTTATCAACAGTAATGACCAGATTATCTGTTTTTTTCTCTTTCGTTGAGAGATAAATAATGGGCAGTGCACTGGGGAGAAATCCTCGTTCTTTTCAAAATAGTGCCATGGTATCTGAGGTCTCGGTGTTACGTCTTTTCAGAAAAACGGTACCGTCGTAAGTGCAGCACCCCCTCAGTACTGCACTTGAGTATCAGCCTGGATTATGAGCTCAAGTCTCTGGAGTGGGGCTTGAGTTTGCTACCGCTGAGCCACGGCTGACACCTAAACTCAGTTCATTCGGCTCAAGTGAAACGGCGAAGACAAATAAGTGACAGTGGACTTAAACTTCAAGTTGGGGCCCAAGAATAAACCCCATCATTGTATAACTGTTTAAAAGGGATGAGCTGTCATTCCCGGATCATTCTGTGTCTGTTTAAAAGGGATGTTCTGCCAGTCCTGGATCATTCTGTGTTTTTTTAAAAGGGATGTACTGTCAGACCCGGATCATTCTGTATCTGTTTAAAAGGGATGTGCTGTCAGTCCCGGATCATTCTGTGTCTGTTTAAAAGGGATGTGCTGTCAGTCCCGGATCATTCTGTGTCTGTTTAAAAGGGATGTTCTGCCAGTCCCGGATCATTCTATGTCTGTTTAAAAGGGATGTTCTGCCAGTCCCAGATCATTCTATGTCTGTTTAAAAGGGATGTTCTGCCAGTCCCGGATCATTCTGTGCCTGTTTAAAAGGGGTGTTCAGCCAGTCCCGGATCATTCTGTGTCTGTTTAAAAGGGATGTTCTGCCAGTCCCGGATCATTCTGTGCCTGTTTAAAAGGGATGTTCTGCCAGTCCCGGATCATTCTATGTCTGTTTAAAAGGGATGTTCTGCGAGTCCCGGATCATTCTGTGCCTGTTTAACAGGAATGTGCTGCCAGTCTCGGATCATTCTGTGCCTGCTTAAAAGGAATGTACTATCAGTGCCAGATCATTCTGTGTCTGTTTAAAAGGGATGTCCTGCCGGTCCCGGATCATTCTGTATCTGTTTAAAAGGGATGTGCTGTCAGTCCCGGATCACTCAGAGTCCGTTTAAAACAGATGTGCAGTCAGTCCTTGATCATCCTGTTTCTGTTTAAAAGGGATGTGCTGTCACTCACATATCATTCTGTTTCTGTATAAAAGGGATGTGCTGTCAGTCCCGGATCATTCTGTATCTGTTTAAAAGGGATGTGCTGCCAGTCCCGGATCATTCTGTGTCTGTTTAAAAGGGATGTGCTGCCAGTCCCGGATCATTCTGTGTCTGTTTAAAAGGGATGTGCTGTCAGTCCCGGATCATTCTGTGTCTGTTTAAAAGGGATGTGCTGTCATTCCTAGATCATTTTTTAACTGTTTAAAGGGGATGTTTAAACAAGGAAGGAGGTTGTATGATGCATATCAGGCGAATTCTTCAAGGCAGAATCAGACCAAATATAATAAGTTGAGAGGGGATGTGAAGATACAAATAAGATTGGCAAAGAGAGTATGAGAGTAGAATGGCGCGAAACATAAAATGGAACCCAAAAATCTACTACTGGCATGTAAACAGTAAGTGGGTATTAAGAGGTGGAGTGCGGCCTATTAGAGACAAAGAAGGCTTGCCATAATTTTCCAATCTTCCCTAGATGTGGGGGAGGTGCTTGAGAACTTGAAAGTGGCAAATGTGACACCATTTTTCAAGAAAGGATGTAAGGATGATCCAATAACTACAGACCGGTTAGTTTAACATCAGTGGTGGGTAAAGTTTTAGAAACAAAAGTCAAGGAAAAAATTAACGTGCACTTGGAGAAGTTTAAGCTAATTAAGTAGCGCCAACATGGATGTGTAAAATGCAGAACGTGCTTGGCTAATCTAATTGAATTTTTTGATGAAGTAACAGAGAAAATTGATGAAGTGAGTGCAATGGATGTTGGCTACATGGATTTTCGGAAGGCGTTTGACAAAGTACCACAGAAAAGGCTGGTTAACAAAATTGAGGCTCATGGAATAGGTCAGTCAGTGGCAGCTTGGATAATGAATTGGCTTAAGGACAGAAAACAGCGAGTTGTGGTAAATGGCTGTACTTCAGATTGGAGGATGGTAGACAGTGGTTTTCCCCAAGGGTCAGTGCTGGGGCCACTGCCTTTTTTTATATATATATAAATGACCTGTATATTGGAATACAGAGTAAAGTTTCTAAATTCGCCGATGACTGCAAACCTGGGGGTGTGGCAAACAGTGATGATGATGCCAATCGACTACAACAGGACATAAAAAGGCTAGCAGAACGGGCAGACAAGTTGCAGATGGGATTTAATACAGAGAATTGTGAGGTGATGCATTTTGGCAGAACGAACAGGGAGAGGGAATATACACTTAAAGGCACAGTTTTAAATAATGTGCAGGGACAGAGAGACCTGAGAGTTAATGTGCATAGGTCCCTAGATGTGGCAGGATATATTGAGAGAATGGTTAACCAAGCATTTGTGATCTTGGGCTTCATATATAGAGGTATTGAGTACAAATGTAGAGAAGTTATGCTAAGTCTTTATAGAGCGCTGGCTAGGCCACAACTGGAGTATTGCGTCTCATCTGGTCACCACACTTTAGGAAGGATGTGAAGGCCCTTGAGAGGGTGCAGAGGAGATTTACCAGATTGGTTCCGGGGAAGGGGGATCTTAGCTACAAGGACAAGTGGGAGAAGCTGGATGTGTTTTCATTAGAGTAAAGGAGGTTGAGGAGTGATTTGATAGAAGTGTACAAGATAATGATGGGTTTCGATAGGCGAGACCGGGAACGGCTTTTCCCACTAGTTGATGGTACAAGGACTAGGGGATTTAAGATTATAGGCAAAAGATACAGGGGGGTGTGAAGAAACAAAGTTACGCACTGGTGATGACCTGCAATTCACTGTCGTTGGAAGTGGTGGAATCAAAGACACTCAATGTTTTGAAGGGGAGACTGGATCGGCATTTGAGGGAAATAAACTTGCAGAAATACGGCGATAGTGCGAGGGAATGGTACTGACTTGATTGCACTGCAGAGAACCGGCACTGGTTTGCGTGGGTTTCCTCCGGGTGCTCCGGTTTCCTCCCACAGTCCAAAGATGTGCGGGTTAGGTTGATTGGCTATGATAAATTGACCCTTAGTGTTAGGGGGATTAAATACGTGGGGTTACGGGGATAGAGTGGGATATGTGTTGGTGTAGGGGTTACGGGGATCGGGTGGGATATGTGTCAGTGCAGGCTCGATGGGCCGAATGGCCTCTATCTGCACTGTGGGGTTTCTGTGATTCTGTGATTCTGTGATTAAATCGGGTGAGTGCAGAGTCACGGATCATCAATTGTATAAGTCTTTTTAACAGGAGTGTAAAATTAGCTGTGATGACCCCGTTGTTAAGGTTGGGGTTCAGGCCGGGATTTGAATCCGGGATCTCTCGCATTTTTTAAGCAGCGAATCAGACCTCTAGACCAACAAACTGCCGATTTTGGGCACGAAGTTGTATTAGGTTTCCCTGCGCTGTTGTGAACCCAGTTCACAGGGGATCTGTTCATTAATATGAAGTACGTTTATATTTTCCTAAATCCACTGCTTTATATGAGCCGTTTCCCTGAACCTGCTCACAATTCTCTCCACCATAAGAAGATGGTCACGTGGCCAAATGGATAAGGGGTTTGACTTCGGTGCAAATCGTTCAGTTAGCAGATGATTGCAGATTCGAGTCCTGCCGCGGTCGTTTAAATAACTAGGCGAAACTTTTTCTTCCCTGTTCTGAATCTGACAGCCCCTCACCTGAAGATAACGGAAGGCCTTTTGCTTATATGAGCTGATTGTACGTTTTCAACATTGTAGATCTGTGTGCACGGGAAGGACAAGCGGTTAAGGGGACTTTCTTTCAGAGTATTTCTGCATGGATGCAAATTGCAGGAAATAGAAACATAGAAACATAGAAGATAGGAGCAGGAGTAGGCCATTCGGCCACTCGAGCCTGTTCCGCCATTTAATCAGATCATGGCTGATCATCCAAATTCAGTACCATGTCCCTCGCTTTCTCCCCATATCCCTGGGAAGGGTTGAGTGCAGTGTAATCCATTATGCTTTGCACGTGAGGGTTCGAATCTCGTCCTCGTCATCATTCCGTTACACGTTTGATGTGGATAAACCTTCCGAGCATTTCACAGAATTTTGCGTAAAATAGGCTTTGTAATCGCAATCTCGTCAAAATCACACTGGTGACTCAGGTCTGTGCCCCTGCACTCTTCATATTTTGTTAAAATTAAAACAGACCACTGGAGTTCTTGAATGAAGGTAGAGTGGGAATCGGAGATTGAGAACCATCCCTACCTGTCTTCCTTCCTCTGCGATTGGCACCAAATGAAAAACTAGTGGGAACAAAGACAAATGATTAGGGAGCAGAAACATATCTTTATCGTTTAGGAGGAAAGGTAATTTCAAAAATATTTATCAAACTTAATAAGGAGATGTTCTGTTTTAGTGTCTTTAGTTGAGAGATAAATAATGGGCAGTACAATGGGGAGAAATCCTCGTTCTTTTCGGCATACTCTCATGTGATCTGAAGACTCAGTTGAACGTCATACTAGAAAGATGGGACCGCCGACAGTGCAGCACTCCCTCAGTACTGCAATGGAGTGTCAGCCTGGATTATGTGCTCAAGTCTCTGGAGTGGGGCTTGCGTTTGCTACCGCTGAGCCACGGCTGACACCAAAACTCAGTTCATTCGGCTGGAGTGAAATGACGGAGCTAAAGGGAAAAGTCATAGTGGAGTAAAACTTCAACTTGGCGCCCTAGAAAAATCGCGCATCGTAATCGGCCGCCTGTTATACAAACTGCCCGATTTATCTTTCCATCGATTTCATAAGCAATAAAATCAGGCCTGTCTATAATGGGCGGGGTCGTGGTCAGTCAAGGTTCACTCTGGGTCTGTTTCAACCGGGTGCGCTCACAATCCCGAATCATTTAGCGTGTTAGTCCATTTTAAAGAAAAGCAATTCCAGTTGTGATGACCGAGTTGATGAGTTTTAACTAAATGCGGCGGGGCTCTCGCATTTTAATTTGCAAAATTCCCTCAGCGAGAATCATGCCCCAAGACCAACGAGCCGCCGATTTTTGTACGAAGTTGCATTAGGTTTCTCTGCTCTAGTGCGAACCCAGTTCGCAGAGGACGTGTTCATTAATTTGAATTATGTTTATCTTTTCCTAAATCAACTTCTTTATATGAGCAGTTTCCCTGAATCTGCTCACAATTCTCCCCATAACAAGACTGTCGGCTACAACCTAATTGTGGTATGGTGTTTGGGCGATTGTCTACACGTAACTTCCGTCCTTGTAATTCTCAACATCATGTTCCGGTGAATCGTTGTTTGTGTTCAACATGATGTCGGAAAAATGTACAGATAACTCGTGAGTTTACACATCTTCTCACTTCTGCCAAAGAGTTAGTCACTGCGTTCAAATCGAATCTATTTCCATTCACATTATTCTTTGCCTGATAGTTGCTGGTTTAACAGTTAAAAGTGGCCCCACCTGCCCTCCTGTCAATAAGTAACACTGAAGGGCTCCTTTAAACCTCCCATCCGTTATTGGAACACGGTGGGCCTGAGAAAGCTAAGAGCCCACGTGGAACAGCTAATAAATAGATATTTGTGGAAACACCACTCGTACCTTCGGCTCCGGTCGAAATATCACACCGCAAAAGCATTGACTGCTCTAGGTGAAGCTCGAACTCACAACCTCGGCATAACTCGAAGCCTGGTACTGTTATATAAGTACCGCGCACTAACCGGTTGCGCCACTAGAGCTGCGCTTGATTCGTGCTAGTTTTCGGTGCTCATTTACTTGCACATCTCAGGTTGTCCAATCGTGCAGGGGCGCAATGTTGTTTAATTGAGGCGCATTGGCTGGGTTTATATGAATGATTGAAGCAGGAGTTACTCTCATGTGTTAGCGAGCTGGTGAATTGACCAAAGGCTGCAACGAGATCCTGGTGTCATAAGCACTGAACATTTTTCCCCAACTCCTAAAATACAGTCTGCAAAATGTGAACCAATGAAAATTCATCACATGCAAAACAATGTTTTTTTTTAAGTTTTGCCCATGATTCGTTAACCATGTGAGTTACCGATTGATTAATGACGATTACAACAAACTTCTCACACAGTCTAATGAGATGTATGTAATAGAATAAACAATTTTCGTAAAGTTTACTCCTCGACGTGGAATGGAATCCGTATTGCAGGGTAAGAGTATTTGTAGATGACAATTGATGTTCTGAGCTGTTTCTCTAATTATTTAATGAGCAGCTGTTTCCGAAGTGTAGCGGTTATCACTTCCGTCTAAAGTACAACAGATCCCTGGTTCAATAATGTTTTGCAGGTAGAGATTAATAAAATACATTAACAGCCACACGGTATTCTCCTTTTCTCTATACAGTTCTGTACACACTCAAAATCTATAGAGATACCGACTGTGTGAGAGATCATTACAGAATCCTGCAGCTCTGCCTCGGTTAATAGCAACAGTTCGGAGCCGCATTTCAGACGCGGCAACAAACCCATGAGTTTGTTTGCTGTTCCCCAGCTCCCGGAGTGAGTGAGGCCAGGACAGCAGCGAATTTCAGGCCACCTGTCCGGCCCCGTTCTCTCAAAGCGCCCGCTGCCAGCGGAAAGAAGCGATTACAGCCTCAGAGAGCATAAATTGCCCATCGCGGTGAAACAAGGAATCACTAAAGCAGAGGAGCGCAGAGATTTGCATCTACAGCGTGTAGGTGAGGATGTCGAGTTTGATATCGATCGACTCATTGTTTTAGAACCGTTGAAATTGAATCTCTCTCCGGCAGATGTTGCAGGCTTACATATGAAAAGTGCCCTCGAGGTGCAATCGACAAATTTGGAGAGGCCGTGTAGTGGGACAATTTAAAGGATCAGCACAGTTAATGCCGAGAACAAATTAAACAGTAGCTCAAGCTGATGAACCATGCACTGGTGGAAATCCTGGAGGGAGATTTAGAGGAAGCGACAGTGGGAAGGGCTGTACTGCGATTCTAACACTTCTCCAAGCACATTCCGGGCAAGTCATCGACAGTAATAAGTGGGCTTGGAACCGGAATGGAACTGCGGGCACATGTCTCAGTCAAAATGCAATGGACAATAAATGACAAATCCATTTGATTTGCCTTTGATAACCAGTTGATTGGGCCTGTATTTTAGACAGAGTGACTCTTTAGTCTCGGGTTATGAATCTCGCTTTGTGGATTGTAGATTGAAATTTACGAAAGGTGAGCCTCTTTATAACGTCGACTTCTAACTTTGGACTTGCGCTCAAAAGTTGTTCTAATCAACCTAGGAAATGATTGATCAGGACCAAAATCATTCTCCATCAATCTCCAGTGGCTTAGGAGGAAGGTCAATGCAAACTGTCATGTAAATATCATGGGTTTAAAGACAAACAATTAAAGTATTTTTTTATCAAACAATCACCGGTGATGGTTGTAAGTATATTTGTGTGTGTCCATAATAGATACGAACGTATTTGTGAGTTGATGTTGTGTTAGATGTAAATGCATTTGCACTTCTGTTGATTACAAATATGTTTAGATGTATCTGCAATATTTATTATTGTATTGAGTGGGGGAATCTGTGTCAGTTATAGATGTATTTCTGAGCGCTTCAAATATCCAGTCCAGCCCCATTCTACCTTCTCATTGCCCCCACGTGGGACACGGCAGACCATCTGTTACATTCGGATTCAACTTTTGCTTTTATTGACACTTAAAAAATGTGAGGTTTAGAAAGTAATAAATCTGCATCCATCAGCCTCTCTGATACCTCTTGAGCGTCCCTTACTCTGTCTGATTGGCCCTGAGCGTCCCTTACCCGCTCCAGAACCTCTTGAGCATCCCTTACACTGTCTGGTACATTCGGAGGGTCCCTTACCCTGTCTGGTAAATCGGGAGCTTCCCTCACCCTTTCTGAAACATCCGGAGCATCCCTTACACTGTCTGGTACATCGGTAGCTTACATTACCCAGTTTGGTACATCCGGAGCGTCTCTTACCCTATCTGATGCATCCGGAGCATCCCTTACCCTGTCTGATACATCCGGAGCGGCTCTTACCCTGTGAGATATATCCGGAGTGGCCCTTACCCTGTCTGGTAAAACAGGAGCGCTCCTTACCATGTATGGCAAATTCGGAGCGTACCTGAAACAGTCTGGTACATCCGGAGCATCCCTTACACTGTCTGCTACATCCGGAGTGTCCCTTACCCTGTCTAGTACAACAGAAGCATCCCTTACACTGTCGGGTAAATCCAGAGCGTCCCTTAAACAGTTTGGTATATCCGGGGCGTCCCTTCACCTGTCTATTACATCCGGAGCGTCCCCTACTCTCCTTGATAAATCCTGATCCACCATTTTAATTTTTGATACCAAGTTTGCCAAAATTGCACATTTCACCCTTCATCCGCAGCTAGGTAGCGCATCCCGTCGCTCACGCTCATCAACTGTTTAGGGAAAAGCGGCAACTACCAGGTGGACAATCCCAGTTGTTCAGTTAGCCTCCCCAGTGCACTTCATTTCCCAAGGAATGTTCTTGTACAATCGGGCTGCTTTGGTTCCAAAGACCGGCCCTGCTGTCGCAGACCTTGTCTGTCGAGAGGTCCCGCTGGTCTAAATCAATCGACTGCTTTCAATGCACCAACTCAGATTGGGGAGAATGGCACATGTGCCCCAGGAACTGCGCAGGGAGCAGAGCATATTTACCGGTTTAAGTAGGTGAAAGTGAATGTTAGCAGGCAAATTACAATGACATTGAAGGAGGAAGGTAAAGGAGGGCTATTGATTGTGGAAGGAAGAAGAATCTGTGCCATGACTCGGATTCGGACCGAGGTTGCTGCGGCCACAGCACAGAATACTAACCGCTATACAATAACGGCATGACACATCAAGTACTGGAGCTCTGCTCTGACCACCACAAAGTAACACATGGCACTGCTTAGAAAAGATGGATTATAGGTGAAGAGTTATAAATCAGCACCGCCAGAAATTAGGAAGTGGTGAAATTCGACCCAGGCCCCGCAGCGATTGGAGCCTTCATCCAGAATGGGAACTAGTGCAGCCGCAGTTACATTTAAACGAATTTTAGCCTTTTCACACGGGAAGAAGCTCACCCCTAGAGATTCATTAAAAAAATGGCCCCGCTGGGAGTCAAACCCAGGATCTACCAGTTTACTAGACAGATGCTTTGACCAGCTAAGCCACGGGGCCGAATCCCAATACAATTTCTCGCCTCCACTCATTGATACCTTTCAGCTACCAGTCACTGTCTTCTGGACTCTCAGACCGTTGTTTATTTCTCCAGCTCTCTTGTCTATTCCGCCATGTGTTCCATTGCTCTCTGTATCTCCCGTTTATCTCAGTGTCAAACTGTGAGGTGATTCTGAATGATTACCCTATGTTTGTGTCTTATATGAAATAAATGAGGGGATCAGACAATTCTTCCTCTGACACTGGGGAACTAATGAGCCAACATTTATAACAAGATATTGTGTATTGTGATGCAGCAAATACAATATTCCATCTTGAAAGATTCAGGTTCAATTCTGTGCAAAAGTAACTTTGACCCCAACGTGTTTGCATTTGGCCGCCTTTTAATTTGACGCCAAAAACGCCACCATTGCACCTCAAGGTGATTAATATCTAAGAATCAGAGAAGTCAAGCAGTGAAAGTGTATTTCTAGAAAGGGTTGTGAGACTGTGGAATGCACTGGCCCAGCAGAGCAGCAGATTTAAAACAAGGTTTAAAAACCGGCTGCGTGTGGGAGGAAGGGGAGAGGGAGGCAAGACAACCACAGAAGATCTCAACAGAAAATGTTGGAAAAACTCAGCAGGCCAGTCAACATCCGTGGAGAGAGAAATAGAGTCAACGTTTCAGGTGGAAACACTTTGACAAGACTGAAAAAGCACAGGAAATGAAACAGATTAAAATGCCAGGCTGGGAGAGAACAAAAAAGAAGTGAAGAGACATTAGGAGATATTCAAAACGAGACGAGATAATGATAAGTGTAGTGGAGACAAAAGATGGCTCTAGATTAGCTGTGAAATGCGCTGGCAGAATGGGAGACAGCTGGCATGTGGGAGAGAAAAAAAGGGGGTGGGCAAAAATAAAGGTGTGGATAAAAAATATAAGTGAAAATGTAATGGGGGCCGAGGATATGATTTGAAATTTTTGAACTCTATGTTGAGTCTGGAAGGCTGTAAAATGCCTAATCGGAAGATGAGGTGCTGTTCCTCGATCTTACGCTGAGCTTCCGTGGAACAATGCAAGAGGCCGAGGACGGTGATGTCTGAGTGGGAATGGAGCGGTGAATTACAATGACAGGCGACTGGAAGGTCGGGGTCATCCTTACAGACTGAACAGAGATGTTCCGCACAGCAGTCACCCAATGTGCATTTGGTCTCCCCAATGTAGAGGAGGCCACATCGTGAGCAGTGAATACAGTATACTTGATTGCAAGAAGTACAAGTAAATCGCTGTTTCACCTGGAAGGGTTGTTTCGGGCCATGGACAGTGGGAAGGAGGGAGGTATAAGGGCAGGTATTGCATCTCCTGCGCTTGCACGGGAAGGTGCCAGGTGAAGAGGCAGGGGTGTTGGAGGTGATGGAGGAGTGGACTAGGGTATCACGGAGGGAGTGGTCCCTAGGGAATGCTGAAAGGGGAGGTGAGGGGAAGACGTGTTTGGTGGTGGGATCACGTTGGAGGTGGCGGAAGTGGTGGAGAATGATCCGTTGAATGTGGAGTCTTGTGGGGTGAAAGGTGAGGACAAGGGGAACCCTATCATGGTTCCGGGAGGGAGGGGCAGGGGTGAGGGCAGAAGTGCGGGAGATAGAATGGACACGGTCGAGGGCCATGTCAACCATGGTAGACGGGATTCCTCGGTTGCGGAAAAAGGAAGGCATCTCGGAAGTACTGATGTGGAAGGCGGCATCATCGGATCGTATGCGGTGGAGATGGAGAAACTGGGAGAATGGAATAGAGTCCTTACAGGAGGCGGGGTGAGGAGGAAGTGTAGTCCATGTAGCTGTGGGAGTCAGTGGGCTCGTAGTGAATTTTGGTCAATAACCTATCCCCAGAGATGGAGACCGAGAAGTCGAGGAAGAGGAGGGAAGATTCGGAGATGGACCATGTGAAGGTGAGGGAAGGGTGGAAATTGGAGGCAAAGTGAATGAACATGTCTAGTTCAGGGCGAGATCAAGCAACGGCACCAATACAGTCATCAATGTACTGGAAAAAGAGGTGAGGGAGGGGACCCGAGTAGGACTGGAACAAAGACTTTTCTGCATACCCCACGATAAGGCAGGCATAGCTAGGACCCATGCGGGTACCCATAGCAACACCTTTGATTTGGAGGAAATGAGTGGAGTCAAAGGAGAAGTTGTTATCGATCACCTTGGAATCCACTGACACCGAATCTGATTTAAATCCCCCCACTGTATTTAAACACATTTAATGTCATATACACATTTTAAAGCACTTGAGCATATTTTTGAGATTTAACATAGAAACCTAGAAGATAGGAGCAGGAGTAGGCCATTCTGCCCCTCGAGCCTGCTCCGCCATTCAGTGCAATCATGGCTGATCATCCAAATTCAGTACCCGGTCCCTGCTTTCTCCCCATACCCCTTGATCCTTTTTGCCTTAAGAAATATATCCAACTCCTTCTTGAATATATTTATTGAATTGGCCTCTACTGCCTTCTGTGGTAGAGAATTCCACAGGTTCACCAATTTCTGGGTGAAGAAATTCCTCCTCATTTCTGTCCTAAATGGCTTACCTCTTATCCTTAGACTGTGACCCCTGGTTCTGGACTCCCCGACCATCGGGATCATCCTTCCAGCATCTAGTCTGTCCAGTCCTGACAGAATTTTATAAGTTTCAATGAGATCCCCTCTCATTCTTCTAAACTCCAGCGAGTATAAGCCCAATCGACCCAATCTCTCCTCATACGTCATTCCTGCCATCCCAGGTATCCGCCTGGTGAATCTTCGCTGAACTCCTTCCATGGCAAGAACATCCTTCCTCAGACAAGGCGACTAAAACTGCACACATTACTCAAGATGTGGTCTCATCAAGGCCCTGTACAACTGCAGCAAGACATCCTTTTTCCTGTACTCACACCCTCTCGCTACGAAGGCCAACATACCATTTGCCTTCTTAAGTGCCTGCTGCACCTGCATGCTTCACTTCAGCGACTGGTGCACAAGGACACCCAGGTCTCGTTGCACTTCCCCTTCTCCCAATCTATTGCCATTTAGATAATAATCTGCCTTCCTGTTTTTGCCACCAAAGTGGATAACCGCGAATTTATCCACGATATATTGCATCTACCATGCTTCTGCCCAATCACCCAACCTGTCCAAATCATCTGTAGTTTCTCGGCATCCTCCTCACAACACACATGCACACCCAGCTTTGTGTCATCTGCAAATTTGGCGATATTACATCCAATTCCCTTGCCTAGATCAGTAATATATATTGTGAATAGCTGGGGTCCAAGGACTGATCCCTTCAGTACCCCACTAGTCACTGCCTGCCACTCGGAAAAAGACCCGTTTATTCCAACTCTTTGCGTTCTGTCTGTCAACCAGTTCTCTATCCAAGTCAATACCTTGCCCCCAATCCCATGAGCCTTAAGTTTACATGCTAATCTCTTATATGGGGCCTTATCGAAAGCCTTCTGAAAGTCCAAATACACCACATCCTCTGGTTCTCCCTAATCTATTTTACCAGTTACATCCTCAAAAAATTCCAGTAGATTAGTCAAGCACGATTTACCTTTTGTAAATCCATGTTGACTTTGTCCGATCCTGCCACTGTTTTCCAAGTGCTCTGCTATTACATCTTTTATAATGGACTCTACCATTTTCCCCACTACCGATGTCAGGCTTACCGGTCTGTAATACTCCGTTTGCTCTCTACCACCTTTTTTAAATAGTGGGGTAACATTAGTTACCTTCCAATCCATGGGTACTGTTCCAGATTCCATCGAATGTTGGAAGATGATCAGCAATGCATCTACTTTTTCTAGGGCCACTTCCTTAAGTACCCGAGGATGTAGATTATCAGGCCCTGGGGATTTATCGGACTTCAATCCCATCAATTTCCCTAACACCATTTCCCTACAATACTGATTTCTTTCAGTTCCTCCCTTTCATCAGACCCTATGTTCCACAGCATCTCTGGGGGGTTATTTGTGTCCTCCTTTGTGAATACAGAACCAAAATATGTATTTAATTGGTCCGCCATTTCTTTGTTCCCCATTATAAATTCCCCTGTCTCTGACTGCAAGGGGCCTACGCTTGACTTCACCAATCTTTTTCTCTTCACATATCTATAAAATCTTCTACAGTCAGTTTTTATGTTCCCTGAAAGCTTACTCTCATATTCTATTTTCCCCTTCTTAATTAATCCCTTTGTCGTCCTTTGTTGAATCCTAAACTGCTCCCAATCCGCAGGTTTACTGCTTTTTCTGGCCAATTTATATGTCCTCTCCTTGGATCTTATGCTATCCCTAATTTCCCTTGTTAACCACGGTTGAATCACCTTTTTTGTTTTATTTTTATGCCAAACTGGGACGAACAAATTCTGTAGTTCATCCATGCGGTCTTTGAATGTTTGCCATTGCATATCCACCGTCAACACTTTGAGTGACATTCCCCAATCAATCCTACCCAACTCGTGCCTCAGACTATCATATTATGATCGCTCTGACCCAAGGGGCCTCGTAAAACAAGATTGCTAATTAATCCTTTCTCATTACATAATACCCAGCCTAGGATGGCCTGATCTCTGGTTGGTTCCTCGACTTATAGGTCCAGTAAACCATCCCGTAAACACTCCAGGAATTCCTCCTCCACAGCATTGTTACTAATTTGGTTAGCCCAATCTATATGTAGATTAAAGTCACCCATGATGACTGCTGTGTCCTTATTGCACGCTTCTCTAATTTCCCTTAACACTGTCTCTGATCTACAATATCTGCTTTATGTATGTGAAATTATCATTGCTGAGATTAAACAGGTTGTGCCTGGTTAGCGGTTCTTAGCTTTAAGGGTGTGTTTCACGTTTTGGGACTTCACATCAGTTAAAATGCAAGTTGTATTGGGTTCAAATCCCGGACGCGCCCCAATATTTTAATAGAAGCACTTTCCTCGGCCAGGAGACATTCAACAAGTCTTCAAATAATAACTGCCAGAAAAATCAGCGTGTCTTCAGTACATCGCAAGAAAACGGCAATTTTATTATTTAAAGCAGTAATTCAGTCCCAGAAGTGCCGAAACTGTGAGGTAAATATGTAAATCCATTTGTTTCCAGAAGCCTGCTCCACATTTTCCACATTGTCAATCTGGGAGCACGGGCAGGACCTGCGTGTGGTAAAGGGCCTTTATTAAAGGTTGTTTCTACCGTTTGGAAACAGAAATTATGAAATAAAAGGGATTTTTGGCTGAGTCCTTTTGGATAATAATGTTAGTTCGAGGTTGGTAAGAGGTTAAAGTCTCAGGGCCATTAATCCGGTTGGAAGATACGAAGACTAAAAATGTTACAGTCCCCAAGTTAGACGATATTATCTCTCCATGATTGGTAAACTTCTCCCAATTTCTCAACCTAATATTTCACCCAGCTCTAATGGAAAGAAGCTGGAATCGAGAGCGCCTTCCTCCTTCCTCCCTTCCTTCCCTCCTTGCTTCATTCCCTTCCTCCTTGTTCGTGGTTTCCTGCCTCATTGGACAATGAGCCTGACTTTGATTTTAACTCTGTGATCGACATCTTATCAGTTGCAGTCCTAACCTCGTCTTTTTGCAGATTTATTCAATCTATTTGATGGAAACTCTCCAACATTTAATAAAACCGTCCATTAATGCCTGTGAGTTAAAACAGGCGTTTTAATGGTGAAGGGAATATTAGAGGGCCAGAACAACTCCTGCAGCAATCGAAATAGAGTCAGTGCCCAGCTCTGCTGTTCGGGGCAATCCTCGACTCCTCGTGTTTCATTTTCACTTCGATGCGAATAGCTGAGAGCGAACTCCAATCTACACGGGCTTTACACATGTTAACAGACATAAAACAAAGAGCAGGGATAAACGAGTCTTTTTGAGGATGGCAGGCATTGACTGGTGCATTACCGCAAGGATCGGTGCTTGGGCCCCACCTATTCACAATCTATATCAATGATTTGGATGAGGGGACTAAATGTAACATTTCCAAATTTGCTGATGATACAAAGTTAAGTGGCAGGGTCGGTTGTGAAAAGGACGTGAGGAGGCTTCAAGGGGATCTCGACAGGCTCAGTGAGTGGGCTAGAACATGGCAGATGGAAGATAATGTGGATACATGTGAGGGTATCCACTTTGTTAGAAAAAACAGAAAGGCACCACTTCCTAAATGGTGAACAATTGGGGAATGCAGAGGGTTAAAGGGACCTGGGTGTCCTTGTATATCAGTCACTAAAAGTGAATGTGCAGGTGCAGCAAGTCATTAGGAAGGCAATTGGTATGCGGGCCTCCATGACAAGAAGATTTGAGTACAGGAGTGAAGAAGTCTTACTCCAAATATATAGGGCATTGGTGAGGCCACACCTGGAGTACTGTGTACAATTTTGATCTCCTTTCCTATGGAAGCATATACTTGCCATAGAGGGGCTGCATCGAAGATTCACGAGATTGATTCCTCAGATGGCGGGACCATCCTATGAGAGTAGATTGAGTAAACTAGGCCTATATTCTCTTGAATTCAGAACAATGAGAGGGGATCTCATTGAAGCCAGCAATATTATTATAGGGTGGGTGCTGGGAGAATGTTTCCCAAGGCTGGGGAGTCTAGAACCAGGGGCCACAGTCTCAGTATAAAGGGTAGGCCATTTAGGAATAAGATGAGAAGACATTTCTTCACACAGAGGGTGGTGAATTTTTGGAATTCTCTATCCCAGAGGCCTGTGGAGGCTCTGTCATTGGGTATATTCAAAACAGAAGTCGATAGTTTTCTGACTAGTGAGGGCATCAAGGGATATACCGATAGGGCCGGTGAATGGAGTTGAGGCAGAAATCAGCCATGAACTCATTGAATGGCAGGCTGGGCTCGAAGGGCCGAATGGCCTACTCCTGTTCCTATTTCTTATCTTCTTATGTTCTTACACCGCTTGAACGATTAACAGAAAAAGCAAATGATGAGGGAGCTGGAAGAAAGGGTTAAATTTATCCTTTGGAAATGAATTTAATTTCAAACGTTTATCGATCATAGACCAGTGCAGTTTTCTGATTCGCAACAAGTCAGTACATTTTATTTCTGTTAATCTTTACCCCTGCTCCCGCTCTTCATAGAGAGCACAGCGTCCTGTGCCACGAGCATTCAAAAACATTTCAATTATGGCCATCCTCCTGTAATCGCTACTTTCACCCACTGGCGCTCTTTCCAGTTATCCTCTATTTATTTCAATCACACACTTCAAAAGACTTGTTAAGAGTAAGACGGAACACTTCCAATCTAACTGCACCATAACAGCGGGCCAATGGCTCACATTTAAACCCTCGTTGGCAGCTAGGTAGCGCTGCCCGTCGCTCACGCACTGCAAAAGTTTTGGGAAAAGCGCCAGCCAGCATGAAAACAAAACCCAGTTCTGCAGTTAACAAGATATCGCAAGATTCTCAAAGGAAATTTCGTGAACAATCCGGCCGCTGTCGTTCTAAAGTCCAGTCCTGCTTTCGCAGCGCTTATCTGTCAAGCGGTCACACAGATCTAAATGTATCGACTGGTTGTACATTGGTGCGAATGGGACATGTGCCCCCATGAACCACGGTGGAAGCAGAGAGAACTTAACCACGCAAGCACATGAAAGTGAATGTTAGATTAAGGTAATACCGCAGGCAAGTGACAAAGAAATGGAAGGAGGCAAGTAAAGAATGGCTACTGATTGTGGAAGAAGAAAAAGCTGGGAGAAGAGGCAGGTTTGAATTATGGAGCATCAAGCTCAGGCGCGGGTTTAAAAGGAGTAAATAGGTTTTCACCACCAACAAAACATCATTTTTCACGTCGAAAAGCTTGATTTTTCAGTCTGTTCCATTAGCAGGTGCCGCAGAGGACAGAAGATGCAAAGCGAGCTGTGATGTGATTTAAGTTTCAACGGAGGTTACTGCGGCCACAATGCAGGGCACTAACCATGATGTGATCGCAGCGCCACACGTCAGCTTCGTGTATTTTTTCTGACCACAGCATAGTTGCGCACGGCACGGATATTTTTGCTGTTAAATATGAATAAAAGGCGATGTATGTTTGCAGCTGTTGATGTTTCTGTCCTGTTACTGTCATAGGAACATAGAAACAGGAGGAGGCCATTCAGGCCCTCGAGCCTGCTCCGCTATTCAATTAGATCATGGCAGGTCTGTATCTGAACTCCATCTACCTGTGATGATTCAATAAACCTTCACATCCTCGCTGAACACAAACCTATCGATTTCATTTTGAAATTGTCAATTGATCCCCCGCCTGAACAGCTGTTTCGGGAAGAGCGTTCAAGATTCCCACTACCCTCTGTGTGAAGAAGCGCTTCCTTACATCATCCCTGAACGGGGTAGCTCTAATTTTACGGTTATGCCCCATTGTGTTGGACCCTCACAACGGAGGAAATAGATTATCTCTCTCTTACACCTATTTGTTTGCAGCTCTGACCGAAGTTCTCACCCCAGAACATTAACTGTCCCTCTGATCGTGTCCCGCTAATTTGGATTTTGAGTTCATGCCTCTTTCCCTGATGATTCTTTGCGCCCTCTCTCTGCAAATGGATTTGTTGCAGATTACTGGCAGCAGGCGGCAGAAGCAATCGGGATATGGGCACTGACAGGGAATGCTGCTTCTCAAGGCTGTCTCACAACCCGCAGGAGCTGGCAGGGGTTTGAAAGCCTTCATGTGTCACACAATTATAATTGATGACGTGGTATCTTTAAATACCACCCTATAATGGAAGAGCCTGTATATGGGGGTATTTGAGACGCAACACGATTTCGGGAACCCGTCTGACTCCAGATCATAAGACCGGCTGCTCGAATCACGCCCGGATCGCGGAGACTTTTATACCAGAATAAATCTAAGCCGCTCACAATAAATACTGTCAACTTTCAATGTTTAGTGGACGATTTTCCCTGAGCGATGTATCTGATCCTCTCATTAATTCGTTTGTACAAACTTTGGGAAAAGACGGAGCTGGAAATTGTTTACAGGGAAATCATCTGTACATATCTTCAAGTCTCCCGGTCACCCACAAAGAAGCTCAAACTCACGGATTCAGACTCATCAGATGCAATCGGCTCTGTGGCACAATGGATAGCAGATTGGACTTCTAGTGTAATGGTTGGAAAGGTCATTCAAAGGTTGTGAAGTCGCTGTTCAGTCAGGTTTCGGTGATGAACTTTTGAAGCAAATCCACATTGCTGTCCTTCAAGGACTGAGAATCGCCAATGAGGCCCGTTGAATTGTGAACAATTATCATGTCAGCTTCAAACTGCGCACATTCTGCAACTGTAAAAAGACATCATTTGAACCTGGGAATCTCTCCCATATCAACCAATGAAACCCCCCGAGCGAGATTCAAACTCCGAGACCAACGAGCAGCTGGCAACGAAGCCGTAAGATTCCTTTCAGACCGCTTCTGTCCTTCCAATCTCGCGTTCCTATAAAATGTACAGCAATATCAAGTGGTACCCGAAATATTTCAAGTCAACAATATCATCCTTACTTCACCGGGTTCGTTCTGAAAATTCGAATTTGACTTTTTAAATGCTTCCCCTGCCGTCTCAGTCAGTCTTTCTTTCTTTACCCTTTCCTGCTGGTGTGGCAGGTTAGATCGGAAGCCTGAGACGTCCATCAGTGGAAAACACAGAGAGACAAGACAAAGAGACGGAGAGATTGAAAGATGGCGGCTAGCGGTATGATTCTCACAGAGAAAAATCCACTGATTTAAATGCGAGAGGCGAGGACCCAAATCTCGGATGAGCCCCCGCTCTTCCGTCACAAATCCCCAATTCACTCAGTTTGATGACATTGCAGATGATTTACAATAATAACTGTCAAAAATTCCGCGATTTTATTATTAAAAGCGGGAATTCAGTCCCAGATGTGCGGAAACTGTGAGGTAAATATATAAATCCGCTTGTTTACAAAAGCTTGCTCCACATTTTCCACATTGTCAATCTTTTTTTTAATTCATTGATGGGATGTGGGCGTCGCTGGCTAGGCCTGCATTTAGTGCCCATCCTTAATTGCCCTTGAGAAGATGGTGATGAGCTGCCTTCTTGAACCGCTGCAGTCCATATGGTGTAGGTACACCCACAATGTTGTTAGGAAGGGAGTTCCAGGATTTTGGCCCAGCGACAGTGAAGGAACGGCGATACAGGTCCAAGTCAGGATGGTTTGTGGCTTGGAGGGGAACTTGTAGGTGGTGATGTTCCCATGCGTCAGCTGCCCTTGTCCTTCTAAGTGGTAGAGGTTGCGGGTTTGGAAGTTGCTTTTGAAGGAGCTTTGTCGAGTTGCTGCAGTGCATCTTGTAGATGGTACACACTGCAGCCACAGTGCACCGGTGGTGGAGGGAGTGAATGTTGAAGGTGGTGGATGGAGTGCCAATCAAGCGGGCTGCTTTATCCTGAATGGTGTCGAGCTTCTTGAGTGTTGTTGGAGCTGCACTCATCCAGGCAAGTGGAGAGTATTCCATCACACTCCTGACTTGTGCCTTGTAGATGGTGGAAAGGCTTTGGGGAGTCAGGAGGTGAGACACTCGCCGCAGAATTCCCAGCCTCTGGCCTGCTCTTGTAGCCACAGTATTTATATGGCTGGTCCAGTTCAGTTTCTGATCAATGCTAACCCCCAGGATGTTGATAATGGGGGATTCAGCGATGGTAATGCCATTGAATGTCAAGGGGAGATGGTTAGAGTATCGCTTGTTGGAGATGGTCATTGCCTGGCACTTGTGTGGTGCGAATGTTACTTGCCACCTGTCAGCCAAAGTCTGAATGTTGTCCAGGTCTTGCTGCATTTGGACACGGACTGCGTCAGTATCTGACGAGTCTCGAATGGTGCTGAACAGTGTGCAATCATCAGCGAACATCCCCACTTCTGACCTTATGATGGAGGGAAGGTCATTGATGAAACAGCTGAAGATGGTTGGGCCTAGGACACTGCCCTGAGGAACTCCTGCAGTGATGTCATGTGATTGAGATGAATGACCTCCAACAACCACAGCCAACTTCCTTTGTGCTAGGTATGATTCCAACCAATGGAGAATTTTCCCCTTGATTCCCATTGACTTCAGTTTTGCTAGGGCTCCTTGATGCCACATTCGATCAAATGCTACTTTGATGTCAAGGGCAGACACTCTCACCTCACCTTTTGAGTTCAGCTCTTTTGTCCATGTTTCGACCAAGGCTGTAATGAGGTCAGGAGCTGAGTGGCCCTGGCGGAACCCAAACTGGGCGTCAATTAGCAGGCTATTGCTGAGTAAGTGCCGCTTGATAGCACTGTCGACAACACCTTCCATCACTTTGCTGATGATTGAGAGTAGACTGATGGGAAGGTAATTGGCCAGGCCGGATTTGTCCTGCTTTTTGTAGACAGGACATACTTGGGCAATTTTCCACATTGCCGGGTAGATGCCAGTGTTGTAGCTGTACTGCAACAGCTTGGCTAGGGGTGCAGCTAGTTCTGGAGCACAAGTCTTCAGTACTATTGCCGGAATGTTGTCAGGGCCCATAGCCTTTGCAGTATCCAGTGTCTTCAGCCGTTTCTTGACATCACGTGGAGTTAATTAAATGGGCTGAAGACTGGCATCTGTGAAGCTGGGGACCTCAGGAGGAGGCCGAGATGGATCATCCACTCGGCACTTCTGGCTGAAGATAGTTGCAAATGCTTCAGCCTTGTCTTTTGCACTCACGTGCTGGGCTCCACCATCATTGAGGATTGGGATATTTTTGGAGCCTCCTCCTCCTGTTATCTGGGACCACGGGCAGGACATATCTACAAGTCTGCCGCTCACCCACAAAGCAGAACAAACTCACGGATTCAGAAACAGCTCATAAATGGAGAATGAAAGATAAATACAACCAGAGAAACCTGCAATACCTGTAGCCCAGGGAAAATGCTTTGGCACAAGAGCAAAATACTGCAGATTCTGGGAATCTGAAATAAAAATAGAAAATGCTGGAAATACTCAGCAGGTCAGGCAGCATCTGTGGAGAGAGAAACGGAGTTAACGTTTCAGATAGATGACCCTTCGCCGACATGAAACATTACCTCTCTCTTAAAATTCCATGGCTCAGTTGGTTAAGGTGCCTGTTCAGTAAACAGGAGTTTCTGGCTTGGACTCCAAGCTTTGTTTTATAATTTGTGAAATTAAGCAACAAAATAGCCCTGTCTCTGGAAAATCACACTGACCATAGCTTGGAAATATCAATTTTAATAAATTACCTGCAATTTTTTCAATGATTGGTGCAAAACCTTAGATCTGAGGAGAGCTCTTCGACCTGAAACATTAACCCTGTGTTTCCCTCTCCACAGATGATCCCTCGCCTGCAGAGTGTTTACAGCATTTTCTGAATAATTTCATTTGCAGACGCTGCAGTATTTTGCTCTGTCTTTTATTCTTTCATTAACAGAATCAAGAATGTGACAAGAGAAGTGAACAACAGGGTATGTTGCGCAGTGGTGGCTCAGGGGTAGAATTCTCGCCTGCGACCCCGGGTTCGATTCGTGGCCAGTGCAACGGTTAAATTCATACTGAAGCATTTCAATGAACTTTTAATTTATAGAAGTTTCATGAAACGCACTACAAAATATACAATTTCTAAAATATGTATCAAACTCCCCGTCATTCGTCAGTTAAGAAAGGTAAATCCATCCTTTCACATCCGTGGGACAACCTCAGGCAAACAGCTCCGAGCTTCCTTAAGAATTTCTGCACTCAGAGGGTTGTGAATGTTTGGAATTATCTGACTCAGAGGGATGTGAATGCTGAGTCTTTGAGTACATTCAAGGCTGAAATATATAGATTGTTGTACTCTAGGGGAATGGAGAACGCGCGGGAAAGTGGAATTACGGTCGATGATCAGCCATGATCTTATTGAATGGTGGAGCAGGCGCGATGGGCTGAGTGGCCTTATCCTGCTCCTAATTCGTATGTTCGTACAGATAACCCATGAGTTTACACATCTTCTCGATGTGCCAATGTCTCAGTCACTGCGTTGAATTCGAATCTATTTCCTGCACATATTCTTTGCTGGTTTAACAGTTAAAACTGGCCCCACTTTCGTCCTGTCAATAAGTAGCACTGAAGGGCTCCTTTACATCTCTCATCCGTTATTGCAGCACGGTGAGCCTGAGGAAACTAAGTGCCCACGTGGAACAGCTAATAAGGAGGAAGCTTACGGAAAAACCAATTGAACCATCTGCTCTGGTAGAAATGTTACACCGCAATAGCATTGGCTGTTTTAGGTGTGGCTCGGTCTCTTAACAGTGGCATTTTCCAACCACTGTACTGTCAGAAGTACCACGCGCTAACCAAATGCGCCACTACAGCCCCGCACAGAAGGTGCGAATTATCCGTGCACATTTACTTACACATTTCAAGTTGTTTAATAGTGCCGGGGGCTGGGACACTGGTGACTGTTGTATAATTGAGGAGCATTGGCTGGGGTTATATGATAGATTGCTGCAGGAGTTACTCTCATGTGTTCGCGAGCTGCTGAATTTACCAAAGGCTGCACCAGGTTCCTGGCGTCATAAACATTGAACATTTTTACTCAACTCCTAAAAGTGCAGTCTATAAAATGAGAACGGGTGAAAATTCATCACATGCATAACATGCATTTTTTTATAAGTTTTGCCTACGACTCGGTAACCATGTGAGTATTTCGGTCCGTATGAATCAGAAAGTTAGCGGTTGATTAATGGCGATTACCACAAACTTTTTGCACAGATTAGTTAGTTTTGCATAATTAATAGAATAAGCAGTTTTCTAAATGTTAATGGAACCCATTAAGAGCATTTATAGATGACAGTTCTCTTCTGAGTTGTTCCTATCATTCTTTACAGAGCAGCTTTTACCGAAGTGCGCCGGTTATCACTTCCGTCTAAAGTACAACAGGTCCCCGGTTCCGTCAGCTGTTGTAGGTACAGATCAATAAAATACATTAACGGCTGCGCGGTATTCTCCTTTTCTCTATACAGTTCTGTATGCAATCAAAATCTACAGAGACACCGACAGTGTGAGAGATCATTACAGAATCCTGCAGCGCTGCCTCGGTTAATAGCAACAGTTCGGAGCCGCATTTCAGACGCGGCAACAAACCCATGAGTTTGTTTGCTGTTCCCCAGCTCCCGGAGTGAGTGAGGCCGGGACAGCAGCGAATTTCAGGCCACCTGTCCGGCCCCGTTCTCTCAAAGTGCCCGCTGCCAGCGGAAAGAAGCGATTGCAGCCTCAGAGAGCATAAACTGCCCATCACCGTGAAACAGAATATCACTGAAGCAGAGGAGGGCAGAGATTTGCATCTGCAGCGTATATGTGAGGATGGTCGAGCTTGATGTCGATCGACTCATTGTTGTTGAAACCGCTGAAATTGAATCTTTCTCTGGCAGTTGTTTCAGGTTTACGTATGAAAAGTTCCCTCGAGGTGAAATCGAAAAATTTGGAGATGCGGTGTAGTGGGACAAGTTAAAGGATCAGCACAGTTAATGTCGAGAACAAATTAAACAGTAGCTCAAGCTGATGAACATTGCATTGGTGAAAATGCTGGATGGAGATTTAGAGTAAGCGAAAGTGGGAAGGGCTGTACTGCAATTCTAACACTTCTCCAAGCACATTCCGGGCAAGTCATCGACAGTAAAAAGAGGGCTTGGAACGGGTATGGAACTGTGGGCACACGTGACAGAGCATTTTTATTGGGAATGTAAAACTGCTGTCTCCAATGCTCTGACTACCTGAATCAGACAAAATGCAATGGACAATACATGATAAATCCATTTTACTTTTGATAACCAGTTGATTCAGTCTGCATTCTAGACAGAATGACTCTTACGTCTAGGGGTATGAATCTCGCTTTGGGGATTGTAGACTGAAATTTGCGACCGGTCCCGTGTGAGCCCCGTTTTAATGTCGACTTCTAATATTGGACTTGCGCTCAAAACTTGTTCTAATCCGCCTAACTAATAATCGGTCAGGACCCAAATCATTCTCCAACAATCTCCAGTGACTTTGGAGGAAGGCCAATGCAAATTGCCATGTAAATATCATGGCTTTAAAGACAAACTATTAAAGTATTTTTTAGCAATCTATCACTGTGATGGTTGTAACAATATTTGGGTCTGTCCATGTTGGGTACAAATGTATTTGTGAGTTGCTATTGTGTTCGATGTAAATGCTTTTGCACCTCTGTTCGTTATAAATATAACTAGATTTATTCGTATTATTTATTAATCTATTGGGTGGGGGAATCATTGACATTTTTAAATGTATTTCTGAGCGCTGCCAAATGTCCAGTCCGGCCCCATTCTACCTTCTCATTTTCCCCAAGTGTCATTCGTTATAACATCTGTTACATCCGGATTCAACTTTTGCTTTTATTGATATTTAGAAAATTTGAAGCTTAGAAAGTAATAACTCTGCATCCATCAGCCTCTCTGATACCTCCTGAGCACCCCTTACCCTGTCTGATAGGCCCTGAGCGTCTCTTCCCCTATCTGGCATCTCTTGAGCATGCCTTATGCCTCTGACACATCAGGAACGTCTCTTACCATGTCTGATACATCCATAGCATCCCTTACTCTGTCTGATACATTCGGAGCGTCCCTTACTCTGTCTGGTACATACGGAGCGTCCTTACCCTGTCTGATGTATCCGAAGCATCTCTTACCCTGTCTGGTACATCCGGAGCGTCCCTTACCCTGTCTGATGTATCCAAAGAATACCTTACCCTGTCTGCTACCTCTGGGGCGTCCCTTACCTTGTCTGGTATATCCGGAGCATCCCTTACCTTATCTGGTAAATCCCGAGCGTGCCTTACCCTGTCTGATGTATCCGAAGTGTCCCTTACCATGTCTGCTAGATCTGGAGCGTCCCTTACCCTATCCGATCCATCCGGAGCGCCCCTTACCCTGTCTGTTACATCCGGAGCGTCCCTTACCCTGTCTGATCCATCCAGAGCGTCCGTTACCTTGTCTGGTACATCCGGAGCTTCCCTTGCCGTGTCTGATCCATCCGGAGCGTCCGTTACCTTGTCTGGTACATCCAGAGTCTTCCTTACCCTGTCTGACCCATCCAGAGCGTCACTTACCCTGTCGGGTACATCTGGAACATCCCTTACGCTGTCTGCTACATCCGGAGCATCACTTACCCTGTCTGTTAGTTGCTGAGCGCTGCTTATCCTGCCTGATCCATCTGGAGCGCCCCTTTCCCTGTCTGGAACGTCCGGATCGACCCTTACCCTGTCTGGTACTTCCAGAGCGCCCCTTCCCCTGTCTGATCCATCCGGAGCTTCCCTTACCCTGTCTGAATCATGCAGAGCGTCACTTACCCTGTCTGCTGCATCCGAAGCGTCCCTTACCCTGTCTGCTAGATCCGGAGGGTCCCTTGCTCTGTCTGCTACATCCGGAGCGTGCCTTACCCTGTCTGGTCCATCGGAAGCATCCCTTACCCTGTCTGCTACATCCGGAGCGTCAGTTACACTGTCTGCTACATCCGGAGCGTCCCTTACCCTGCCTGCAACATCCCGAGCGTCCCTTACACTTTCTGCTAAATCCGGAGCATCCCTTACCCTGTCTGATCCATCCAGAGTGGCCCTTAAACTGTCTGCTACATCCGTAGCGTCCCTTACACTGTCTGGTACATCCGGAGTGTCCCTTACCCTGTCTGATCCATCCGGAGCGTCCGTTACCTTGTCTGGTACATCCGGAGCTTCCCTTGCCCTGTCTGATCCATCCGGAGTTTCTGTTACCTTGTCTGGTACATCCAGAGTCTCCCTTACCCTGTCTGACCCAGCCAGAACGTCACTTACCCTGTCTGGTACATCCGGAACATCCCTTACCCTGTCTGCTACATCCGGAGCATCACTTACCCTGTCTGTTAGTTGCTGAGCGCCGCCTATCCTGCCTGATCCATCTGGAGAGTCCCTTTCCCTGCCTGTAACATCCAGATCGACCCTTATCCTGTCTGGTACTTCCAGAGCGCCTCTTCCCCTGTCTGATCCATCCGGAGCTTCCCTTACCCTGTCTGAACCATGCAGAGTGTCCCTTACCCTGTCTGATCCAACCGGAGCGTCTCTTACCCTGTCTGCTGGACCTGGAGCGTCCCTTACCCTGTCTGCTAGATCCAGAGGGTCCCTTGCTCTGTCTGCTACATCTGGAGCGTGCCTTACCCTGTCTGGTCCATCCGAAGCGTCCCTTACCCTGTCTGATCCATTCGGAGCGTCCCTCACCCTGTCTGATCCATCCAGAGCGGCCCTTAAACTGCATGCTATATTCGTAGCGTCCCTTACACTGTCTGCTACATCCGGAGCATCTCTTACCCTGTCTGCTACATCCGGAGTGTCCCTTACCCTGTCTGATCCATCCGGAGCGTCTCTTACCCTGTCTGCTACATCCGGAGCATCTCTTACCCTGTCTGCTACATCCGGAGTGTCCCTTACCCTGTCTGATCCATCCGGAGCGTCTCTTACCCTGTCTGCTACATCCGGAGTGTCCCTTACCCTGACTGATCCATCCGGAGCGTCCCTTATCCTGCCTGATACATCTGGAGCGGCCCTTAAACTGTCTGCTACATCCGGAGCATCCCTTAACCTATCTGCTACATCCGGAGCGTGCCTTACCCTGTCAGATCCATGCGGAGGGTCACTTACTCTCTTTGTTCCCTCCTACGAGTCCATTATCCTGTTTGATTACTATTTTGCCAAAATTGCATATTTCTCCCCTCATTTGCAGCTATGAACCGCTTCCCATCGCTCACGCTCATCAACTGTTTAGGGAAAAGTGCCAACTACCAGGTAAACAAAACCCAGTTCTTCAGTTAGCCTCCCCAGTTCACTTGATTTCCCAAGGAAATTTCGTGTAAAATCGAGGTGCTTTGGTTCCAACCGTCGGCCCTGCTTTCGCAGCACTTGTCTGTCGGGCGGTCCCGCAGGTCTAAATGTATCGACTGGTTTCAAATCACCAATTCAATTTGGTGCGAATGGGACATGTAATAGGTGTTTTAAGCACCATCATCCATTTTGTCTCTTATCCCTCCTGCCTTCCATCCTATCACAGACCTTTCCTTTTGTTCTTTCCTTGCCCCGACACTTGGTTAAAAACCTGTTACATCTCCAGCTTTTTCCAGCTCTGACGGAGGGTAATCGACCTGAAACGTTAACTCTGTTTCTCTCTCCACAGACGCTCCCTGAGCTGCAATGTATATCGCGTTGCACTTCTAGTTAATGGTTGAAAAGGTCATTCAAAGTTTTTGTGTTCCATTCCCACCAGAGTCGCTGTTCAGTCCGATTTCGGTGATGAACGTTTGCAGCAAAACCACAACTCGTTCATTTACGTCCTTCAAGGACTGGGAATCGCCAGCGAGGTCCCTTGAATTGTGAATAATTAAAATGTCAGCTTCAATCTGCTCACCTCCTTGAAATATTTGCTTTATTCCACGTGTGTTGTGACGACAAACCCTGTGCATTCTGCCCTATGGAGCTCAAAAATTCTCTGGAGAAACGTCAATCGTGCCTTCTGTAAAGAAATAATTTGAACCAGGGAACCTCTCCCATATCAATCAATGAAATCCTTTAACTGCAGAGCCTGTGTCCAGGAGAATAAAGGGTTGACCACTTAGGACTGAGATGAGGAGAAATGTCTTCACTCAGAAGGTGGTGAATCTTTGGAATTCTCTATCCCAGAGGGCTGTGGACGCTCAGTCTTTGAATCTGTTCAAGACAGAGATCGATAGATTTTTGAATATTAAGGGAATCAAGTGATCTGGGGATAGTGCAGGAAAGTGGAGATGAGGTAGAAGATCAGCCATGATCTTATTGAATTGCGGAGCAAGCTCGAGGGTCCAAATGGCCTACTCCTGCTCCTATTTCTGATGTTCTTATGTACTTAAGTGAGAATCAAAACCCCGAGACCAACGAGCCGCTGGAAACGAATCTGTAAGATTTTGTTGCCACCCACAGCCGATCAGCCATCCTTTCAGACCGCTTCTGTCCATCCAATCCCGCTTTCTAATACAATGTTCAACGATATCAAGTGATACACGAAATATTTCAATTCAACAAAATTAGCCCCACTTCACCAGATTCGTCTTGAACATCCATTGTTAACTTTTCAGAATTACTTCCCCTGCCGTCTCAGTCATTGTTTCTTTCTTTACACTTTTCTGCTGGTGTTGCAGGTTAGATCAGCCTCGGCCGTTCAAGGAAACCTGAGAAGTCCATCAGGGTAAAACACAGCGAAACTAAGAAACAAAGACAGGGAGAGAGATGGTACCTACGGGTACGATTCTCACGCAGAAAATTTCGCTGTATTAAATGCGAGAGGCGAAGTTTCAAATCCCAGATGAGCCCCTCGCTTTTTAGTAAAAATCCAAAATTCCCTCGGCTTGGCGATATTGCAGAAAACTTAAAATAAAAACTGCCACAAATACTGTGCAGAGCCTGTGCCCAGTGTATTTCCAGAAACCCACGATTTTATTATTAAAAGCGGGAATTCAGTCCCAGGTGTGCCGAAACTGTGAGGTAAAAATGTAAATCCATTTATTTGCAGAAGCCTGCTCCACATTTTCCACATTGTCAATCTGGGAGCGCGGGTAGGACATATCTTCAAGCCTGCCGCTCACCCACAAAGCAGCACAAACTCACGGATTCAGAAATCACCTTATTTTAGCCTCTTTACCGAAAATCCACCGTTTCTATGCAGTGCCGTGTGTGACTTTACTGTGGTCAGGACAGAATTGCAACAACTAATGTGTGTCGCCGTGATCGTATAGTGGTTAGTACTCTCCGTTGTGGCCGCAGCATCTCGGTTCCGAATCCGAATCATGGCACAGCTTGATTTATATCTCCTGATCTCTGCGGCACCTGCTGATGGAACGCAATCCCTTAATCAACACGTTAACTTTTACTAAATTAAGAAAATATTTACTGATGGTGTTACGCACAAAACGTGGGATGTGGGACAAAATAACCAGCACAAGCACGGCCGACCACATGGTTTCCTTATGCACTCTAAGTTTCTACATAGTTTTTGATGAGGTAACAGAGAGGGTTGATGAGGGCAATGAGGGTGACGTGCTGTCCATGGACTTCCAAATAGGCGTTTGACAAAGTGCCACATAATAGGCTTGCCATCAAAGTTAAAGACCATGGAAAAAAAGGGTCAGTGGCTGCATGGATACGGAACTGGCTAAGTGACAGTGAAACAGGGAGTAGTGGTGAATGGCTGTTTTTCAGACTGGAGGAAAGTACACAGTTGTGTTCCCCAGAGGTCGGGACTAGGACCACTGATTTTCTTGATATATAGTAATGACTTGGGCTTGGGGGTACAGGGCACAATTTCAAAATTAGCAAATTACTTTCCCTTAGGGAATTCCACTGACTGAAATGCGAGAGATCCCAGACGAGCTTTTGGCTTTTTGGGCAAACATCACCAATTGCTTCAGCTTGGCGACACTGCAGAAGTCTTGAGATAATAACTGCCCAAATATACTGTGCAGAGCCTGTGTCTAGTATATAACAAGAAACACGCGATTTTATTATTAAAAGCGGGAATTCAGTCCCAGATGTGCCGAAACTGTGAGGTAAATATGTAAATCCGTTTGCATCCAAAAGCCTGCTCCACATTTTCCACATTGTCAACCTGGCAGCACGAGCAGGACATCTCTTAAGTCTGCCGCTCACCCACAAAGCAGCACAAACTCATGGATTCAGAAACAACTCATAGATGGAGAATCAATGATAAACGATACCAAAGGGACCGGCAATTCCTGTAACCCAGGGGAAATGCTTTGGCTCCGTGGGTTAGTTGGTTAAAGTGCCTGTTTATAAACAGACGTTTCTGGCATGGACTCCCAGCTTTGTTGTGTAATTTGTGATATTAAGCAACAAAATAACACTGTATCTGGAAATCACGCTGACCAGAGCATGGAAATAACAATTTTAATAAAATTACCAGCATTTTTTTGAAATGATTGGTGTAAACCCTGGATCTGAGGAGAGCTCTTCGACCTGAAACATTAACCCTGTGTTTCCACCTCCACAGATGATCCCGGACCTGCGGAGTGTTTACAGCTTTTTCTGAATAATTTCATTTCCAGACTCTGCAGTATTTAGCATTGTCTTTTAGCCTTGCATTATCAGAAACAAGACTGTGACTGGACAATTGAAGCTCTAGGTCCGGTACGCGTTGGTGGTTCAGGGGCAAAATTCACGCCTGCATTGTGGGAAACACGGTTTCGACTTCCGGCCAATGCAACTGTGAGCTTCGTACCAAAATACAACAGCAAACTACTGCGGTTGCTGGAATTCGTACTAAAGTACTGCGGTTAACATTTTAAATTGCAGAAGTTTCATGAAACGCAGTACAAAAAAGACATTTGTATCAAACTTTCCGTCATTCTATTTTCAAGGAAAAGAGTAATAATTTGAGTTAAGGAAGGTAAATCCATTCCAAACCTCAGGGAAACAGCTCCGAGCTTCCACAAGGAGGGAGACGCTGAGACCCGAGCGAGAAAGGAGAAGGATTGGGAGGAAGGATTTTGTTAAAGGCGGTTAGAGCCCGAAGCTGCGGTAATATTTTAGTGTTTGTGGTGGGTTTGCATGGTGTTTTGAATTCGGCACCCATGGGACCATTTCAAAAGCCAGCTTCTCACATCGTTTCAGCGCTAGACAAAGCAGCACTGTCTAATATTCAGGGCAGAAGGTGTTTCAAGAAGATTGACGCTGATTGTAAGTTTATCCCAATTCAGGCGAGCTCATGGGTGCAGAAAGCAAAATGTAATGGTCCTGCATTGCCCAGAATCGAACACGGGTGTAAGACGTCCAATGAAACACAGAGACGGACCCTTTAACTTTACTCAGTTGGTTTGTTTTCAGTTGCTCCTGTGAAGATCTGGGATTTAGAAAGATAGGGTAAAAACGACGCAAAATCACATGTTTTTAATGGAAAGTATGTATGTTTTCTACAATGTCGATTGGCTGTAAGAAGCTGAGTTTTAACTAAAATCTAGTGGGGTTCGACCAAATTTGAAGCTGGGTTCTATCGTAATTCAGCTGTGATATGCCTAAAGTGATAATTATACCCCTAGACCAACGAGCCGCCGACATATAAGGAAACTCATTAAGTACTGGAATCTCAGATTCTGACGGTTCTGAAGTAAACTGTCTCTGAGAGTGCTATCTAATTAGTCCCACTCTCCATAGACCTATAAAGTGTTTTCCCTTTAAAGTATATATTGGTAACTTGAGACATGACATAAGCTAAATTAGGCAGGCTTGGGAGCAAAAGGTGAATTTGGACATGACGTTAAAGGTGAATGTCAAAAGAACCGAAGGTGTCAAACATTTAACATAAACGACGAGGATGGGATTCGAACCCACGCGTGCAGAGCACAATGGATTAGCAGTCCATCGCCTTAACCACTCGGCCACCTCGTCTGCCGTTAGCTTTTTCGTTTACTACTTTTTGTATCCAAACAGAACTAATCTGCAAGAAATTCCACTTCACCATTTGTCCTGCCCGTGCACCCAGATCTACAATACTGAAAATGTACAATCAGCTCTGTAAGCAAAAGGCCGCCCGTTAATTCAGGTGAGGGACTGTCAAAAATGATCGGTTTGATGTCAAATTCAGAACAGAGAAGAAAAGGTTTGCCGTCGTCAAGAAGTTGTGGGGAGGATTGTGAGCAAATCCAGCGCAACACCTCATATAAAGGAGTGGATTTAGGAAAGGATTGATATATTTCGAATTAAGTGAGAGGGTTTGCACCTGCGCAGGGAAACCCAATGCAACTTTGAACACAACGCCTTAACAACTCGTACGATAGAAACATACTGCAGCTGCTGGAAATCCGAAATAACAACAGAAAATGCTGGAATAACTCAGCAGGCCTGGCAACATCTGTGGAGAGAAATTAGAGTCGACGTTTAGGGTGAACACTTTTTTAAACTGGAAAGGAAATTAAATAGATTGAAGGCAGGGCTGCGATAGAACAAAAGAAGTAAAGAGACATTAAGAGGTATTCAAAACCAGACAAGATGGTAATAGGACAGTGGAGACAAAAGACGGCTCAGATTAGGTGTGAAGTGTATTGGCAGGATGAGAGACAGCTGCCATGAGGGAGAGAGAAAAAAAGGAAAGGGGGGGAAGGGAAAAGCCAAAACAAAGGTGTGGAAAAAAATATAAGTAAAAATGTAATAGGGGCCGAGGTTATGATCTGAAATTGTTGAACTCGATATTGAGTCCGGAAGGCTGCAAAGTGCCTAATCGGAAGATGAGGTGCTGTTCCTCGAGTTTACGTTGAGCTTCTGTGGAACATTGCAAGAGGCCAAGGACGGTGAGGTCCGAGTGGGAATGGAGCGGTGAATTAAAATGACAGGTGACTGGAAGCACGGGGTCACCCCAACAGACTGAACGGAGATCTTCTGCAAAGCAGTCACCCAATCTGCATTTGGTCTCCCCAATGTGGAGGAGACCGCATCATGAGCAGCGAATACAGTATACTAGATTGCAAGAAGTACAAGTAAATCGCTGTTTCACCTGGAAAGGGTGTTTGGGGCCCTGGACAGTGGGAAGGGGGTAGGTATAGGGGCAGGTGTTACATCTCCTGCGCTTGCACGGGAAGGTGCCAGGTGAAGGGGAAGGTCTGTTGGGGGTGATAGAGGAGTGGACTAGAGTGTCTCAGAGGGAGCAGTCCCTATGGAATGCTGAAAGGGGAGGGGAGGGGAAGATGCGTTTGGTGATGGGATCACTTTGGAGGTAACGGAAATGGCGGAGGATGATCCGTTAAATGTGGAGGCTGGTGGGGTGAAAGGTGAGGACAAGGGGAACCCTATCATAGTTCCAGGAGGGAGGGTCAGGGGTGAGGGCAGAAGTGTGGGAGATAGAACGGACACGGTCGTCGCAGCTGAAATCGCATTCCTTTAAAAAAGACTAACACACAGAATGATCCGGGACTGTGAGCTCACCCATTTTAAATAGGCACAGAAGGATCCATGACTGACAACAATCCCGATTACGATTAGCAGCGAAATCAGACGCTTTATCCATTAGGCCAAGGAAATTCCGTATGCAATCCGGCTATTTTGCTTCTGAAGGCCGGCCCTGCTTTCGCAATGCTTGTCTGTTGAGCGGTTCCGCAGGTTTGAATGTATCGACTGGTTTCAAAGCAACAATTGAGATTGGTGCAAATGGGACATGTCCCCCCAGGAACAACGATTGTCGCAGAGCAAACTTAAGTTTGCTGAAGTTAAGTAGCTGAAAGTGAATGTTAGGTTAAGGTAATACCTCAGGAAAGTGGTAAAGAAATAGAAGGAGGAAAGAAAAGGAGGGCTATTGATTGTGTAAGGAGAAAAAAGCTGGGAGAAGAGGTGGGTTTGAAATATGATGCATCAAGCTCAGGCATGTGAGAGTGCGGGGTTTTGAAGGAGGAAATAGGTTTTCACCGCCAACAAATAATATTTGTTTCATGTAGTAATGATTGATTTCTTGTTGCATTCTATCAGCAGGTGCCACAGAGAACAAAATATATAAAGCAAGTTATAACATGACTGGGATTCCAACCGAGGTTGCTGCGGGTACAACATAGTGTACTGACCACTATCCGATCACGGCGCCACACACCAGCTGCTGTTCTTCTGCTCTTTCCACAGCAATGTAACGCACGTCACCGCTTAGAAAAGATGGATTTTTGGAGAAGGCCAAAATCAGCACCGCCAGAAATTATGACAGCGGTGGAATTCGACCCATGTCCCATAGCGACTGTAGCCTTTAGCCAGAGTGGGAACTAATGCAGCCGCAGTCACATTTATAAGGATTGTAGCCCTTTCACACGAGAATAAACTCACCCCTGGAGAGTGATAAAGAAGAAAAAAAAGGGCCCGCTGGGAGTCAAACCCAGGATCTGCTGTTTACTAGACAGGCGCTTTGACCAGCTAAGCCACAGAGCCAAATTAGGCCTCCGTCGCTCGCCTCCACTCACTGATACCTATCAGCTACCGGTCACTGACTGCTGGAGTCTGAGGCCGTTTTGTATTTATCCATCTCTCTTGTCCGCCATGTGTCCCGATGCTGTCTGTACCTCTCGCTGCGTTTATCTCAGTGTCAATCTGTGAGTTGGTTCTTAATGAGTACCTGTGTTTGTGTCTTACATTAAATAAATGAAGAGATCAGAAAATTCTTCCTCTGACACTGGAGAACTAATGAGCTAACGTTCATAACAAGATTTTGTTTGTTGCGATGCAGCAAATACAATAATCCATCTTGAATGATTTAGGTTCAATTATGTGCAAAAAGAAAGTTTGACACCAACGTGTTTCCAATCGGCCGCCTTTTAATTTGACGTCACAAACGCCACCATTGCACCTCAAGGTGATTCATAACTAACAAACAGAGAAGTCAAGCAGTGAAAGGGTATTTGTAGAAAGGGTTGTGAGACTGTGGAATGCACTGGCCCAGAGCAGCAGATTTAAAACAAGGTATAAACACCGGCAGGGTGTGGGAGGAAGGGGAGAGAGAGGCAAGAGAGACACAGGCAAGATCACGTTGGAAGCCACTGGCCCCGAATCTGCTTTAAATCCCCCCACTATATTTAAACACATTTAATGTCATATTCATACATTGATGCCTTTGAGCAATATATAATTTGTAATGAGGTCGCTGGTCTAAAATAACTGCTTTATATATTTGGACCCATCCGCTGTTTTTAGGCTCTACCCTGAATACTTATCTCCAACCTAGAATCTGCTTATAATCTAGAGACAAGGTCTCAGCAGCTGGCGGGCAGGGAGCAGAGGCTGAGACTGATCTGTGTCATGTGGGAGCAGAACACAATATTCCTGCAGTTTATTTTCATTATCCTGCACAATTTTAGATACTGTTCTCAACATCTTACACTCCTCTTAAATATCGGAGGGTTTAGTTTATTGTAATGATGATCGCTGCGGCTCTTTTCAATTTTATGAATTCGTAGCAAATTACATATCTCCAAATCAGTGAAATCGTCATTGCCGAGATTAAACACTCAGAGCAGGGTCAGCGGCTCTTTGGTCTAGGGCTGTGATTCTCGCTTAGGGAATTTATATCAATTAATGCGAGACTTTTTAATAGAACCAGTTTCCTCGGCCTGGAGACATTCCACAAGTCTTCAAATAACAACTGCCAGAAAATCAGTGCAGACCTGTGTTCAGTATATCGCAAGAAAACTGCAATTTTATTAATGAAAACGGGGATTCAGTCACAGATGTGCCGAAACAGTGAGGTAAAATATGTGAATCCGTTTTTTTCCAGTAGCCTGCTCCACATTTTCCACATTGCCAACCTGGAAGCACGGACAGGACATGCGGTAAAGGGATTTTGTTAAAGGTTGTTTCTACCGTTTGGAAACAGAAATACTGAAATATAAGGGATTTTTGGATGATTCCTTTTGGATAATAAAGGTAGATCGTGGTTAGTGAGAGGTTAAGGCGAGGGATTGCTAATCTAGTTGGGAGATACGTGGCCTGAAAATGCTCAGTCCCCAAGTTAGACAATCTTTTCTCTCCCTGTTTGGTAAAAATTCTCCCACTTTCTCAAACTAATATTTCACCCAGCTGTAATGGAATGAAGATCGAATCGAGATCTCCTTCCTTCCTTCCGTCCCTCAATCTTACATTCCCTTCCAACTTGTTCGCAGTTTCCTGCCTCACTGGACAATGAGCCTGATTCTGATGTTAACTCTATGATCGATATCTTATCAGTTCCAGTCCTAACCTCGTCTTTTTGCAGAGCTATTAAAAGCTGTTTGATTGAAAGCTCTCCAACATGTTATAAAACCGCCCATTTAAAGGCTGTGAGATATAACAAGCGTTATAATGGTGAGGGGAATCTTTAGAGGAAGAGAACATCTCCTGCAGCAATATAAACAGAGTCAGTGCCCAGCTCTGCTGTTCGGGGCAATCCTCACCTTCTTCTGTTTCATTTTCACATCGATGGGAGAAGCTGAGAGCGAACTCCAATCTACACGGGCTTTACACCACTTGAAAGATTAACGGGAAAAGCTGGAAAAAAAGTTTTAACTTTATCCTTTGAAAATGAATTTAATTTCAAACTTTTTATCGACCTTAGACCAGCGCAGTTTTCTGATTGGCACCAAGTCTGTAAATTTTATTTCTGTTTAACTTTATTCTGCTCCCGCACTTCATAAAGAACACAGCGTCCCACGCCACTGGCATTCAAAGACCTTTCAATTATGGCCAACCTCCTGTAATCGCTGCTGTCACCCACTAGCGATCTTTTCACTTATCCTTTATTTGTTTAAATCGCACACTTCAACAGACCTGTTAAGATTAAGGCGGAACGCTTTCGATCTTACTGCACCGCACCGCACTAGCGGGCCAATATTTCACACTTAAACCCTCGATCGCAGCGAGGCAGCGCTGCCCGTCACTCACGCACCTCAACAGTTTTGGGAAAAGCGCCAACCAGCATGAAAAAAAACCCAGTTCTTCAGTTAATAGGCACTCTATCACAAGATTCCCCAAGAAAATTTCGTGAACAATCGGGTCCCTGTCCTTCCAAAGGCCCCGCTTTCGCAGAACTTGTCTGTCGAGCAGTCCCACAGATTTAAATGTATTGACTAGTTTCAAGGTACAAATGTGCATTGGTGCGAATGGGACATGTGCCCTCAGGAACAGCGGTGACAGCAGAGAAAATTTAACGTCATAAGTAAAGGAAAGACTTACATTTATATAGCACCTTTCACGACCACCGGACGTCTCAAAGCGCTTTACAGCCAATGAAGTACTTTTGGAGTGTCGTCACTGTTGCAATGTGGGAAACGCCGCAGCCATATTGCGCACAGCAAGCTCCCACAAACAGCATTGTGATAATGACCAGATAATCTGTTTTTGTTATGTTGATTGAGGGATAAATATTGGACAGGACACCGGGAATAACTCCCCTGCTCTTACTTCGAAATAGTGCCAAGGGATCTTTTACATCCACCAGAGAGAGCAGGCGGGGCCTCGATTTAACGTCACATCCAAAATACGGCACCTCCGACAGTGCAGCACTCGCTCAGTACTGCACTGGAGGAGCAGCCTGGATTTATATACTCTAGTCCCTGAAGGAGGAATCTGAACCCATGGCCACCTGCCTCAGAGGCCAGTGTGCTACCCACTGAGCCACAGCTGACACTAAGTAGGTAAAAGTGAATGTCAGATTAAGGGAAAACCGCAGGAAATTGACAATGAAATGAAAGGAGGAAAGTGAAGAAGGGCTAATGGTTGTGGAAGGAAGAAACAGCTGGAAGAGGCGAGTGTGAATTATGGAGAATAAAGCACAGGTATATGAGAGTGTGGGGTTTTGAAGGAATAAATAGGTTTCACCACAAACAAGAGAGATTCCTTCTTTTAATAAATAATGATGATTCTCTGAGTTTTATTAGCAGGTGCTGTAAGGGACAGAAGATGTAAAGCAAGTTGTGCCGTGACTCGGATTCCAACCGAGGTTGCTGCAAACACAATGCAGAGTACTGACCACTATACGATCATGGTGCCACAGATTATGCTTCTACCAATTACTTTAATCCATGCCCCTGGTTATCGATCCTTCTGCTATGAGAAATAGGTCATTCCTATCCACTCTATCTCGGCCCCTCAAAACTTTACACCCTCAATTAAGTCTCCCATCAGCCCCCTCTGTTCCAAAAAATCAACTCCGCCTATCCAATATTTCTGTCAGGGTTGCTGTCACGGGTCCATGTAGACACGGGGCCGTGCTGTCCGGGCGAGGCTGGTTCTGGACCCAAGTGCAGACAGACGAGGCGAGAAGCAGATATGCAGTCTCAAATAACAGTACTTTACTAGAATCACACAAGTAAAGAGTTACAAAACATAGGAATTCAAGACAAGCTACCACATAGGTAAATGGCTAGTCAAGATAGGAACTCAAGACAAGCTACCATGAGGCAACCGGCTTGTCAAGACTGAGCTCAAGACAAGCTACCCCAGGGCAACCGGCTTGTCAAGATAAGAACTCAAGACAAGCTACCATGAGGCAACCAGCTTGTCCAAACTGAGCTCAAGACAAGCTACCACAGGGCAACCGGCTTGTCCAAAACTGAGCACCTTATCAAGACTGAGCAACTTGTCAGCACCTTGTCAAGACTTAGTACAAAGGGAAAAACCACAGAACTCAAATACAAGCAAAACATAACACAGGTAAACAGTTATAGACATAGGAGCTCAAGACAAGCAACCACTAAGGCAACCGGCTTGTCAAGGCAAGCTACCACAGGGCAACAGGCTTGTCGAGACTGAGCACCTAGTCAAGACAGAGCACCTTGTCAAGACTGACTCCCTTGTCAGGACTGAGCCCAGAGGGAAGAAACCACAGAACTTAAATACAAGCAAAAACAGGTGAAACCAATAAACCAGATGAAAGGCAGTTAAGTAATAAACAGGAGAAACAAGTAACAATTAACAAAGGGAAACCAACCAGTGAAGGTGAAATTTTAATTTGATTTCTGAATTGGTTTATTTAAAAAGTTACTAGATTTTTAGTTGCACTTGTTTGTTTTTGATTTAACACAAGAGGAACCAGTGAAGGTGCCATCTAGGGGTTACTGAAGGAGCTAACTGACACCCTCACAATTTCCACATTGGCAAAAGAACCAGATGGGAGATGGGGGGATTTTGTTTTGCATTGCGAGTTGTTATGATCTGTAATGCTCTGCCTGAAAAGGTGGTGGAAGCAGATTCAATAGTTATTTTGAAAAGGGAATTGGATAAATGCTTGAAGAGGAAATGTTTGCAGGGTATGTTGGGAAAGAGCTGGGACTAATTGGATAGCGCTTTCAAGAGCACGATGGGCCAAATGGCCTCCTTCTGTGCTGTATGATTCAATGTTTCTGTGAAAGGTTTTATGAAAGTATTCCCGTCCCGTTTTATTTTTGTGCATTTGTAGCTGTGCTATTTCAACCTAATTGAAACGATTCAGAATTCACTACCCAGGAAGCTCGAAGCTAAACACTACTGATGGCGCAGTGGCCACGTGGTAAGGCGTCGGTCTTGTATACCGAGGATTCATGGGTTTGACCACTGTCCGTTCCTGGAGAAGTTTCATCACCTTTAATGTGACATTTTTTTAGCTTTTCTCCTGATGAACTCTATCAAAATCGTTCATAATTTTCAATATTACTATCAAATCTCTTCTTGGCAGTCTCTGCTCTAAAGAGAAAACTCCCAGCTTCTCCAGTCTCTTCACATAAATGAAGTCCCTCACCCCTGGTACCATTCTAGTAAATCTATTCTGCACTCTCTCCAAGGCCTTGACTTTCTTCCTAAAGCGCGGTGCCCAGAATAGAAGACAATACTCCTTATGAGGCCTGACCAGTGTTTTTAAAGTTTTAGCATAACTTCCTTGCTTTTGAACTCTATTAATAAAGCCAAGGATACCACGTGCTTTTTAACAGCCTTCTCAACCCGTCCTGACCGCTTCACAGATCTGTGTACGCACACCGCATGTCTCCCTGTTCTTACGTCCACTTTCAAATTGTACCATTTAGAGGCGGTTAATGAAATGCAGGGGAGAGCTTTCTGACCAGTTTTGTGGCCAGTGATCTCCAGAGGGAGCCGATTAAAGTCAATAATTGTTCACGTTAAATTTGTACCATTTAATTCATTTTGCCTCTCCTCATTCTTCCTACCAAAATATATCACTTCACACTTCTCTGCGGTAAATTTCATCGGTCACGTGTCTGCCCATTTAACGAGTCTGTATATGTCCTCCTGTAGTCTGTTACTATGGTCTTCACTGTTTACTACATTGCCGTCTTTCGTATTATTTGCAAAATTTGAAATTATGCCCTCTATACCCAAGTTCATTAATCTTCATCAAAAAGAGCAGCGGTCCTACTTTCGACCCCTGGGCAACACCACTCTAAACTCCCTTCCAGTCTGAGCATCTAAAACATCTCCCTGTAAAAACTTCTTGACCTGCAGAGCAATTCAAATAGACAGAATGAGAAGCGAAAGCAGATAAATTTCAAAACTAAGATCGATAGATTGTTGTTAGGCAAGATTATTAAAGATTACGGCAACAATGGAGTTAAGATACAGATCAGCCATGACCGAATTGAATGGCGGAACATGTCCGAGGGGCTGAATGGTCTACTCCTGTTCATGTGTACAGAGGTCCACACACACAAATCCAAACACAGCTGCACACGCACGCAGAGCAGGATAGATAGAGAAACAGAGATGGAGAGACAGGCAAACAGACAGGGAATGAATCTGAGTCTGATAGAAAGAGAGTGACAGAGAGAGAGCAAGGCAGCAGGGAGAGAAACAGAATACGAGGCAGAAATAGGGACAGAGAGAGAGACAGAGAAGGAGGAACAGACAGAGAGTTACACAGAGAGGAAGAAACGAAGAAACAGGTGCAGAGGTAGCGAGGCATTGGAGTGCACAGCACCTCAAATAGAACATCATAAGATGTTAGAAATAACTACGAATGAAGGTGCCATTATTCATCGCTTCAACATTGTGCGCGTCTGCCTCTCTCTCCAGGCTTCCCATCTAAGGAGGAGACCTTACAGGGAGCCTGTGGTCCCAGTGATTCCCCATAGTAACTCACCCCGGGACAGGCTGCGATTACATGTCGCTGTTCAGTTATAAAGAAGGAGGGACACCGTCTGATAGAGATTCAGACAGAGAAAGAGAGAGAAAGAAACAGACAGAGACAGCGAGAGAGGGGGAGAGAGAAATAGAGACAAAGGAATAGAGAGAGAGAGAGAGAGAGCGAGAGAGAGGGAGAGAGAAATAGAAAAAGAGAAATAGAGAGAGCGGGAGAGAGAGAGAGAGGGGGAACAGAGGAAGAAGCTGTTGCGAATTGGCTGTAGTTTCCCAAGTCCAGGGCGGGAACACCAAGTTCTAACACAATTGGCAGCAAAGCGCTTTGGGTCATTCTGAAGTTGGGAAAAGCGATAAAATACATGTCCTTCTGTTGATCATCTTTACAAACTGCTAGGGATAACAATTAAATAGATTGACAAGGATGTCTATATCTCTCTCCCGGTCTGTCCCTCTCGCTCTCTCTCTCTCTCTCTCTGTCTCTCCCTTTTCCTCCTTCCCTCTCTCTGTCTCTCTGTTTGTCCCTATCGCTCCCTCTCTCTCTCTCGCTCTCTCTCATACACGCAGAATAGCGAATCACAGGGTCAAAGAAGGAAACAGATTTGTGTCTCTGTCCTGTTTCAAAACCGCAAAATGAAAGAATCCCACGATGACGGCTCGGGCAGAGTGTTTCTGCGGGGAGCTTGACCTCCACCAGAGGTGGCAAGAGACAAGGATGCGAGGCTATTAAGAGGCTTCGTGAAAATAATTGCATTAAAATCTGGAGCCTAAAGCAGGTGTGGATCTATGAATCTTTCAGACACTTTATATCGAATGTACAGCACAGGAAAAGGCCATTCGGCACAACTGGTCTCTGCCGGCATTTATGCTGCACACAAGCCTACTCCCAGCCCACATCATCTAACTTTCAGCATATCCTTCTATTGCTGTCTCCCTCGTGTACTTACCTAACTCCCCCGGAAATGCGTCAATGCTATTTACCTCAACTATTCCTTATGGTAGCGCGTACTTTGAATAAATAACTATCTCCTGAACTCCCTCCTGGGTTTATTAGTGACTATCTTATATTGATGACTTCTAGCTTTACTTAGTGTGACACAAGAGCTTTCCAATCCCCGCCAGCGCCTGGAGACCGGGAAATCCGTCAGGAGCAGCATTCACCACCAGGGCTGAAATCTTGCTCGGTTTAAACGCCTGTTGTCAGCGGATTGCAGCACATCCAATGGTGAAAATGAGCGACAATATCTGGAAACAGATAACAGGTCAGTGTGTTACAGAGCGGAACGGACAGTAACCTAACTATCTTAATTATATCGCATCTTTATATTCTACACCCAACGGAATACAAGCCTAGTCTGTGCAGCTGTTCTTGATAATCTAACCCGTTTAGCCCCGGTATCATTCTGGTCAATCTGCATTGCACCCGCTCCAAGGCCAATATATCATTCCTGAGGTGCGGTACCTGGAACTGGACGCAGTGCTCCAGATGTGGTCTAAGCAGAACTTTTTACAACATATGAACATAGGAACAGGAGTGGGCCATTTAGCCCCTCCAGCCTGTTCCGCCATTCAATGGGAGCATGGCTGATCTGCGACCTAACTCCATATACCCGCCTTTGGCCCATATCCCTTAATACCATTGGTGAACAAACATCTATCAATCTCAGATATAAAATTAACATTTGATCCAGCATCAATTGTCATTTGTGGAAGAGAGTTCCAAACTTCTACCACCCATTGCGTGTAGAAGTGTTTCCTAATTTCACTCCTGAAAGACCTGGCTCTAATTTATAGAGTAATACCCCCTAGTCCTAGACTGCCCAACCAGTGGAAATAGTTTCTCTCTATCTCTACTTTCTGTTCCCCTTAATATCTTGAAAACTTCGATCAAATCTCGCCTTAACCGTTAAATTATCTGGAATACAACCATAATTCATGTAATCTCTCCTCCTAATTTAACCCTTGCAGTCCGGTTTTCATTCAGGTAAACCTACACTGCGCTCCCTCCAAGGCCAATATATGTGTAGCTTTCAAAAGCTCTTATAATAATTTGTCCGTGACGCCACAAACCACTCTGGGTACAGGTATATTGTGTATAATAAAACAGGATTATTAAGCATTAAACTTCCAGTAGAAAGAAGTATACTTAACAAGATGATAGTCACAGTCTGTTCGTTGAACCCTGGTGTTCCTTCCGAGTGACTGTGGCGCGGTCTCCTGGTGTATCTTGCTGTTTTCTGTTGACTGAAGCTCGCTTCTTTGGGTTCTTGCTGTGTTCTGTTGAATGAAGCTGCTACAAATCTCCGATTACGCGGTGCGCGCTACTTTCTGTGTTCAAAACCTGTATCTTTATACCCTTTTTCCTTTCGTTTTGCCTACGGGGGAGTAATTAACCCTCTGACACCTGATAAAAGTATTGCTTCCCTCGTTTGCCATCGTATGACCTTGTTAATCCCACTAGGTCTCTTTCTGTGCACAAAAAAGTACCATTCACTTTTCACAGAACATTTCTTAAAATGTTTTCTAAACAGTCTGTCCATCCTATAGCTGTACCAATGAAGGATATCTCCAACTTCTATCTCTTTCTCTAGTTCTTGTTTGTTTAAGCATAATATTTCTGAAATCCTCTTCCCCACCAGCCTCCATAAACTTAGCACTACTTTCCGTTACTTCAGTAATTGAAAACACAGCAGTTTTAGTCAGGTTGGCATAATTTCCCATCCTGCTTTTCTCTCAGCCATTCATCATGTTATACAGGCATGTAGGCTTTTAACATTCAATATCACATTTTAAACTTCTTAATAATGTTTACTAAAACCTACAGGTACACCCTATCCTACATATGGTTACTGAAGTGTGGTATCTCAGAACTGCTCACAGTGCTCTAGGTGTGGTCTAAAACCTCATCCAATCGACCCGGCCAAGTCCTGCTCACTTGCTTGTGAGAGCTGCCCCACAGAGTAGTCAAGTAACAACCTGACATAGTCATACTCAAGGAGCCCTTCTCAAAGAATCACACCTTTCAGCCAACGTCCCAGACTTCTCCATCACCATCCCTGGGTATGTCCTGTCCCACCGGCAGGACAGACCCACCAGAGATGGGGGTCACATGTCCCATTCGTACCAATAGTCATTGGTGCAAGAATCCAGTCGATACATTTAGATCTGCATGACTGCAAATTCTCCAATCACTGACCCTGCACCATGTGTTTCACCTCCGCAATCATTATTGCGCTGGTTTTGTGATATTCAATTAGTCGTGTGACCACAAGTCTAAAAGAATCACATCAGTCATTAAAATAATGTTACACCTCTGATATTTAACTGTAATAGAAGATGTTGAGAACAGTACGAGTACGCTGCAGGAATGTTGCAATAAACGTAGAAAATGTTGGAAACACTCAGCAGGTCAGGCAGCATCTGTGGAGAGAGACACAGAGTTATCATTGCAGATCGATGAGCTTTCATCAGAACTGGAACAAGTTAGAAATGTAACAGGTTTTAAGCAAATAAAATGGCAGGCAAAGGGGGAGCGGAGGAAAGAACAAGGGGAAGGACTGTGATAGGGTGGAAGGCAAGAAAGATTAAATGACAAAAGTGGTGATGGTGCAAGGCTATCGGGGTGGTATTGGGAGAAGCAAAGAAACAAAGATGGATCCAGAGGAGGTGTAAATGGCAACAGCAGAATCATTACCAACTACTGCTGGCCACAAAATGGGAACAGTGGATATGAACTGAAATCGATGAACTGAAATTGATGAACTGAAATTGATGAACTGAAATTGATGAACTGAAATTGATGAGCTGAAATTGAGTCCGGTTGAAAAGATGAGGTGCTGTTCCTCGAGCTTCCATTGAGCTTTATTACAACAGTGTAGGAGGCCGAGGACAGAAGCTCAGAGTCACGCTTGTGGCCTGGATGAAGGTGTTCCACAAAGTGATCACCCAATCTGCGATTGGTCACCCGAATGTAGAGAAGACCCACGGTGTGAGCAGCGAATACAGTTTACAACATTGAAAGAAGTACAAGGACTTCGCTGTTGCAGCTGGAGTGAGTGTTTCAGGCCCTGGACGGTGGGAAGGGAGGAGGTCAAAGGGCAGGTGCTACACCTCCTGCACTTGCACGGGAAGGTGCCGTGTGAAGAATCAGCCTCCGCATCTGCTCCCTGTTCATCGGCTGCTGAAAACTTGTCTCCAGATTATAAACTGATTCTAGGTTAGAGATAAACATTCAGGGTAGAGCCTAAACACAGCGGTTGGCATAAATATATCTAACCAGAGGCAGCGTTAAATTTCCTGTATTGCTCAAATGCTTCAATATATCAATATGACAATAAATGTGTTCAAATACAGTGGGGGATTTAAAGCTGATTCAGGGCCAGTGGTTTCCAATGTGATCTTACATGTGGCTCTCTTGCCTCTCTCTCCCCTTCCTCCCACACGCTGCCGGTTTTATACTCTGTTTGAAATCTGCTGCTCTGGGCCAGTGCATTCCACAGTCTCACAACCCTTTCTGCAAATACAGTTTCACTGCTTGAATTCTAAGCCTATTGGTTCCGGGTATAGAAGATAAAAAGAAAAAGGTCTTGCATTTATATAGGATGTCCCAAAACAGCTTTACGGTCAATGAAGTACTTTTGAAGTGTAGTCACTGTTGTAATGAAGGAAATGCGGCAACCAATTTGCGCACAGCAAGATCCCACAAACAGATATGAACAGATATCCTGTTTAATGATGTTGACTGAGGGATAAACATTAGCCAGGACAACGGGGATAATTACCTTGCTCTTTGTCGAAATAGTGTTTCCTGTCCACCTGAGAGGCCAGACAGGGCCTCGGTTTTTCATCTCATCCAAAAGACGGCACCTCCGATAGTGCAGCGCTCCCTCAGTATTGCACTGAACTGTCAGCCTAGATTTTTGTGCTCAAGCCTTGGAATAGTTCGTAGATTTCAGGAGACGGGAGGAATCTCACCCAAGCTCCACCTTAAACTCTGCACAGTCGCAGGACTTGAACCATAAAACCTTCATTTTCTTTGTGTAGTGTATGTGCCTTTAAGAGCCCCCATGTGTACTGTAATGCTGGTAATGGCCACTCGGGCTATATAAGCCTGTATATTGTGTTGAATCAGTTAGTTCCCCTCCAGGCTTTGTTCAGTAAACACCTGTGAAATCAGCTCCTGTCTTCAGTGTCTCTATTAACACACGGACACAACAGTGGCAACGAGTTGGAAACGGACTTACCTGCAATTCGGCAGCACCTCAAGGACATCGATTCCTTTGGCGTCCAAAGTCGAAGAAAAGCAAGAAAAAGAAAAAGCTGTGGTTTCACCAGCTAGCCGAGCTGGTGGCAGGTACTGCAATAATCCTTCCTGGGCGTCGGGCTGGGGCTCCAGCGGCTGGCTCTGCAGCTAGGCCAAGCAGCAAAGGCGGGGGCAAGCAGTAACAGACGGGGAGGGAGCACTCGGGAGACGGCCGGTGCTGCAAGCAGGTCGGCGTTCAGACCTAGCAGAGAGAGTCCAGCGGGAACGAGTCTCCACCTATAAATAAATAAATAAAAAGAAGGGAAACCCACGGAAAACAGCGTTGTCATCGGCAGCAGCGGCGGGGAAGCACGGGAAGCGCCATTTTTTTCCAGGATGCCTAAGTCTGGCAATATTGATGCTTTTGTTAACGATATAGAGTATTGGACCACATATGTGGAAAGAGTGGAGGTATATTGCACTGCAAATGGAATAGAAAATGAAAAAGAAGCATCAGTACTTCTAAAGCTAATGGGCGCAAAGACATACGGGTTGTTACGAAACTTAATCACTCCAGCCAAACCAAAGGACAAGAATTTTAAAGAAATTGTTGATACCCTACAGGAGCACTTAAACCCAACACCGCTGCTGATAGCGGAATGATTCAAATTCTTCAAGAGGAATTAACACAAGAATGAAAGTAACGCTGATTACCTCACCGAATTAAGAAAGCTATCAAAGCACTGCCAATTCGGGGCAGAACTAGCAGATTATCTTCGAGACAAATTCGTCTGCAGTCTCCTAAGTGAAGGAACACAGAAAAGGCTGCTTTCTGAGAACGATTTAACACTGGACAAGGCTTTCAGTATGGCTGTATCATACGAAGCAGCCACAAGAGGAGCTGCAGAGATACAACAGAAGACACAGGGCTTCGGCACCCATGAAATGACACAGGGTTTTAAGAGATGTTATCGCAGCGGCAGATCCACCCATGACCAGAAGGACTGCTGGTTCAAGGACAAAGCATGCAGGCAATGCAGAAAGATTGGACACATTGCACGGGTATGCCGATCTGGACAAAAAAAATCCACGGACAGGAAAAAAAAAATCAATAAAGAAAAGTACAGAAAGGTACAAATGATGACGGACAGTAGCTTCGAAGACCAGAAGAGCGATAGCGACTCTGAAAACAAGAGACTAAGCTGTCTCAAATTACATAATGTAATTGCCAAAGAAGATTACCAGACCATTTGGGTTACCCTCACGATAGCAGGGTCCCCAGTTAAAATGGAGCTAGATACAGGATCAGCTCTGACCGTCATAAATCGATGGGATTATGAGCGGATATTTCCACATATACCTTTAAAAGACACATCCATTATCTTGAAAACATATACGGGGCAGAAAGTATACCCCAAAGGAAAAATAAGGGTACCTGTTGTATACAACGGCAAGGAAATACAAGAGTTGAATTTATACGTTCTGCAAGATGGTGGTCCACCGCTGTTGGGACGTGAATGGATCAGGAAAATACGTTTAGACTGGCACTCCATTCAGGCACTGACGGTGACCAGAAAGGAAAAAAACGATGATGACGTCATACCTGAACGATTAAAAGACATCTTGGCCAACGCCAAAGAAGTGTTTCAAGAGAAACTAGGAACCTTGAAAGGCATCACCGCCTCAATAAAAGTGGAAGATGCGGCAATTCCCAAGTTTTTTAAGGCAAGACCGGTGCCATACACAATTCGTCCAGCAGTCGAGGCAGAGCTGGAGAATTTGGAAAAGGCAGGCGTATTATCTGAAATAGATTGGAGCGAGTGGGCAACACCCATCGTCCCAGTCATGAAGAAAACATTGAATAATGATAAATCTGAAGAACAGAGAAAAGTTCGCATCTATGGAGACTTCAAGGTGACTGTAAACCCGGTCCTTCACATGGTACAGTATCCTCTTCCGAGGGTAGAAGATATTTTCGCCTCACTATCCGGAGGGAAACGTTTCACCAAAATTGACTTGGCACAGGCATATCTACAGATGGAGGTTGAAGAGGCCTTTAAAAAGTATCTCACGATAAATACACACAAAGGCCTGTACCAGTACATTCAACTGGTTTTCGGAGTAGCATCCGCTCCAGCTATCTGGCAAAATGCTATGGAGCAAGTCCTCCAAGGGATTCCGGGGACTCAATGCTACCTAGATGACATCCTTGTAACAGGAGAGAACGACAACGAGCACCTTGCCAATTTGGAGCAGGTGCTCACTAGGCTGAGAGAACGGGGCCTACGAGCAAATCGACCCAAGTGCGAATTTTTCCAGAATCAAATATCATATTGTGGCCACATAATTAATAAGGAAGGGTTGCATAAGTCACCTGAAAAAGTTGAAGCGGTCATAAAAGCCCCAGCACCTGAAAATGTTTCACAATCAAGGTCGTTCCTGCGATTAATAAATTACTATCATAAATTTTTACCGAACTTATCAACTCTTCTGCACCCTCTTAATGAACTGCTACAAACAGGAGTAATTTGGAAATGGAGCGAAGACTGTAAACGTGCCTTCCATAAATGCAAAGACTTAATCACATCCAAAGAAGTTTTGGCTCATTACGACCCATCACTGCCAATCAGACTGGCGTGCGATGCATCCCCTTATGGCGTAGGAGCAGTATTATCGCATAAATTCCCTGATGGCTCGGAATGGCCGATAGCTTTTGCATCACGCTCATTGAACTCAGCTGAGCGTAACTATGCCCAAATCGACAGGGAATCACTCAGCCTGGTATGGGGAGTGAAGAAATTCAACCATTACCTACACGGACAAAAATTTACCTTGTTGACTGACCATCAACCCCTCATCTCCATATTCAACCCTAAAAAGGGTGTTCACATTATGACAGCGCAAAGGCTACAGAGGTGGTCCCTTTTTCTAGAGGCACACCAATATAACATAGAATACAAAGGATCAAAACAGCATGGGAATGCTGACGGTTTATCGCGCCTACCGTTGCCAACGGTAGAAGAAGCACCTACCATAGACCCAGTGGAGATTTTCCACTCTACCATAGTCGAATGTCTACCAGTAACAAATTCTGCCATTGAAAGGGAAACTAGAAATGACCCGACTCTCTCACGAGTCTACGATTTAACAGTGAAGGGATGGCCAGCACATGGCGAACCACTGTTGCCAGCATTCTCGCAAAGAAGAGAACAGTTGTCAGTGTGCCGAGGAACCTTGATGTGTGGATCCAGAGTGGTGATTCCACCCAAACTCTAGGATAAAGTTCTAAAGGAGCTTCACGAGGGGCATCTGGGTGGAGTGAAAATGAAGAACCTAGCCAGGGCGTTTGTATGGTGGCCAGGTATCGATGGAGACATCGAAGAAATGACCAAGAGCTGCCTAGGATGCCAGAAGGTCCAAAACGCTCCACCACAAGCCCCTCTACATCCATGGGACTGGCCCTCATCTCCATGGCAAAGGGTACACATCGACTTTGCTGGTCCATTTATGGACTCAATGTTCTTAATCGCGGTTGATGCACACTTCAAGTGGCCGGAGGTAATAAAGATGTCCTCCACCACTACGGAAAAAACCATCACAGTATTAAGGACCATATTTGCCAGGAATGGGCTGCCTGAACAGATCTGTTCTGATAATGGACCGCAATTTGTGTCTGAAGAATTCAGGAAGTTCTTAAAAAACAATGGGGTTAAGCACTACACGTCCGCCCCATACCATCCCGCCACCAATGGATTGGCTGAAAGGTTTGTCCAGACCTTCAAGAAGGCCATAAAGGCCATGGGTAATGAAGACATAAAACTTCAGCATAAGGTGGATAACTTCTTGTTTGCATACAGGAATGCAACACATATGGTTACAAACCAAACTCCCGCCATGATGTTCTTCAATAGAAGCCTAAGATGCCGGCTGGATTTGATCAAGCCAAACATCAGAAGGGACGTGGAGAACCGGCAATTTCAAGGCATGAATGAAAGGCCAATTAGAACCTTCCAGATAGGTCAACAAGTTTTGGCCCGGAACTACCGTACCGAGAAATGGCAGCCTGGAACTATCTGCACATGACTAGGACCGCTGATGTATACCGTGGACATCGGAGAAAGCATAATAAGGCGCCATGCTGACCAAATCATAGAGTCATCCGAAAAGGGACAACCTACACCACAACTCTATACGCCTAATGATGAAGTAGAGATACCCATAGTATCTACCTCTGCTGGAACCCGATGAACCCAACACTGGCATTCAAGCCGAATCAGCCTTGCCAAAAGAACCTACTACACCACCAGAAACTACTACACCACCGAGGCATTATCCGGACCAAGTCAGGAAGCCTCCAGAGAGACTAACTTATAATTGATTAACTACAGCAATGTGTAGATTATTTTTCTTGTAACATGTAATTAATGATTACTTAAAATATTATGTACTGGTTGGCTAAAAGGGGAGGAATTGTATTGTATGTGCCTTTAAGAGCCCCCTGTGTACTGTAATGCCGGTAATGGCCACTCGGGCTATATAAACCTGTATATTGTGTTGTATCAGTTAGTTCCCCTCCAGACTTTGTTCAGTAAACACCTGTGAAACCAACTCCTGTCTTCAGTGTCTCTATTAACACACGGACACAACACTTTGCATGTATCTCTCTATCTCTCCCGAACTATTTCTTTTTTCTCTCTTTTCCCCTGATAGATTTCGCAGGCTTCCTTTAACGGCCATTGCTGATCTAACCTGTAACACCAGCAGAAAATGGTAAAGAAAGAAATAATGACTGAGGCGGCAGGGAAAGTAATTCAGAAAAGTATAATGGAATGAATAAAATATTTCAAGCAGGTGCGCAGATTGAAGCTGGCCTGTTCTTCAATCACAATTCAGGCGATCTCATTGGCCATTCCCATTCTCTGAAGGGCTTCAATGAACCAGTTGTGGCTTTGCTGCAAAATTTCACCAACCGAACCTGGCTAAATAACAACTTTGGCAGGACTCGAACCCACAACCTTAGAATGCCTTTAACATTAACTAGAAGGCCAATGCGCTATCCATTGCGCCACAGAGCCAATGACATGCTAGGGTTTCAAATTACACTACACAGGGATAGTTATTCTTCGTCAAATGCAGTAGCAAAATACTGTGGCTGAAATCCGAAATAACAACAGAAAACGCTGTATAAACTCTGCAGGCCAGGCAGCATCCGTGGAGAGAGAGACAGAGTTAACGTTTCAGGTCGATGACCCTTCGTCAGTCCAGAATGATGCGGGACTGATTAACTTTTGTTCATGTTTCTGTCCTGGAGATACAAGTGGATTGCAGCTGTTAATCATAACAGGGTTTAGAGGGAACTTCCTGCATTAATCAAACCACCAACAGCCTCCAGTTTTCAATCAAATCTCCCCATCTCAGAGAAAGAGAGAGAGAGAGAGAGAGCATCGGCGGGAAACTCGAGCGGCAGAGCGGGGCTATAAAAGGCCCCAGAGACCAGGTAAGGCCTCACAGCGTCGGCGGGACACTCGAGCGGCAGAGCGGGGCAATAAAAGGCCCCAGAGACCAGGTAAGGCCTCACAGCGTCGGCGGGAAACTCGAGCGGCAGAGCGGGGCTATAAAAGGCCCCAGAGACCAGGTAAGGCCTCACAGCATCGACGGAAATCTCGAGCGGCAGAGCGGGGCTATAAAAGGCCCCAGATACCAGGTAAGGCCTCACAGCGTCGGCGGGAAAGGCGAGCGGCAGAGTGGGGCTATAAAAGGCCCCAGAGACCAGGTAAGGCCTCACAGCATCGGCGGAAAACTCGAGCAGCAGAGCGGGGCTATAAAAGGCCCCAGAGACCAGGTAAGGCCTCACAGCGTCGGCGGGAATCTCGAGCGGGAGAGCGGGGCTATAAAAGGCCCCAGAGACCAGGTAAGGCCTCACAGCATCGGCGGGAAACTCGAGCGGCAGAGCAGGGCTATAAAAGGCCCCAAAGACCAGGTAAAGCCTCACAGCGTCGGCGGGCATCTCGAGCGGCAGAGCGGAGCTATAAAAAGACCCAGAGACCAGGTAAGGCCTCACAGCGTCGGCGGGAATCTCGAGCGGCAGAGCGGGGCTATAAAAGGCCCCAGAGACCAGGTAAGGCCTCAGAGCGTTGGCGGGAAATTCGAGCGGCAGAGCGGGGCTATAAAAGGCCCCAGAGACCAGGTAAGGCCTCACAGCGTCGGCGGGACACTCGAGCGGCAGAGCCGGGCTATAAAAGGCTCCAGAGACCATAAGAACATAAGAAATAGGAGCAGGAGTAGGCCAATCAGCCCCTCGAGCCTGCGCCACCATTCAATAAGATCATGGCTGATCTGATCCTAACCTCAAATCTTCTATCACTGTGCATCCACCCGAACCCATGTGATCTCCCGGGAGAGGCGAAAAACCAGATAAAGACCCAATGGCCAATTTGGGAGAAAAAAATCTGGGAAATTCCTCTCCGACCCATCTAGGCGATCGAAATTCTTCCAGGAGATCACTCTGTCTCTATATTTTCTACAGTACTTACCTTCTGTAAAGGCGATCTCCACCCCAGCCAGGGACAGGAATAAAACCATCTCCTGAAATCTAACACAGAATTAGAACACAGTAGGAGCAGAACCAGGCTACACGGCCCCTGGGCCCACTCCACTACCCACAGGGCCATGACCATTCCGAACCTAGACTCATGTCCAATTTCCTGCCCGCTCCCTGTAACCCTTAATTCCCTTTACTTCTAGGAAACTATCTATTTCTGTTTTAAATTTATTTAATGATGTAGCTTCCACAGCTTTCTGGGGCAGCAAATTCCACAAACCTACCACCCTCTGAGTGAAGAAGTTTCTCCTCATCTCAGTTTTGAAAGAGCAGCCCCTTATTTTAAGATTATGCCCCCTAGTTCTAGTTTCACCCATCATTGGGAACATCCTCACCGCATCCACCCGATCAAGCCCCTTCACAATCTTATATGTTTCGATGAGATCGCCTCTCATTCTTCTGAACTCCAATGAGTAGAGTCCCAATCTACTCAACCTCTCCTCATATGACCACCCCCTCATCCCCGGGATTAACCGAGTGAACCTTCTTTGTACTGACTCGCGAGCAAGTATGTCTTTTCTTAAGTATGGTAAGGCCTACCAGTCTCCGAACTCGGAACTCGGAGGGAAGGAGAGAGGTAAAAAGTAATCAAAGTGTGACGTCAACAGAAAGCGGCTAAGTGATTGGTTGGTAAGTATTTCTCTCTTTTTTAAGCTTAAACTCTGTGGTTTATAGTTTCTAAGGTGCGATATTCATCATCTAGAATCGGGGCAGAGGGTATTTAAAAATCATATTAATAAATTTAATTAATACATAGAATGGGCGATCAGGTGATGTGTTGCTGCTGCAATATGTGGGAGCTGGTGGACACCATTGATGCTCACGGTGATCACATTTGCAGCAAGTGTTGGCTGCTCGAGGAATTCCGGCTCCATGTTGAAGAGCTGGAGTCTGAGCTTCAAACACTGAGACACATCAGGGAGGGGGAGAGTTACCTGGACTCTGTATCAGGAGGTAGTCACACCAATTAGATTAATTAATTCAGAAGTAGTCCGTGGCCAGGGTCAGAATGGTGTGACTAGAAATGAGGCAGGTACAGTGATCCAGGAGGTAGTGTTGGAGGAGCCGCAGCCCTTGCTCTTGTCCAACAGGTTTGAGGCTCTTACTCCCTGTGAGGATGGGAACAGGGACTACGGGGAGGATGAGCAACCTGGCCACAGCACCCTGGAGCGGGGGGCCATTCAAGTGGGGGGAGTTAAAACAAATGTTGTAGAGGTAGGGGATAGCATCGTTAGGGGGATAGATAGAGTTCTTTGCAGCCGAGAGCGAGAGTCCCGAAGGCTGTGTTGCCTGCCCAGTGCCAGGGTTAAGGACATCTCCTCTTGGCTGAAGGGAAACTTGGAGTGGGAGGGGGAGGATCCAGTTGTCATGGTCCATGTTGGTACCAACGACATAGATAGGACAAGGAAGGAGGTTCTGCTGAGGGAGTTTGAGCAGCTAGGGGCCAAATTAAAAAGCAGAACCACAAGAGTAATAATCTCTGGATTACTACCTGAGCCACGTGCAAATTTGGCTAGGGTAAATAAAATTAGAGAGTTAAATGCGTGGCTCAAAGACAGGTGTGGGAGAAATGGGTTTTGCTTCCTGGGACACTGGCATCAGTACTGGGACAGAAGAGAGCTGTTCCATTGGGACGGACTTCACTTGGCCAGTGCTGGGACTAGAATCCTGGCGAATCGAGTAACTAGGGCTGTAGAGAGGGCTTTAAACTAATTAGTGGGGGGAGGTTTTAAGAGAGCGAAAAATAAAAATGACAGCAGAGAAGGCAATAGAGCAAGGTAGCGGTGGGGGAATTAAAAACAGAGCGTGTCAGGAAGGGACAGAATGTATAATGATAAAGGTAAAGTAGTAAAAGGGGTAAAAGCAGGAATAAATTGTCAGAAAACATATTTGAAAGTTCTTTATCTGAATGCACGCAGCATTCCTAACAAACTTGACGAGTTGACGGTGCAAATAACTACACATGGGTATGATCTGGTGGCCATTACGGAAACATGGCTGCAAGATAATCATGACTGGGAACTAAACATACAAGGGTATTTGACAATTAGGAAGGACAGACAGGAAGGAAAGGGAGGTGGGGTTGCTATGTTAATCAAGGATGGAATCACTGCAATAGTCAGAAATGATATTGGGTCAAAGGATCAGGATCGTGAAACAGTTTGGGTGGAGATAAGGAATAATAAGGGGAAAAAGTCACCAGTGGGCGTAGTCTATAGGCCTCCTAACAGTTGCAACTCTGCTGGTCGGAGTATAAATCAGGAAATAGTTGGGGCTTGTAATAAGGGAACAGCTATAATCATGGGGAATTTTAACTTTCATATTGACTGGATTAATCAAATTGGGCATGGCAGCATTGAGGAAGAGTTCATAGAGTGTATTAGGGACGGGTTCCTTGAGCAGTGTATAACTGAACCAACCAGGGGGCAGGCAATCTTAGATCTGGTCCTGTGTAATGAGACAGGATTAATAAAAAATGTCCTAGTAAAGGATCCCCTTGGAATGAGTGACCATAATATGGTTGAATTCCAAATTCAGTTTGAGGGTGAGAGATTTGGATCTCAAACCAGCGTACTAAGTTTAAATAAAGGAGCCTATGAAGGTATGAGAGCAGAATTGACTAAAGTGGACTGGGAAAACAGATTTAAGTGTAAGACGGTACAAGAGCAGTGGTCTACATTCAAGGAGATATTTCACATCTTTCAAGATAAATATATTCCACTGAGGAAAAAGGGGAGTAAAATAAAAGACAGCCATCCGTGGCTTAGTAAAGTAATAAAGGATAGTATTCGACTGAAAACAAGGGCAAATAAATTAGCCAAATCTAGTGGGAGGATAGAAGATTGGGAAGCATTTAAAAGCCAGAAAACAATAACTAAAAGATTATTAAGAAAAGGAAGATAGATTATGAAAGTAAACTAGCAAAAAATATAAAAACAGATAGCAAGAGTTTCTACAGCTATATAAAAAGAAAAAGGGTGGCTAAAGTGAACGTTGGTCCCTTAGAGGATGGGACCGGGAAACTAGTGGTGGGGAACATGGAGATGGCAAAGACGCTGAAAAAATATTTTGTATCAGTCTTTACAGTAGAGGACACTAAAAATATCCCAACACTGGACAAACAGGGGGCAATGAGGGGGAGGAGCTAAACACGATTAAAAGCACTAAGGAGATGGTACTCAGTAAAATAATGGGATTTAAGGTGGATAAATCCCCAGACCTGATGGCCTACATCCTAGGGTCTTGAGAGAATTGGCGGTAGAGATTGTGGATGCATTGGTAATCATTTTCCAGAACTCCCTGGACTCAGGAAAGGTCCCGGCAGATTGGAAAACTGCTAAGGTAACACCCTTATTTAAGAAGGGAAGTAGACAAAAAGCTGGAAACTATAGACCAGTTAGCCTAACATCTGTGGTTGGCAAAATGTTGGAGTCCAGAGCATTTGGATAAACATAATTTAATAGGACAGAGTCAGCATGGTTTTATGAAGGGGAAGTCATGTTTGACAAATTGCCTCGAATTCTTTGAGGATGTAACATACAGGGTGGATAAAGGGGAACCAGTGAATGTAGTGTATTTGGACTTCCAAAAGGCATTTGACAAGGTTCCACACAAAAGATTACTGATCAAGATAAAAAATCACGGGGTTGGGGGTAATATACTGGCATGGGTGGAAGATTGGCTATCTAACAGAAAACAAAGAGTTGGGATAAATGGTTCATTCTCGGGCTGGCAATCAGTAACTAGTTAAGTTCCACAGGGGTCAGTGCTGGGACCCCAACTCCTTACAATCTATAATGATTTGGAGGAAGGGACCGAGTGCAACATATCCAAGTTTGCCGACGATACAAAGATGGGAGGGAAAGCAGTGAGTGAGGAGGACATAAAAAACCTGCAAAAGGACATAGACTGGCTAAGTGAGTGGGCAGAGATTTGGCAGATGCACTATAATGTTGGAAAGTGTGAGGTTATGCACTTTGGCAGAAAAAATCAAAGAGCAAGTTATTATCTAAATGGAGAGAAACTGCAAAGTGCTACAGTACAAAGGGATCTGGGGGTCCTGGTGCATGAAACACAAAAAGTTAGTGTGCAGGTGCAGCAGGTGATCAGGAAGGCCAATGGAATCTTGGCTTTTATTGCAAGGGGGATGGAGTATAAAAACAGGGAAGTCTTGCTGCAGGTATACAGGGTATTGTTGAGGCCACACCTGGAATACTGCGTGCAGTTTTGGTTTCCATATTTAAGAAAAGATATACTTGCTCTCGAGGCGGTTCAGAGAAGGTTCACTCGGTTGATTCCAGAGATGAGGGGGTTGACGTATGAGGAAAGGTTGAGTAGGTTGGGACTCTACTCATTGGAGTTCAGAAGAATGAGAGGCGATCTTATCGAAACATATAAGATTGTGAGGGGGGCTTGATCGGGTGGATGCGGTGAGGATGTTTCCACTGATGGATGAGACTAGAACTATGGGGCATAATCTTAGAATAAGGGGCTGCCCTTTCAAAACTGAGATGAGGAGAAACTTCTTCACTCAGAGGGTAGTAAATCTATGGAATTTGCTACCCCAGAGAGCTGTGGAAGCTGCAACATTAAATAAATTTTAAATGGAGATAGACTTTTTCCTAGCAGATAAGGGAATTAGGGGTTACGGGGAGAGGGCAGGGAAGTGGACGTGAGTCTAGATTCAGATCAGCCATGATCCTATTGAATGGCGGAGCAGGCCCGAGGGGCCGTATGGCCTACTCCTGCTCCTATTTCTTACGTTCTTATCACTGTCAGAGAGCTTCCTGCATCCAGCCCTGAGCCTGTTACACTCACCAGATGCTCACCCACACCCCGCTGTCAGAAACACTGAACATTTTTACCGAGACACTTCAAATACAGTCTATAAAATGAGAAAAGATCAAAGTTCATCACAATTCGACAGAATGGAACAAAGTTAATAAACTTTACCCCGTCACTCGGTAACCACGTTCGCCATTCCTTCAATCGGTGGAATATATTATCGGCTGTTAGAATTTTTTACAGTGGGTTGAATAATTTTTGTGTGAGGAATGCTCCAACGTCGCAAACCAGGGCAACGTGCCGACCGAGCTGTGCCTTGATCGCTTCTGGCCAGTTGGACAGTTCGCCCTTCATTCTGCTCTGATTCACTTTCCCAAAGCGGATCGACAGATTCTCAAATCTGCTGACTGGGTTTTCTGTTTTGATTCCTTTCGATTTGTCCTACTCCAGACTGGCAATGTATTCCAGACCTCGTAGCAACCTGCCCCCTTGCATCGTGTCCCAGCTTCGATTGAAAGCGGCCCACAGCAACCCCAACCTCGTCACCTATCCACTGACAGACACACCGCGGTCACACTCTGCTTCAGTGAGATTAATGTCCAGAGCGGGTTCAAGGTCGAATGCAATCAGAGCAGAGCGGAGCACTTGAGAGCGAAACAATTTTCCTTTTGTACCTGTTTTCTAAAGCGCCGCACTGCTCCACCAGACAGTTCATTAGGACGATAATGTATCCCAATAAGTTTATCCCAATTCAGCCATTCTCAGGGGTGCAGAAAACAGAATGTGAAGATTCTGCATTTGCTGGAATCGAACCCGGGTCTAACTCGGCAGTCAAAACGCCTGTGCTTGAACAAGGCAATGCCCGCACAGACCCGCGCTGCAGGTGGCCAATTAGAAACCTGTCTGAAAGGACATGCAGTCTTACAGAGCTCCTGTGATGACCTGACCCAGTCTGATCTACAGCCGCAGCACCAGCCGGTTGCAGCTGCGATCACCTAGTGTTTAAGGCGTTCGACGTGAATTTGAGCGGGATGTGTGGCAGATGCAAATCCTGCTCCCAGCGCCGCTGTTTCAAGCTCTCTTCCTGAACCAGTCTGAAAGGATGGCTGATCAGCTGTGGGAGGCGGTGCTGTGCTGCCCATCACTACTGTCAGTGACTCGTTGTCTTTCAGTTGGCTGCATGTGTCCAGTGTGAAACCTCTCTGAGCACCCAGCAGACTGGCTTTAGTTTGACCATCTTTGTAATCTGTTTTCCAAGAGTTGCCCTGAGCAGGTGGTGAGTTTTCTTCTGGAGAGCGGTTCGCCAATCCAGCTCCGAGGGAAAGTGGGTTGTGACTGGAGTCACTTGTGTAACAGGAAGTGTCGGGCGGCAGTTTCCCTTCCTGAAGGACATTCATTAACCAGTTGCCGTTTTGCTGCAAAATCACCCTGTCGAGCCCCGGAATCAACGAGCCCTGGCCTGAAACAGGACTACTACCCACAAACTCTCAATGTTGTAATCTTGATTCATTCATTCATTAATTCTTCTTGATTTACAGATCCAATGAGATCGCCATTGTGCCACAGAGCCGATTACATCGCAAAGCTTTTTCAGTTACCTGGCTGGTTTGTTTTCAAGTTGCTCCCGTAAAGCTGGGGAATTTCGGACAATGTGGGGTAAACGTCGCGAAATCTGCTTTTTTCTATTTAAAGGAATGTTATTTCGAAAGTGGCGATAAGCTATAAGAACAACCACTAAAAATAAATGGGGCTCGTCCGGGATCTCTCGCATTTCAAATTTTAAATCCCAAAGCGAGAATCATACCCTTAGATCAACGAGCCGCTGACAAAAAGCCTTTCCCACATAAGAACATAGGAAATAGGAAGAGGAGTTGGCCATTCGGCCCCTCGAGCCTACTCCGCCATTCAATAAGCTCATGGCTGATCTGATCTTAGCCTCGACTCTACGTTCATGCCCGCTGCCCATGACCCTTGGTTCCACTGTAGCTCAAAAATCTGTCTATCTCCGCCTTGAATATATTCAATGACAGCCTCCACAGCTCTCTCTGGAGTAGAGAATTCCAAAGATTCACGACCCTCAGGGAAGAAATTCCTCCTCACCTCCTTTTCAAATTGGCGACCCCTTATTCTGAAACTATGTCCCCTAGTTCTAGGTTCCCCCACGATTGGAAACATCCTCCCTGCATCGACCCTGTCAGGCCCCCTCAGAATCTACGAAGGGTCACCGACCTGAAACGTTATTCTGTTTCTCTCTCCACAGATGCTGCCTGACCTGCTAAGTATTTCCAGCATTTTCTGTTTTTATTTCAGATTTTCAGCATCCACAGCATTTTGATTTTGTCCCTTCAGAATCTTATATGTTTCAATAAGATCACCTCTCATTCTTCTAAACTCCAATGGGCATAGGCCCAACCTGCTCAATCTTTCCCTCAGAAGGCAACCCCTTCAACACAAGAATCAACCGAGTGAATCTTCTCTGAACTGCCTCCAATGCAGATATATCCTTCCTTAAATAAGGAGAGCAAAACTGTGCACAGTACTCCAGTGTGGACTCACCAACACCCTGTATAGCTGTAGCAAGACTTCGCTACTTTTATAATCCATCCCGTTGCAATAAAGGCCAATATTCCATTTGCCTTCTAATTACTTACTGTACCTGCATGCTAACTTTGTGTTTCATGTACGAGGACCCCCAGATCCGTCTGTACCGCAGCATTCTGTAGTCTCTCTCCACTTAAATAATATTTTGCTTTTCTATTCTTCCTACCAAAGTGAATAACCTCACATTTTCCCACATTATACTCCATCTGCCAAATTTTTGCCCACTCACTTAACCTATCTATATCCCTTTGCAGACACTTTGTGTCCTCCTCACAACTTGCTTTCCCACCTATCTTTGTATCATCAGCAAATTTGGCAACAATACACTTGGTCCTTTCATCCAAGTCATTACTATAGATTGTAAATAGTTGAGGCCACAGCACTGATCCCTGTGGCACCCCACTAGTTACAGTTTGCCAACCTGAAAATGACCCATTTATTCCGACACTATGTTTTCTGTTAGATATCAAATTGTCTATCCAATCTAATGTATTTCCGCCAACACAGTGAGCTCTTATCTTGTGCAGTAACCTTTTATGCGGCACCTTATCGAATGCATTCTGGAAATCCAAATACATTACATCTACTGGTTCTCCTTTATTCACCCTGCTCGTTAAATCCTCAAAGAACTCTAATAGATGTGTCAAGCATGATTTCCCTTTCATAAAACCATGTTGACTCTGTTTGATTATATTCTGATTTTCTTAATGTCCTGCTACTACTTCCTAAATAATGGATTCAAGCATTTTGCCAAATGCAGATGTTCGGCTAATTGGCCTATAGTTTCCTGCTTTCTGTCTCACTCCTTTTTTGAATAAGGGCATTACATTTGCGTGTTTCCAATCCGCTGGGACCTGTCCAGAATCCAGGGAATTTTGGAAGATTACATCCAATGCATCCACTATCTCTGTAGTCACTTATTTTAAGACCCTAGGATGCAGGCCATCAGATCCAGGGGACTTGTCAGCCTTTAAACCTGAACACTTCTTCTCTAGGGATAGTGATTGTGTTAACTTCCTCCCTCCATTTTGCCCCTTGATTTTCTACTATTACTGGGATGTGGATTTAGGAAAAGATGATCATATTTCCAATAAATGAACAGTTGCACTGCGAGCTGGGATCGCACCTGCGCAGAGAAACCCAATGGATCTTCAAACACAACACTTTAACAACTCGGGCATCACAGTTTAAATCGCACTCCTTTTAAAAAGACTAACACACAGAATGATCCGGGACTGTGAGCACTCCCCGTTTATACAGACACAGAATGATCCGGGACTGTGAGCACTCCCCATTTAAACAGACACAGAATGATCCAGGACTGTGAGCACTCCCCATTTAAACAGACACAGAATGATCCAGGACTGTGAGCACACCCGGTTTAAGGAGACACAGAATGATCCAGGACTTTGAGCACACCCGGTTTAAAGAGACACAGAATGATCCAGGACTTTGAGCACACCCGGTTTAAAGAGACACAGAATGATCCGGGACTGTGAGCACTCCCGGTTTAAACAGAAACAGAATGAACAGGAACTGTGAGCACATCCCTTTTTAACGGGCACAGAATCATCCGGTACTGGAAATCTGAAATAAAAATAGAGAATTCTGGAAACACTCATCAGATCAGGCAGCATCGCAGTGAGAGAAACAAAGTTAACGTTTCAGGTCGATGAGATTACTTTAAGCAGTTTAAGTAAAGGGGAAATGTTAAATATTTGGGATTCTGTTGATTTAAGAAGAGTAAAACAAGGTTACACTGCAGTAGGAGTAAATTGGCACAGCAGGCAGTGGAAACCAGTTTTCTAACCAATCAGCAGGGGTGACTCATTTGGCTGTAAACAAACAAACAGTATAAAAAGACCAGTCCTAGTGCGAGCAAGCACTTAGTGCGAGTCATCAAAGAGTGCTGTGAGTTAGGGTAAGTGGGGTGTTAGGTGCTCTTTTCAAACTTTAACTCTGTGGGTTGTAGTTAATAAGGCCTTTCTGGTGCAGAGTGACTGTTGGTAAACCATTTAACTGGTGTAACTAGAGGGATTGATTTAATTTAAATCCAATTAATTAAAGGGGGTACTAGCATATATATTCGGGCAGAGGGTGTCCATAGCTAACAATAAAAAATGTAATTAATTACATGGAATGGAGCAGCTGATATGTTACTGTTGTGAGATGTGGGAGCCGGTGAACCCCATTGAGGCTCACGGTGATTACGTCTGTGACAAGTGTCTGCTGCTACAGGAACTCCAGCTCCGTGTTGATGAGCTGGAGTCTGAGCTTCAGACACTGCGACACATCAGGGAGGGGGAGAAGTACCTGGACTCTGTGTGTCAGGAGGTGGTCACGCCTATGAAGTTAAGTAATTCAGATGTAGCTCATGGTCAGGGACAGGACGGTGTGACTACGAGTGAGGCAGGTACGGGGATCCAGGAGGTAGAGCTGAAGGAGCCGCAGCCCTTGCTCTTGACCAATAGGTTTGAGGTTCTTACTCCCTGTGCGGACGGGAGCAGGGACTGCAGGGAGGATGAGCAACCTGGCCACAGCACCATGGAACGGGGGGCCATTCAAGAGGGGGGAGTAAATATAAATGTTGTAGTGGTAGGGGACAGTATTATTAGGGGGATAGACAGAGTTCTCTGCAGCCGAGAGCGAGAGTCTCGAAGGCTGTGTTGCCTACCCAGTGCCAGGGTTAAGGACATCTCCTCTGGGCTGGAAAGAAACTTGCAGTGGGAGGGGGTGGATCCAGTTGTCATTGTCCATGTTGGTACAAACGACGTAGATAGGACTAGGAAGCCGGTTCTGTTAAAGGAGTATGAGCAGCTAGGGGTCAAATTAAAAAACAGAACCTCAAGGGTAATAATCTCTGGATTATTACCTGAGCCACGAGCGAATTTGGCTAGGACAAATAGAATTAGAGAGTTAAATGCGTGGCTCAAAGACTGGTGTGGGAGAAATGGGTTTTGCTTCCTGGGACACTGGCACCAGTACTGGGGCAGGAGGGAGCTGTTCCGTTGGGACGGGCTTCCCTTGGCCAGTGCTGGGACTAGAGTCCTGGCGGACCATATAACTAGGGCTGTAGAGAGGGCTTTAAACTAACTAGTGGGGGGAGGTTCCTAGAGAGCAAATAATAAAAATGACAACAGAGAAGGTCATAGAGTTAGGTAGCAGTGGGGAAATTAAAAACCAGAGCGTGTCAGGAAGGGGCAGAAGGTGTGGAGTAAAAGGTAAAGTAATAAAAAGGGGAAAAGCAGGAACTAAGTGTCACAAAACATATTTGAAAGTTCTCTATCTGAATGCATGTAGCATTCGTAACAAAATAGACGAGTTAGTGGCACAAATAAGTACATATGGGTATGATCTTGTGGCCATTACAGAAACATGGCTGCAGGGTGAAAATGCCTGGGAATTAAACATACCAGGTTATTTAACGATCGGGAAGGACAGGCAGGAAGGAAGGGGAGCTGGGGTGGCTATGTTAATAAAGGAAGGAATCACTGTAATACAGAGAAATTATATTGGGTCAAAAGATCAGGATAATGAAACAGTTTGGGTGGAGGTAAGGAATAATAAGGGGGAAAAAATGGGCGTAGTCTATAGGCCTCCGAACAGTTGCAACTCTGTTGGATGGAGTATCAATCAGGAAATAGTTGAGGCTTGTAATAAGGGAGCATCTATAATTATGGGGGATTTTAACTATCATATTAATTGGACAAATCAAATTGGGCAGGGCTGCCTTGAGGATGAGTTCATTGAGTGTATTAGGCATGGGTTTCTTGAGCAGTATGTAACTGAACCGACCAGGGGGCAAGCAACCTTAGATCTGGTCCTGTGTAACGAGACAGGATTAATTAAAAATGTCCTCGTAAAGCATCCCCTTGGAATGAGTGACCATAACATGGTTGTATTCCATATTCAATTAGAGGTTGAGAAGGTTGGATCTCAAACAAGCGTACTAAGCTTGAATAAAGGAGACTATGAAGGTATGAGAGCGGAATTGAGTAGAGTGGATTGGGAAAATAGATTAAAGGGTAAGACGATACATGATCAGTGGTGTACATTTAAGGAGTTATTATACAACTTCCAAAAAAAAAATATTCCATTGAGAAGAAAAGGGTGTAAAAGAAAAGACAGCCATCCTTGGATAACTAAAGAAGTTAAGGATAGTATTCGACTAAAAACAAGGGCATATAAGGTAGCCAAATCTAGTGGGAGGATAGAGGATTGGGAAAACTTTAAAGGACAGCAAAAAATAACAAAAAGACTGATTAAGAAAGGGAAGATAGATTATGAAAGTAAATTAGCAAAAAATATAACAGCAGATAGTAAGAGTTTTTATAGTTATATAAAAAGAAAAAGGGTGGCTAAAGTAAATGTTGGTCCCTTAGAGGATGAGACCGGGAAATTAATGGTGGGAAATATGCAGATGGCAAAAACACTGAATGAATATTTTGTATCAGTCTTTACAGTAGAAGACACTAAGAATATCCCAACACTGGACAAACAGGAGGCTAAAGGGGGGAAGGAGCTAAACATGATCAAAATCACTAAGGAAGTGGTACTTGGTAAAATAATGGGACTCAAGGCGGGTAAATCACCTGGACCTGATGGCTTACATCCTAGGGTCTTGAGGGAAGTGGCAGTAGGGATTGTGGATGCATTGGTAATAATTTTCCAAAACTCCCTGGACTCAGCAAAAGTCCCGGCAGACTGGAAACTGCTAATGTAACGCCCTTATTTAAAAAGGGTAGTCGACAGAAGGCTGGAAACTATAGACCGGTTAGCCTAACATCTGTGGTAGGTAAAATATTGGAGTCCATTATTAAGGAGACAGTAACAGGACATTTGGATAATCATAATTTAATAGGACAAAGTCAACATGGTTTTATGAAGGGGAAGTCATGTTTGACAAATTTGCTGGAGTGCTTTGAGGAAGTAACATATAGGGTGGATAAAGGGGAACCAGTGGACGTAGTGTATTTAGACTTCCAAAAGGCATTTGACAAGGTGCCAGACAAAAGATTATTGCTTAAGATAAAAAATCACGGGATTGTGGGTAATATTCTGGCATGGATAGAGGATTGGCTATCTAACAGAAGGCAGAGATTTGGCATAAATGGTTCATTCTCAGACTGGCAATCAGTAACTAGTGGTGTTCCGCAGGGGTCAGTGCTGGGTCCCCAACTCTTTACAATCTATATTAACGATTTGGAGGAGGGGACCGAGTGTAAAATATCAAAGTTTGCAGATGATACTAAGATGGGAGGGAAAGTAGTGAGTGAGGAGGACATAAAAAACCTGCAAGGGGACATAGACAGGCTAAGTAAGTGGGCAGAGATTTGGCAGATGGAATACAATACTGGAAAGTGTGAGGTTATGCACTTTGGCAGGCAAAATCGTAGAGCAAGTTATTACCTTAATGGCAAGAAACTGGAAAGTACTGAAGTACAAAGGGATCTGGGGGCCCTGGTGCATGAAACTCAAAAGGTTAGTATGCAGGTGCAGCAAGTGATTAAGAAGGCCAATGGAATGTTGGCTTTCATTGCTAGGGGGATAGAATATAAAAATAGGGAGGTATTGCTTCAGTTGTACAAGGTATTGGTGAGACCGCACCTGGTATACTGCACACAGTTTTGGTGTCCATACTTAAGAAAAGACATACTTGCTCTCGAGTCAGTACAAAGAAGGTTCACTCGGTTAATCCCGGGGATGAGGGGATGGACATATGAGGAGAGGTTGAGTAGATTGGGACTCTACTCATTGGAGTTCAGAAGAATGAGAGGCGATCTTATTGAAACATATAAGATTGTGACGGGGTTGGAT